>NC_134038.1:50674552-50999552 GCF_965140245.1 Athene noctua
AACTGCCATGCTGGTCTGCTCTCTGCCGGTCCTACAGACTACTTGGCTACGTGCAAAACCTTCTGAAATGCTTCTATCCTGTTCTTGTCAACAAAGAGGGCAATTGAGGAAGGGTTCCTTTGGTAGACCATACAAGTTCCCTCCATCTAGCAAGACAAAGCCCAACCATTCAGTCTAAGAGCTGACTGTATCTAAGGTCAAAATGCCACAAGCAAACCTTCAAGGCAGCATCTGTCCAGCTGAAGGTGTACGAAGGACGGAGTCCCCAGCTGGAGTTCTACTTCGTGCTAACCCAACGCCCCCCCCGCCCCCGGGGTGGTAGTCTGTGGGTGGACTGACACCTACAGAATGCTAGTACAGGAGATACCCTGAAGGTGAAGGAGGAGTACCAGCACTGGTCTAACAGCCGAACTCAGCTGAAAACTAACACTTTGTAGAGGAAAACATGCAGATGAAAAACCCTTGTTACTCTTGAGCAAGTCTGGGTCCTGCAAGACCTGGAAAACTTGTGAAGCTCCGTGATCTTTCCTGGGTAACCAGGTAAAGTGGCACTTGGCAGAGGGACAATCCACGCTCAGAGAGGTGAGGAGTTGTACCTGGTCATCTGCCTTTCCCACCTCCTGGCTTTATTTTGGGCAAGAGGGAGGGGGAGAGGTAGAGATGGAAGAGAAAGAACGGCCTAAAACCATGACTTCATGAACCTCTGCTGTCCTCCAAGCTACAAGGGCAAATGCAGCTCCACTAGTATCCATCTTTCCCCAGGCTGCAGCCCTACTGAAGTACAGGAGCAATGCCTGCTCCAGGTCACAAGCAGTTCACGGTTACTCCAGGATGACCAGCAAGGGCAGTGCAGTCCAGGCTTCCTCAGAACAGGCCAGTTCAAACATGTCTCTCCGAAACTCAGGGGAAGGATGATTTCTGTATGCATTTTTCATAGCTGGTGCCACAGGTTGAAAGCCATGATTTTAAAGCCAAGAGCATTCTCCCTCCTCTATTTTATCCTGCATGGCTAGATTTTGCAATTTATTTGAACTACAAACTTTTCAAGCCTAAGAATTTGGTGGTTTATTCCACCTTCTTTTTTAAGGATGCTAACACTTAAATCCACATAGAAGATGGAAGTAGAATACTAACACTTGCTCAAGCCAGAATACATTTTTACATCTTCCTTAGTACAATTATTTAGACGAGTTTCCTGAAACATTGATCCATTTTAAGTCTGACAACTTCAATGCTCCTTCTGGAGCATTAAACTTCATAAATACTTTTAATTTACAATACTGCACAGTACCAGCACCTCTGAACTTCCAAATACAAAGTCTGATTGCTTTGTTTCTTGGCGCCGGAGCAAGGAAAACAAGCTGATGCAACTGAAGAGTAATGCTACTTTTGTCACACCTGCCTACTGCCACCATGCAAGTCAGATGACATTCAGCAGCATACCTTGATGTAATCAAACCCAAGCTGCTAGGAAAACCGAAACTTTTGCTAACTTGCAGTTCCCAAACCGCAAGCAACTCACATGAGCACTCACCTTCACAGAAAAGTCTAACTGAATACGGATAGATTCCAGAAAACCAAAATATTAGATAGAAAACCTGAAGATCTGGGGAGCCCTATCACGAGAAAAAAAAAAAAAAAAAAAAGTCCATCACAGTTCATTTCAGAGGAAAGCTAGTAAGGATTCAGACTTATCCTTGACTGCTGACTACCCAAACATTATAGCATCATGTGAGTTGCTGAGCAATCTATAGTGAAACTTACTGATTAAAGACAGTATTTTTCAGAAATTACATTAGCATTATGTATTTCCTTGACAGGTGCATGTCTTTGATAAAGACATGAGGAAAAAGAGGGAAGACAGAAAGACCAATATGTACCAGCAGCATAGGAGCTGACATAAAACCAGTCCTCCTTTTAGGCAACAATCCTACCTGAATGTAACTGGAGCAACAGATGCTCCAACAAAGGAAGTGTTCTAGCAGGAAATAATTACAACAGCAATAGCAATAAAGTGATTACATATCTTCGGGTCTTAATATAGCGAGAGCAAGGCCAGCAGAATCAAAGCCACTTTCTTTTTTAACTAAGCATTTAAATATTCAGCCCGACAGGGAAGAGCGGTAAGTTTAGAACCAACAGCACCTTCTCTCTCTTGGGAGAAAGTGCAGGTAGGAGCCCTGGCTAAGCCTCTGCTGCTGCCCAAAGTATTAAGCCATCTTTATCAGCACTACACAATTCCTACATTAGTATTTTCTTTGCCGCTCTCGGAATTACATCCGTAAGCGCGGTACCTCTCTAAACTCTGTCTCCCACCTACGCTTTATGGAAGAAAGCGTTGCAAAGGGCAACACGCAATGAAATTTCAACATTACGGTCTTTATGCAGGATAATATTTTGTTTCAATAACGGTTCCCCTCGGCCTGGTTGTAACAGTGAAAACAATTCCTCCGGAACAGCTTGCTTGGAGGGGGAGTAAGAGCAGTATGACTTGCACTGTAAGTGGGAGTTAACTTCGCAGCCGCTAACCCACGCTCACGCTTCCCCGCGTTACTCGTTCATCCAAGTTCCACGAAAGCCTCAACTAGTCTTTTTCGAGTCACAAATCAAGGTAACTTGGCCACGAGTTTCTGGTTAGTCCTCCTGCTCCTGGCGCTATCCAGCAAAACGAAAAAAGGTGCCTTAATCCAGAGGCTTCCAGATCCATCCTCCAGATACGCTGGAAGCATCCCCGCTGCTAACCGACCTCACCCCTTCACGTTTCCAGCGCCCTCCAAGACAGGCAGACGCCCCAGTTCCCAGAAGTTTGGGGCAGAGAAGCGAGGCGCCCCAAACTTTCGGCACAGCCGCGGAACACCCCCCCAGCGGCGGCAGCAGCTGCGGCTCCCCCCGCCGCCGCGCCCGCCCCTGGCTACGGCTCGTCCCCCGCGGCGAGGGCAGGGCGCCGGGCTCCCGGCGGCGCACCCAGCTGCCATCCCGCCCTCCCGACCCGCGCTCCCCGGCGGCGGGCGGCGCGACACGCCAGGTGAAGTCGCGACACGGGGGCGCAGCCCGCGGCCGTCCACTCACCTGGGAGCAGCTGGAAGTTGGCCGGTACCTGGAGGGCGGCCGCGGGCGGCCCCTTGGGCGCCACCGGCCGCGGGGCCCCGGGGGCGGCCCCCCGCGCCGCCAGGGTCTTCGCGGGGGCGGCCGCCAGGCGCGGCGGCTGCGGGGCGGCGGAGGACGCCGGGCCGCCGGGTAGCTGGGCGGCGGGGCCGCCCCGGTCGGGTGGCGGTCCGGCGGCGGGGGCGCAGAGGAGCCTCGCGGGCGGCGCGGCGGCCGCCTGCTCCGGCGGCCCGCCGGGCATCAACCCGAGGGGGGCCGCCGCCGCCGAGGTGCTCATGGAGGAGGCGGCGAGGGGAGACGGGGGGCGGCCGCGTCGCGCAGAGCCCCGCGCCGCCCCGTGGCATCGCGGGCGGGGACGCTCAGGCGCTGCCCCGGCCGCCGGCTCGCCCGCCGAAACACATGGTGGCCCCGCTCTGCCGGCTGCCGGCCGCCGCGCGCACGTGGGCCCGGCCTCCCCTGCCCTCCCCTGCCGGCGGCGGGAGGCGGCGGGGGGCGGGCGGGGGGCGGGACCACGCCGCCGGCGCGCCCTACTGCGGCGGCGCCCGGCCCGGCCCGGCCCCGCCGCCCCTCGGAGCCCGCCCGGCCGCGCCACGCCGCCGCCCGCCGTGTGGATAGAGCCACGCGGACCCCCGCGCAGGCGCTGAGGGCCGCCCGTTCCCCCCTCCGCCGGGTGGGGCCGGGCCGGCGCTGGGGAGAAAGTTGGCGGCACTCCGAGGGCCCCTCCTCTGCTCTGCGGCGGTTGGGGGTTGGGGGGGCCGGTGTCCGCGCTGGGGAGGAAGGGGAGGCGGCAGCCCTGCCCCGGGACGGGGGTCTTGCCGCACGGAGACGCTGCGTGGCCCCACCGGGACGGCGACCCGCCCCCGCCTGGCTGCGGGACCCGGCTCCGCGCCCGGCCGCAGAGCCCCGGTTTGCGTCCGCGGGGCCGGTGAGGCGCGGGTGACCTCGACAGAGCCGCGAAGCTGAGAGCGAGCCGGGCCGCTTCCCTGCGCCAGCCCTCGCACCGGCGGCTGCGGGGGACCCCGGCGCCTCGCTCCACGACGGGAGGAGCCCCAGCGAGCGCGAGGGGTTCCCCATCTCCCGGTCAGCTCCGGAGCGGAGCTGAACTTGCCCACAGGCCGACAAGGCGCAAGCAAGCGCCTGCCTAGAAGGACGAGGGGGATGAAGTCGTCCCCTTTGACCTTCACGCTCAGGACTCCATGTGAAGGAAGACTCCCTCCCCTTGCAAACCAAGCGACATCATTACAGGGCACGTGTAACACAGCTTCGAATAAGTGTATAACAGTTTTTTCTCGTTTGATAGGGATGTCAGCGTGACCTTTAGTAATTCAGTTGTGAGGTTTTTGTGGTCGCAGCCACGTTTGGGGTAAATTTCAAGGGGTTTTGAAGCACGCTTACACACATGCTTCTCTTTGCCCATAAAACTTAAGGGGCGTTGCTATCTGACTAAGTTGAGCACAGCATAAAAGTGATGTTCAACCAAGGCCTGGTGTACAGTTTGTTACAGTGGTACAGAAAACACACAATCCAACAAAATGTTAGGAGAGCAAAAAATAATTTTCCTGTTAATTACTCTTGTATTAAGACATCCTTTGAAGTTATGGTTTTCAGGTAAAAATGGAGACAAGAAAGTAATTCTTGAGGATACACTGAAAATCATGCAAAATGTGAACAGAATGCATGAGGTTATACATCTTCTTTTCCTAATAGTTTCATGCACTGCTGCTTACAGGCTTGTCAGGCTGTGGGAGCAAAGGAAACACCACTTTTTTGACCATTTCCATTCACAACCTCGCTTGATTGCACAATGTTGCTGCTTTAAAATGCTGTCAGAAGCAACTCTGACAGCTACAGAATGGAAACCGCTTGAGATGGGAACTGAAAGCGTATGGCCACAGCTTAATTTCCAGCATGGTCACAACACAGGTAACTGTACCTTCTCAAACTCCACTAGTACAGGTAGCAGCAGACATCCTGGACTAGCTGGATAAGTGCCTTTTGCATGCACGTCAAGTTCATTCTAGCATGCTTTCACCACTGGTAGCTTTTAACAGATTGCAGAAAGCACAGTTATCACCTGCATTTGCAACATACCAGGTGCAAAACACAGTGCCACAGAAGCCTATATTCAAGAACACAACCCCCCCTATTTAGGATCCAAACACAGCATTTGCTCTTGCACAGAGCATCCCTTCTCCCTCACTACTGCAGCTCTCCCCTTGCCTCCACTCTCACCATGCCTGCCATTCCAGAAGAAACTCAGCCCAAAATCCCAAAGAGGCGGCAGCAGAATGGTTACAGTTTCCAAGCATGAGAGCAGGGTTGGAAGATGGTGGAAGAGGTGGTGATGGGATAACACAGGAGGGAGGTAGTCTCTGTACCCCTTAGAGCTCTGCCAAGTCTGAGCAAATTAAATCACTTCTCAGGCATATAAAGCTGCATTACACACACAGAGTGTAAGGGTACAGTGAGTTACCTCCCACATGCCAAAGGGTGCTCAGAGACCAGGAGACAAGCAAACTTCAGTTCTAGCAAAGACCAAGAGTGACTAACAGGAGGAGGAGGATGCAAGTGAAGGCATGCTGTCCACCGTTCTTGGATTTCAGGGAGAACAGAGTTGGCTTATTATGTAAGGCCAAGTTTTTCCTCTTCTTGGGGCTATTCAACTTCTGAAGGAATCTCCGAGACACCCATGCAAGTGCTCAAGAATGAAAGCATATCTGGAAGAGACAAAAAGAAACAGCTGAAGACAGAAGTGTATGCACTACAGCTGTGAGGCACAGCAGAGTGTGAAAAATGGAACTAGAAAATAAGACATGGTGAGAGAAAAACATAAGGAGGCTGCAAAAGGAGCAAAGGAAATGATATGAAAAAAAACACAGGAAAAGGTATAGCACAATGATCATAAAGAGAAAAAAGAAAAAAACAAAACAAAACACTGAACAAAGCCCAGAAGATTTAGAAATACGCATGTCTTCAAAAAAATACTGGGCTCAGTTAAAGTGCCGTAAGTGTCCTTTCCAAACAAAGCAGATGCAACCCTCATTCTATGAAACTGTGCAGGAAATAAAAGGTCCTTTTTTTCCCCACTGGAAAAATGTTAGATTACCAGTATGCAGTCTTCATTACCCAGAGTAAATTAAAAAAAAAATAAAAAAAAAATGCAAAAAGTCAGTCAGAATAACCAGGAACAAAGAATCCAGAATTTTAAAGCTGTTTTCATAAATAAACAGGCTACAACACATGTATGGAGAGTTACTTTTGTCACTACCTGGAGTTTGTTGGGTTTTTTTAAATCGTCATTTTCTTGGGTGACTGCTACCATCAAAAACACCCATGCATTGAAAAAAACCTTTTAATTAAGTAACCATTCTTGTCTACAGCTTTTTCCCCAGGACATACTGATAAATATGGTAACTTCTTTTCAAAGTCAGCTGAAGATACATCGAGCTGTTCATTCCATGAATGCCCAGCCTTGGCAAATTGACCTGCTTCACTACTTCAAATAACCCATGAATGGACTCATCTGACATTCATGTAGAAGTATCTTCTTTACCTTCCGGGCATAGGAAAGCATTAGAGTAAACAAAAGTTCAGATTTCCTTCCCAGGAACTATTAGGTTCTATACTGCCCATAGTTTGGTCTGCATAACCCTTTCCAACAGCTGAGACTTATACAGTGCACACTGAATCAGTCTCTGCTGTTCTCAGCTTTCCTGAGGCTTTCAAATAGCGTATTTAAATTACAAACGAACTACCCACCCTCCAAAATTTCTGTCCTTAACTCTTCCAAAGACAGACCTTTATAAAGTCCTTAGATCTTAAGTCAGTTTTGTATCCACCACTTTGGTTTTAGTTTCCTACAACCCTATAGAATCCATCTAATATGCTTCAAGGTTTTTAATCTGTCAGTGATCCTTTTTACAGAAGTTTTATTTTCTCTCCAATTGCTAAATCATCAATTAAACACAACCAGCAAATTAGCTGGAATAAGAAACTCCTAATATTTGCCTTAAGCTTTTCTTAAATGACAGAGACTTGGAAGCACTATAGAATTAACTTAAGTGTATAACAGCAACATGAAGGATGAAATATGGCTGAAGATTTAATTTCATTAGTTAAAATAGTTAATTTTAATGGGAAAAATAAAAGCTTACCATGAAACAAGCTAAACAGTAACAACAGTAGCTCTTCTGGGAAAAAAATGATGAAAGAAACAAGATACTGTAGGTAAGAACAGTAAAAAAAAAAATCAGGGAATAGAAAATTTCATTTTTAAAAAAAAGCAAGAATGAGTTAGTTGGAAATGCAGAAATAGAAGATATGACCAAAAACATTAAGTAATGGGAATATAATTGCAAATATGAATTTACTAATGAAAATGACTAAGTGAAATCACTAGCTATTTAATATCCTCAGTATCTACACCTCTTCATTAAGTTTGCAATTTGAGTAGATTTTTTTTTTTTTTTTAATTTATATTCAGCATTACAGTCTGACCTGTTTTTTCTGTCTTGACTAATGATCTTTTATGGAGGTGCCTCTTTCTTCTGGACATTCAGGTCACAAATGCCAATACTTACTTATATAAAAGTCAAACTTATTGTTCCATGAGGTACAATACACTGCAGCTTTAAAACCTTATAAAACATTTAAAAATACCACAGGAAGGTACAGCAAAAGAATTAGGCACATAGTCTTAGATTGTTCTAATCTATAAGGCTTCGTTGACTCTACTGAGCTACTAATAACAAGAGAGCTAACTGAACTTGGAGCTTAGCCATGCGGGGAGGCATATTAAAGTCCCAGCAGAGCAAAGCCTACCTGGCTGTGCACCTGCAGTTCCTGCCAGTTTGGCGAACCCAAAGCTAAGTCATGAAGCCACAGAAGTGATGGGATGAGGTGGGAAGGTCAGGAAAGCACATGCACCTCACAAGCTCAGCTTTAAGTGAGGAAGAAAGATCAGAAGACTAAATGAACGGAGGGAGAAAGAAGGGAGGAATGGGCACAAGCAATAGAAAGGGGTAGCTGAAAATATACAATAACAGGGAATAGGTATGGTGAAAATGCCTCTGCAAAAGAGATTCACAGTATTAAAGGCTTAGCTATTGGGCACAAACATATTCTCAATGAAACACAGAGTTAAAAAGATTGATCTAAGACTTCACATTTTAAGAATTACATAACTGTAGTTAAGCCATACTGAATACCACTTGCTATCCAGTAAAATTCATTAAAAGAAAGCAGTTTCATCACTGAAGCTGCAGTGCCCTATAACAATACAGTGTTATGTAAAGTGACATTGCTTACTTATTTTTCTTTAATAATATTCAGCATTGCACCACTTAGTTAATGAAACAGAACACAAATCAGAATTTTACTGGAGTCATAATACAGTAATTATCCCCTCTGCAAAAAGTTACAGGAAAAAAAAAAGGAGGGTTCTGAGAGATTTTACATATCCTGTATCGCATTAACCAGGGGCAATCATCACCTTCTGGAAAACATATTAGTAACTTCTTGTGCCAAATACACCTAAAAAAGAAGATTATGTGAATATATTCCTCTTTGCACAGTGCAAGATGAACGAGCATACTGGGTTCAGCACAGGCGTTCCATCAAGTTCAGGAAAACTACAGAACTCAGTTTAGGAAGAAACAAGTTCATTGAGCAGTTCTGTGCACTGTAGACAATTATTGCCTCTTAGAACTTCAAAAACATTATAACAGCCATTATAATTTTTCTGCAACAGGTATTTTTCTCTTTTTCTTTTCAGATTCTTTTTCTCTTCTCTATTTTACAACTTGCATTTCGATATCTTTTGCACTAAAAATCTGAGTAAGACAAAATTATTAATTCCATTGATTTCCAATTGTGATGATCTAATCTAGTTACATTCCATAGCAAAAACTGTGCTGCTAAATATTTATAAAGTATTTCGAAGTGATGCAAACAGTCAGAATCAGACTTATGAATCAGATGATGGTGAATTAAGTTAAGAGATTGCTGGCAACCAGCAGTGGAGCTACCAGAGGGTCTAAATGGGGCTGCATCCCTTTCCCACCAGCCACAGTAAGGCTGAGTGAAAGCTGTAACACAAACTACACCAGTAAAATCTGAAATTCAGCTGCAGACAAATGAAAACTGGTGTTGGGGTTCACCTACCTTCTTAAACAGGGACTAGTATTCTGTTGTAGCATATAGGATGTCTTCCAACTGTGCCTTAGTATTAAACAAGCTCAGACATCAGTCAAAAGTATACTCCACTAGGTTACTTTCTAAAAAGTAAAAATATGTACTATAATTAATTGTGTTTATCAGCATTTTATAAACACATAGGTAGTTATGCCTGCTACTAGAAATTTTTATTTCTAAAAAAACCCAGAACACTCTGGGGAGTATTCCAACTTTGATGGAAAAATAAACCTGCAGCACAGTTGTTTTTTCTCTGGGGAAAAAAACCCTCAAACCAAACCCAAAAAACCCACTAGGTTGAGTTTAGAAAAAGGACATAGCAAATCAGTTTCATCAGGGCAAATCATGATTTCTTCGTCAAATGACAAGGTTGTGTCCTTGTTTCCTTTTATCCTCATAAGTATCACGTTGTAGGAAGCTATTGCTGGAGTGGTGTGTTTAATTTCCACCTCTCTGTGCTTGCATATCATCTTAGATTAAGCAGGTGCAGGTTTTTTAGCTGAACTGCTAGCCTTCCACTGGGAATTCATAATTCGATTCACCCATAACACACGCAAAGCATAAAAGCATGGAAATACATGATTTCTGAACCTGGAACTGCAATCTTGCTTCCTTATTTTACATCCATGGACGTTTCAAGCAAGCTGGTTTACTTGATCAAAAATAAAAAGTGCCTGCAAGGGATTTTTCTTTTTACTTCTTTTGCTGAATAACAACAAGATCCAGATCTCCCCCCCCTCCCCTTCCCTCCCCCTCACTGTTTTCATATTTGAATGGCTGGAGAACTATTTTAAACTTTGAATGAATGTTAAAATTAAAAATTGCTTGACTTATTTAAATATTTGGGAAAATATGTTTACATATTTCTCCCTCCCCCATTTTTTCTGTGCTGTTTTCCTAAACAGTCACAGTCACTTGCTGTACTATTGTATCGGGAGAGATGAAATGCACACTGAATTTTAAAGCACACGCTCATCATTCAAATTTGTTATTCAAGCTGAAAGCCTAGATTACGGTCAATATGAAACCCTAGGTACCTGTAGTTAGGCCAGGTAAATTTGAATTCATCCCCTCTCTCCATCCACACCTGGGAGGTACTGAAGAAAAAAAAATACAAGCCCCTAACACGATGAGCTAGAACAATGAACACAGTTTTGAAGACAGTATCTTTATTTTTTCAAACAACTACCACAATCATGGAATGGATGGGTTTGGAAGGGACGCCTGGAGGTCCTCTGGTCCAACCCCTTCCTGCCCAAGCAAAGCCACCTAGAACCAGTTGTCCAGGACCATGCCCAGACAGCTTTTGAACATGTCCAAGGAGGGAGACTCTACAACCTCTCTGGGCAGTCTGTGCCAGTGCTCAGTCACCCTCACAGTAAAAAAGAGTTTTCTGATGTGCAGAGGGAACCTCCTGTGTTTCACTTTGTGCCTGTTAACTCTGGTCCTGTCACTGGGCACCACTGAAAGGAGCTGGCTCCATCCTCTTCGCACCCTCCCTTCAGGTATTTGTAGATTTTGGTAAGATCCCACAAGCCTTCTCTTCTCCAGGCTGAGTGGTCCCAGCTCTCTCAGCTTTCCTTATAGAGCAGATGCTCCGCTCCATCATCTTTGTTGTAGCCCTTCGCTGGACTCTCCAGTATGCCCATGTCTGTCTTGTACTGGAGAGCCCAGCACTGGACACAACACTGCAGGTGTGGCCTCACCAGTGCTGAGTGGAGGGGAAGGATCACCTCCCTCAGCCTGCTGGCAATACTTTGTAGGACATAGTAAGTATTACAATAACTGTTCCAAAAAATGAAAATACTGTACTCTGATAATATTTTTATGTAAATTTTTGTATGTATTCTAAAGCATGTATTTTCCACTTTTGATAGAAGCAGAAGCCATTAAGCTATGAAGGGACTACAGCATGTCAGAAATACAGTGATAAGGATCACTACAGGATAAAACACTGCTATCATTTTCATAATTTTCAAAAACATAGATAATGTCTTATACAACCCTTGCAAGAAGCACGTTGCCATACACCTTTCTACACTGCTTCCTACATGAAATGTTCCCAAACACTATTATAAATTAGCAGCAATCACTAGAGCTCCCAGCACTATCAATCTACAGAGACACTACAAAAAAGTCACCTAACATTGTACTACCAGATGTTAGGGGAGATTTCATACATCAAGTTAAATGCACAGGTGTCACCTGGAATAATTTTTGTGAAATTTTGTATACCAGTTATACACTTGTTTCCTATAAAGTCATTAACATATACCTGTAGTGGCTGGTTTCTCCCTGTTACAGCAAGTTCAATTTTTTTCCATCAATTTTCATAGCCTAACATACAATGAAATCATTAAAAGATATATATTTATGAAACATTTTACATTTTCATGAAGGAAAGAAGCTCAAGCTTTTCCTGAAGCATTTATCACGTACTTTGTACTAGATTACTTCTTAGCAAAGCTGTTAATTAGGTGGTGTCCTTTTGAATTCCTGTAACTTCTGGTTAACTCTTTTCCAAAAACTCTTACCCAGTACACAGAATCGTCTAGGTTGGAAAAGACCTTGAAGATCATCCAGTCCAACCATTAACCTAATACTGACAGTTCCCAACTACACCAGATCCCTCAGCTCTATGTCGACCTGACTCTCGAACACCTCCAGGGATGGGGACTCCACCACCTCCCCGGGCAGCACATTCCAACACCCAACAACCCGTTCTGTAAAGAAATGCTTCCTAATATCCAGTCTAAACCTTCCCTGGTGCAACTTGAGGCCATTCCCTCTTGTCCTATCACTTGTTACTTGGTTAAAGAGACTCATCCCCAGCTCTCTGCAACCTCCTTTCAGGGAGCTGTAGAGGGCGATGAGGTCTCCCCTCAGCCTCCTCTTCTCCAGACTAAACACCCCCAGTTCCCTCAGCCACTCCTCCTACGACCTGTGCTCCAGACCTTTCACCAGCTTCATTGCCCTTCTCTGGACACGCTCGAGTCATTCAATGTCCTTTTTGTAGTGAGGGGCCCAAAACTGAACACAGGAATCGAGGTGCGGCCTCCCCAGTGCCGAGTACAGGGGTAAGATCCCTTCCCTGTCCCTGCTGGCCACGCTATTGCTGACACAAGCCAGGATGCCATTGGCCTTCTTGGCCATCTGGGCACACTGCTAGCTCCTGTTCAGCCAGCTGTCAATCAGCACCCCCATTTTAGCATTACCACCAACTGCATTGGCCTGTGGAGGACAGAAGGGAAGTTATAAGTCTCCCCACAACATGCCTTAACTTACATGCTGTAATCAATTGTATAAAGACTTGTGTACATTTCATACTGGGACTCCCTTACTATCACTATGCAATATGAGGTACACAACTTGCCTGTCTGCCATGTCAATGATTTCCTCTTGCAGCTTCTACTTAGAATCTGATAACATTTTAATACTTGATCTTAGGGTCTCTAGGAACATAAATATATGACAACAGCAGTTCTCATTTTTTTCATGCCACACATGTCTTTTTCTTTATATGAACTCTTCTAGCAACTCTGTGTTTGCCAAAACCTCTGTGAATGTAGATGCAGGGGAAGGACAGAAATTTCAAAACCCTTTAACACAATCCTGTGAGCAACAGTTGAAGAAACTCAAATTCTGCCCATGGGAAAAGCATTCCGAGTAAGACAGGATGGAGAATGTTTCACTAACCTATGTAGGTCTGTATTCAGCATCTTGCAAATGCTATGGCTTTTTGAAAAAAAAAAAAAAACAAAAAACAAAAAAACCAACAAAACCCCAAGCCAAGAAGTTCTGTCTGGAGGAACTGCCAAAGTTTAGTACCTATTTCTTTACATTAGTGAGGAAAAAAAGGCACACACAGGGTTTCTCTCAAATGGAATTCAAAACTTTTTTTCAGTTTCACTGTCATCTAAGTTTCTATCAGATCTTCCTGGTGAACTGCAGAGTTTCCACATGGTCTGGTATGCAAGACTGGCTTCCAGTGCTGCAGCTCTTTCCTTTTCTTGCAAGATCTAGTGAATAAATATTTTTAGTGATTCAAGGATTACTTTCCCCTCTCTGGAGTTTAATAATAATAAAAAAAATCTAATGTAATAATAGTTTTTAAAAAAAATCACTAACATTTGTTCATTTAAAAGGGAAGTGGAAGGTGGCCAGAAGTTTCATCTGGGGAGCTGAGGAGCTCATTACTGATGAGCTGATTATGACCATCTCCACCTGTGCCATGACTTTGTCAACTACCCGTATCCCTGGAGGCCCAACTGCCAATACACCTCTGCCAATTCTGCAGACAAGGTTCCATCAACATTTTCTCAAATTAAAATGAGAATGTCAGTGTCTTACACTGTTTACAGTGCAAAAAAAGTACATTCAGAAAGTTGTTTTTCTTTTAATGTTTACAATACTATCATTAATAAACCAATTGTCAGATTTTGTAAATACTCAGCTTTTCAGGGGCTTATTGCTTGATCTAGCCAACATCTATCTGCATGTTCCAGGACTCTTTCCCAGATAACTCAAAACCACCTTTGAAGTATTATGATAGCTGATGAGCACAGTGGTCTGTGTTTTTGGTCTGAGTTCATTAGAGATTAAAGAAATCCACAGGACAGGGGAAAAGCAGATGGTGGCTAGGACTTCCCTGCTTTCTGGCTCTTGGGATTCAAGCGGAGAACATAAACCGTAATCTAATTAACTACACCCTCAAGGCAAAAACTAGGGAATAAAAGGCAACTACAGGCAGGTCCCAGCAGGACAGGGAACCAAGGAGGCATGATGGGCACATCACAGTATAGAACAGTAGAAGACTGCAAAGTAAAAACACTCCTGCTTGCATCAGTAACTCACTCTGCTACTCTGCATTCACCTTGTGAAAAATAAAACCAATCAAACGTGCAATAATTAAGAAAGGATGAAAGAAGGAATTAGGACTTGTCCTTACCTTTTGTCCATAACCTCCAAGTTAACTCAGATCCCAGAACAAACATGGAACTAGGAGAGAGATAATGGTAACAGCAAGAATGGCTATTACCTGACAAATTATCTAAAAGGCAACTTTCCCCACAAAGTTTCTTAAATAGAGACAATGCAAAGTGTTTACTTACTTGCCAGTTCTAGCAGCTATGTTAAAGTCATCAGTAGCATTAAGAAGTGTAAGAAAAATGGCAAAAAAATCAAATTGGTAAAACTAGCATTTATGTATAAACATGGTAATAATACTTATATAATAAAACTATTTACTTGGAAACAAAGATTTGTCAATACAGGAGTGATATTTACTATTCAACTTTCTCTTTGGATTTTTGATTTCATTGGTGGACAAAGACAGAGAGAAATTCATAAAATACACAGACCATACATAAAACTAGTGTATGATTTTAAAGGATCTTTATGTCCTTCAGTACTGTGCCTCAAAACAAATGTGGTCTTTGATTTCACCCTCACCAAGGCACATATGCTCATGGGGCTAGGAGAGTTTTAATCCATTCTACAGAAAAATTGTTCTAATTTACACATAAGCAAAGTATGGAAGCTATTACATCATGCAGGTATACTATCCTCCTCCCTCCTATTCTCCCACTAAATTTGGAAGACACTTATTTTCAAAGATAATTAATCCAAAGCCTTCTGAGCAGTAAAGGTGGACACGGCCCCTGTCTGTACTGGAGAGACTAATCCACTGCAGCAGCTTTCAGCTGCCTTAGCAATACTTATGTCAGAACAGAAAAGTTGTCAGCACATGGATCCAGATGCTGGAGCTCAGTTATCTCGATTGCTACAGTGATCTCTGGCACACACAGGGAGCAGGCAGCCAGGACACACAGCAAGTCTTTTTGGAGGCAAGGAGAGTCTAGTATAAACGTGGTCTTAGAGACAAAAAGTGGGCTTTGGCAATTTTGTTCACTAATGAAGAGGTACCCCATCAGCTCATGCACCACAAGAGCTTTCAGAAACCACTAGAGACAAAATCAACAATGAAATTACTCTGGTAAATTAAAGTGATAAACATCTGATTGACTGAGCACAAGGAATGGACAACACCAGCTGCAGTCAGGTGTGACCATTCCTTTAGCCAGGGGACTTTCTCAACCCTGCCTCTACCTGTCTTCATTTAGTAATACTACTACTCTTGGTCATTGCCTCCATGTCTAACCAGCCTATTCAAAAGCTTCCCTGCAATTGGAATGGGAGCCAGAATATAATAATCTAGATTGCTCTCTTGCTACTGTTTTCAGCAGCACAGCTACAATACCAACAGGGAGAGCTTCTAGTGTGAACAGACCATACACAGAAGGGTTTACCATATTTGTTCCAGTCCTGCTTGAGTCAATTACAAAAACATGTGATCAAGAGCAAGGTATGAATCAAAATTCTCCATTACAAAAAAGTCCAGTAATGGCCTAGTTGCTGTTTGTGTTCTTTCAAATACAGTTAATATGTACGTTTTAAGTAACTACACAGAAAAGTTTCTATAAAAAGCAACAGATGAACAAAAAAAAGAAATCACAAAGAAACACAAGATGTATTTAAGATTTTTTTTTTCTTTATGAACAGGCTACCATTTCTTACATCAAATATTAAGCCTTTGTAGAGCTTTTACATCTACTTATGTATTTTTGCCATAGTTTATTTTCCAAAACCAAGTATGCTTCAGTGACTTACCTTGAACCTTCCTTCTGATCCTGTTGATACTTGGTTCAGAATTCAATATACAATGTCAGAGACATGCACTGAGTATGCAAAAACTTTTAGTACATAAAATTGATTCTTCATACAGTCCATATACATAGCACTTACATATAAATACTTAGATACTTACAGACTATATCTATATATGTATTGAGTCTTACCTTCTAAGACCAGTAGGCACCAGATGGATCTGTCTGGTTCAGGACTCCTACTGCTATTAAAGCCCACAGTCAAGGCAGATGTACCAAAAGACCTACAGCTGATGCTTTACATGCAGCACTGTGGGAAAGCTGACAGTTTCAGTATCACAGAAAATTGAGAAATTTGCTAGCCCAACACACAAGCAAATCACAAGACTGAAAAGGCTGAATACAACTCTTCATCATAAAATTCTTCACTTCTAATATATCAACATCTTATTTTTGATCTTTAGAAGTTAGTTTGCGGTCAGTGTTCTAGTTATACTACTCCATTCAAATCACACACAAGTAACTGAGGCAAAACAGGCTTCACTACAAAGAAACTACTCCCTGTTAAAACCACACAGGCTACAGGAATTAAGGCTTAATCAGATTATCCCATAACATGATCTCAGGCACAGTTGTGAACTGATTTGAAGGAATATCTCAGATGGTTACAATCAATCAGCCTGCTCACAGGTGTTCTGCTAGTCTTTATGTGCAGATAATCTGTATCTGTGAGTTTTACATTCAATTTGGCCTTTCACTTTGATCTCTTCTGTGAGGGATCTTGTTTTCTTTTTAAGTTTATATTTTTATCTCAGCTCTTTTATACAGTAATAACATTTGGGCTCTCTGCATTATTATTTCCAAATTATACAATAAGGTTCTTCACAGATGTATACATTGAAGTGCTAAGGCTTGGACAACAGTCCCAAGCCAGAGTTGACCTATAGATGAATCCTGTGTATTTCATAACTGGTAACCATTATTCTAACAGGTGTTATACTAAATCACAATAAACCACCTATCCTGATGTAAAAGGTGAAAGTGTTGAAGACTGAGCAACAGGCTCTGAACTGAAACTGTTAACCTGGAAGGTAATCCTTAATGAAATATGCATGGAGGATGTAGCTACCTTGAATGTGTCTTTCCCTTCCTTTGTATGTGAATAGAATAACAGAATCATGGAGGCACATGTCTGTCCCCACACCTGATGTGAGACCTTGTGCATAATCCCATCAGATAAGCAGGGAAACTCTTCTAGCTTCTTCCTTGAGCCCTGGCCAGGCTCTGGGGGGAACCTAATATGAGACTGAAACCAGGTATTTCCGCTTAAAACAAAGGTGCCAGCTCTTCTGGCTCGCCCATTCTTAGTATATAAGGCTGGGCCCGCTCACAGCAAAGCCTCACCTACAGGTGGATGCACCGTGCAGGATTTCCCACTTGCTGGGACAGGTTCTGCAAACCCTTGCTGTAACCAGGGCTGCCTAGCCACTGTGGATCTGGATGATGGTAACATATGCAAGTGGTGATGTATCTTTCTTAATCTCCATTCTCTTTCTCAGGATAGTAAATATCTGATTCATTACATGGTATTTTCTTATTTGTTTAAGTGTGCTGTTCTGTCTTTTCTTATTGTATGTTTTCTGTATTATCCTGTAAAATATGCCTGCCCTTCTCACTCTGGTGTCTGAGTTTAATTGATATCCCTAATCCACAAAACAATATATATATGAGGAACAGTTATGTTTGCTGGTGCTCCTTAAAATAAAACAGCTCATAATGGTGATTATTTTCTTGTAGAAAAGTTATTTTTCTCAAGTGATATTAACTTTTTTTAAGAAGTTGTGCAAAGGAAACTTAACTTGACTTCCTTTTTTTTTTTTTTTTCACAGATAAACCAGTTGTTTCTGTTATTGTTTTCAATACTCAGGATCATCTGATGCTGTTAAGCAGAAACCTAAAAGCGTCAAACTGCTTACCTGCTAAAGTTGCAAATCAGTATGGAGTGTATTCTACAGTAAGCGGACCCTCAAGAGTCAGTTTATGGTGCTGTTAGTCACTATATTGGCACCAGTAGCCAGGTCTGCATAATCACAATGATAAAGGCATCAGAAAGATTCTTTCATTAACTAGCAACAAATTATTATTCAAGAAGGAGCAAACTGTTGCAACTTTTTTCAAGTCAGAAACTGCTGAAAAAGCAATGTAGGTGAAGATATGATCAAATTCAAAACAGCACATAGAAGTAACTTTATTCTGAGGAACAGCAACTTTTAAGTAAATTTCAGGCCGTTATGGTGTTTAAGTTTACAGAAAGTTAATTTACAAATTAAATATGGATTTAGCCCCTCCAAAAACACATATGAAAAGTACACTGCTCCCTACTGTACAACACATTATAGTTTTGGTATTGTACCACTCCCTCCACCCCACAGTACCAGGAAATCGGGGTTACAGCACTGTAATAGTGTGTAAGAAGAGAGGGTTGCTGAAGTACATCCTTACTCCTCTTCATTACAAGCTACTGTAGAAAATCCAAGGCACAGTTTCACATTATACCTTTCCTGACAGTAAAGCCAGTTGAGTAGGTTCCTGATTTCCTAGTCAATTATTCACTTGCTCCCTGGTGTAGTTCTTCATTCTCCCATTCTTCTATGAATTCATCTGCTTGTGAAGCCAGTGAAAACACTCAGCTTCAGAAAGTAAAAGATAATTTTCTTTTTTAAGTTGGATCATTTTGGTGAGCCATTTACTACAAAAAGATGAAAATTTCTATCACTTGGAATCCCCTTCTTGCAGAGCAGCTCCATGTTCAGCATCAATCTAAGAGCACAGTGCTATCAAAAGAGGGGATTCTCCTGTCCCTCACCGCACCTTCTCATCTCTTCTTGTTAGGATGAGCTGTTCTGCAGCTGTTAAGTCAGATCAGTGTATGAACCCAACTGAAAACTAAATTCTGTTTGACCAGCTGAGTTTTGTTTTCATCCCTTCTGAAAGCATGCAAAGAGGATAGTTTCACATCCTGATAGCATGACCTAAATGGAGACTGACACAAAAAGCTGCAGTTCTGTTCTTCCCGACTACTTCCAGAGACATTTCTGCAGTTTCCCCTGAACTGGATTTAGCAATCGCACAACTTTGTGGCAACTCACCAAAACAAGAATTCACTTTGCATCAGATCAGTATGTTTAGGACTGTTTTCTTCAGTAGTAGCTTGCGTGCACAGTTGGTTAGGTATAACAACAAATTGCACCCTCAGTGGGTGATAATAGTTTGACCACCAAAAATGGATGGTTCCATCTCCTCCACCAACTTCTTCCTTCACTCCTCTCTTCTCTCACAGAGTTATGGGGTTCATACAGTTGCATACTGAATCCATTCAACGAGCATATGAAGCAGGTTTTTTCTGTGAGTTTAGTGAGTTGAGTCAACTCACAAGGGGTCAAAAAATCATTAGAAAGTGCACCAGGGAGGAGATGAAAGTACCTAGGGTAGAGCAAGAGGAAAAAGTGGCACCATCCAGGAGCACACACTCTTAGGAGATCAGTGCTACTGTGACTCTTCTGTGAACTGCTCCCCCTTCCTCTGAGCCTCTGTTGGCTCTCACAGAACCGTCTAGGTTGGAAAAAACCTTGAAGATCATTCAGTCCAACCATTAACCTAACACTGACAGTTCCCAACTACACCAGATCCCTCAGCACTATGTCAACTCAACTCTACCTCCAGGGATGGGGACTCCACCACCTCCCTGGGCAGCTCATTCCAATGCCTAACAACGCCTCTTGCCTGTCCTTAGTCAAACATTGCAAGAAACTTTCTTCCAGGCTTATCTCTCTGCTGACCAGGTTTCCAGCCTGGCTTACCATGCTTCAAGCACAAAAGCAACAATGGAACAGCCAGGAGCAAGACCATTGTCTTGCAGTGGCAACTACCCATGACCACACAGTTCAGTGGGCACATAAAGCTGTACATTGAGATAAGATGCATGCTCTAGGCAGTTTTGCTAACCAGTTTGCTGAGTTTCTATGCAGCTTTACCTTCATTCAATCCTTATGTGAAGAAAAAAGTTCCTTGGGGAGGCTCAAATTTCAGAAGTGTTAGTTCATCTATGGAACAAGGGTGCCATAATGTCTCATGATGTCTCATAAATCAGACAGACATGTCAAGAGGTAGTTTTGAGGGGAGAAGAGGAGGTCTGCAGCACAGATTCAAGCCCAAAGTTGTCTTCCAACTCTCCAAGAATATTTCTAATATCTTTCTAGTTTATTTTGATTAATTTGACCTCTAGGTTTGCTTTTCTCCTCCCTTCCAGGCTGCTTATTGCTGTTGCAACTAGTATAGAACAGCTTCTGCTATCCAAGGGGCTTGTCCCTGATGATGAGATGCTAACAGACCCACATAAGATGGTTTAAAAAACAAACAAACAAACAAAAAGGGACCAGTAAGTTTTAAAAATCAAAATAATTCCCACTGGCCCCATAAGAATCCTTCAGCTATATTCAATCAGTTATGTAGGAAACCAAGTCTTCATATCCTAACACCAGTCTCCCAAACCACAGTGTCCACCTTCACAATGTTTTTCATAAACCCAGTCTTTAAAGGTCTTTTACGTACTTGAAGTGCTAAGGCTTGGACAACAGGCCCAAGCCAGAGTTGACCTATAGATGAATCCTGTATATTTTATAACTGAAACCATTGTGCTAGTAGGTATTGTACTAAGTTATAACAACCCATTTATGCTGATGTAAAAGTGCTAAAGCACTGAAATACTGAAGCCTGAACAACAGGCCCCAAGCCGAAGCTGCTAACTTGGTGTGTAATCTTTAACAAAGTATGTAAGCTCACTAGTGAAAGATGCGGCCTAGAATATAATCAGTAGTGAGGACAAAATGCTGAGAGAATGTATCCAACTCCCCTTGTTTAGCCTTGTTCAAGGCTGAGAACTCATGTAATTGGCCTTGTTAGAAACTCCCTTGGTCTCCCCCCCTCAAGCCCTGGCCAGGCTTTGGGTGGAATCCAACAGAATGAAACCAGAAATTATCTGCCTAAAACAAAGGTGCCAGCTATTCTGGCTTACTGATCTCTGGTATATAAGGCTGAACCCACTCACAGTGACATTGGAAGCCTCAGCTATGGGTGGAGGCACCGCGTAGGATTTCCCCCTTGCCGGGACAGGCTCTGCAAACCCTCGCTGTAACCGGGGCTGCCCAGTGACTGCGGATCTGGGTGATGGTAACGTGTGCAAGTGGTGATGGATCTTTCTTAATCACTATTCTCTCTCTCACGTAGTAATGATTTGATGCATTACTCTGTATTTTCCTGTTTGTTGATTTAGATTCACTATTCTGTCTTTTCTTACTGCATGTTTTCTGTATTACACTGTTACATTATTTAGTTATCGCCAGTAAAATATGTAGGAGAGACATTGGCCTGTCAGTGCAGCCCCTGAGAAGCAAAAGGGCTTTGATGAGAAACAGGCCTTTGATGAAAAACAGGCCTTGGAAGAAAGATAAGAAACTGCTGAGTTGTGCCAAGGTGGCAGGGAAAACCAACGGACAGCTACAACACTAAACTGTGAAAAGTTACCACTGTGTGAACAGCACGTGAACAAGAAGTTGATTGGTCTGCATAGGGCGTGTTAGAGTGGTCTTATGCTGATAGGAGAAAAGGTTGATAGCTATCTAACTGCTGATTTGCTAATTATGAAGTAAGAGCTTTAACAAGAGCGTTAAGTATGTATTATTGTACGAATAAACGGCCCCTGCCCTGAGGGGAAAAAAAAAAAAGAGAACACTCTGACTCATTATTTCGGCCACTACAACAATACGCCTACCCTTTTCACTCTGGTGTCTGAATTTAATTGGTATCCTTAATCAGCCAAACAGTACTGCATACCTGCAACAGAATGTATTGTGGAGCAATAATGCTATGAACAATACCTGCAAAAGCCGAACAGACATCATCAACCAGTGAATACATTTCCTTCAGTTCCTTCCTCTTGCAGCTTAGTGACAGATTTTTTTGTGTACCCAACACAGCTGTATCCATCCCTCAGAATCCAGCCTGTTAGATGAGAATAAATAAATAGTTCTTATCTCCAATATTAACTTTATTTATGTTATGCAGAGGAGATGCTATATCTAATACCAAGTCTTTTCACAAGGACACGGACAAACAGCTATGTGGAGGCTGTGCCATCGTCCCCAAACTATAAATAATAATGTCTGTTACAAAGGAAAATGATAAGGTGTGGTAAGTATCACAGCAAAAAGTTTCAAAGTTGCAAAAGTTGTAGTTTACAAATACAGTACAGAGGCAGCCCCTGAAAAAAAGGCTTACAGCCAAAGTAGAAAAGAAAGGAAGTAATGTGGTTGCAGACACAAGAGCCCAGGGACATAGCAAGACAACACAGATCAATGTGATAAGCGGTATTCTTGGTATACTCACTGTTTATAGGTGCAATCATAGCTAAGTTAATCTAAAAACTAACTCTTGACAAAGAAGGGTAATGTTGCTCCACTCTATGCCCCAGTAATTGTCTTCCCTTGCTTTGACATTGCAACTCATCTGCTCCCAGTTTGTGAAACTCAACAGGCAGAAAATTGCTTTCATAGAAAAACAAATCAGTTTTTGCTAATTTAGCTTCCTTAAACATCTCACTACAAGATCAGATGAGTAAAAGTGATGGCACAGGAGATCAAGTGGGTCACTTGGCCACAGGTGAGTGTAGAGGGGGCTGAAGGAAAACATGACTTTTGATAACAGTGAGCTGTAAGGTTTACTCAGCTGTAAAATAATGCCAGACTGCAACTTAAATACTGTCACTGGTTTTGTAGGTATTTCAGTGGGGAAGAGTTTTGGAAGTAGACAATAATGTACTATGGACATTTATGAGAAGCTCCTTTCATATTCACGGGTAGAAAGAAAGATGAAGACTGCTGTTTGTCTAAAAAAGAGTAACGGAAAGGTTGTTAGGGTCAGCATCTCAAGGACAGATAAGAACACTGTTTTTTTCTTGGTTGGTTTGAAACTCAGTATTTCCCCGCATAAAACCTTTTTCTTAGAAGACACAAATCAATGAATGCTGAAAGGAAAGAAAAACTGACCAGCACTGTGTCTGACAATGGGCTGAAGAAAATAAATGAACAGTATGATCAATGATAAATAAACTGGGATTTTGAGCTGAAACTCTCAAGCATGACTGAAATAGCACATGACCATCTCCTCTATTGTTTTCTCAGTCTTCCTCAAAGATGGTATCCTACCAACACTAACGGATTGATGCAAAAGAGGGCTTACAGGAACACACAAGTAGTGGTCTCCTTGCAGAGATTTATCTTCTTATCCAACACTCAAGAAAGAAAACCTCTTTTAGTACACTATATACAAAACTCATCCATTTTTTACATGACTTGCTTGTAATATTCTCCTTATCTCCTTACCTAAGACCAAAGCTTTCTACATCACAACCAACATAAAACTTTTCAGTTTCTCTGACTATTTAGTATAGAGGGCACACAAGGTAAAAGATTACATACATGAATGTAGAAAACTGTTTATTATTTCAAAAGACATAAGCTGGTATCTTTGGGCATTTAGGAAGAATAACAGACTATGGTTTCACACTTATACAGTAAGATGTTTGCTCTTTAAAAAAGTCCAAACCAACAGGTACATACAATCTAGCCATCAATTCTACTTGTTTTAGAACTTTAGTTTTAAAAGGCCAGCAAAAGTTTTCATAGGCAATTTCTTGTTACATTTTCAATCCATGACAAGTTTTATCCCCTGTTCTGCCCCTACTATTTATTACTCTGCTTACAAATTAGAGCTGAACCAATAAATATCTGTAAACACAGGAGGTTTCATCTGCTTCTCTTCACCAGATTTGACCACTATCTCTTCCACTTGGCCCTCCTCATCATAATTTCTGATGAATGTCAGGTTTTTTGTTTCCTATCCCCAGAGAGCAAAGTTACCTCTCTTCTTGATTCATGAATTATAATTTCTTGTCCGTGCCAGTGTCTACTCAACTTTTCAAGCTGATGCTGACCAACAGTATGATGATGTCTGGGAGAGACAAACATCAACCAAAAATAAAATCGATACTTAATGTTTTGAATAAATACATAAATAGTGAATCCTGCAAAACCAGAACTATTCCAAACTGAATTATTCCCAATAGCTAAATCAGCAGGGTGAAATGATGCATCATGTATGCCAGAATCAAAGTCCACCTGGAATCAGTAAGAAAGAATATAACATTTTTAAAATGGCATAATCAATTTATTTGAGCAACAGGACCTTATTCCTGTAAAAAGATATATACACCAAGAGGTAGACTGTGAACATATTTCGGAAGTTATGCAAAATCACATTTTATCATTATCAGAAGACTAGTAATATTTAATAATAAAGTTATTCAATAATTACGTTATTGAACAGAAGACTCCTTTTTTATTCCTATAGAATCAATACAAGAGAGGCATAGGTATTATGAGCTGCATTCCCATCAAGAAGGCTTCTAATTAAATTAGTCTTTTACATTAAGATTTTTTTTTTTACTGATATCCATAGCAAACTCAACTTGATTTTCAGACCAATAAATTGCTACTTCCCTTGCAAAAGAATATATATAGCAATTATGTAATAACACTATGATAATTTTCTAGAGTATCTTTTTAGATTAGAGTCATGCTTTAAAATTTTATGCTGAATACAAGGAAAAGATGGGGAGTGGTAAAAAGCATTGCTATGTCCTTAAAGCAAAACAAACACTAGAAATCATCAGAATTACTATTTTTTTTCTATTTTCATATGTTTCTTAGAGAAAACTACAGTCAATTCCACCTTGTAGGGTAGTTCAAAGGCAGTTTACCTATTTCTAGCATGCATTCCTTGTTGTCCTCATTCTAAAACGAAAGGAAGACCGAAGCCTATAGTTCCTACCTTGCAAATACCAACTATAGACACTGAAATTAAAGTGTATTTGTGTGTGCTCCCTGCTTCTCCTGGAGCTCAACCTTTCCACCACCTTTTGGTGTGCCTACTCCCATAAGCACACAGGAAGGTCCTCCCAGGTAGGCAGGAGGACACCTCACATGACCAGGGAATACCCAAACAGTTTGTCATCTTTACACATGCCTGGACTGGTTGCGCACCTGCTTTCCTCAGTGGTGTGACAAGGACAGAGGAACGCTCCAGCAGCCATCATTCCTACAGGCCAGGTTTCTCCCCATGGATGCAGTCTTCTGATCTGCACAGCAGACCTCCTGTACCCTGGGACCCTCTTCTCACATACTGCACTCACACAAAGTATCTTCCTTCTTTGCCCTTTTACTCCTGCTCGAAAGGAAACACACATGCATAGATACATATTATACTTATATATATTTTATATATCTATATGTTTACAGTAATGCAAGTTAGAGACACTACCCTTCCAAGCAACCATTCACTGTACTAGCACAGTCTATGGTAAGAAATTTGGACTAGACAGATAAACATTTCGAAGCATCATAGTTATTTTTCCTAGTGATTTTCTTGCCTCTTGAAAATACATATGCACTCAGTTACTGTATTTCTACTGATGATGGGACTACTCAGAACAGGAAGGTATAAACAAGGAAACTTTCACAGGAAAGGAAGAGTTTTGTCCTTCAGTGAATCATGTGCCTTTTGAGTGGTCCCAATGACTCAATTACTGCACACATACCAAACACAGAAATGGAGCCAAAGAAACAGAGCAACTTCTGGAAGGATAAATACCATGGTACAAAAAAATGTTGCAATATGCATCTTCAACATAAGTTTATTTTGGTTTCTTTTTAAACTTTATAAAATATGAATATGCTGTATCTGTTATTCCATGCTAAGGGTGAAATGTATGCATCATGTGTGTATGAAATATTATAGAGCCTCATTCTGCAACTATATCTCTAGTCATCATAATTTTATCGTTGAAAATACTTGAAAAATGGAAAAAAGCAAACAGAAAGCAAGGATCCCACAGACATTAAAAGCGGAAAACAATAAATGTACATTCGATATAACAAGATTTTAGTTACGAGTATATTTTCCTAATTTGGTTTCAAGCACAGTAATACTCACAAAGCATATTTACAGAAATGTGAGTACATTGTTTCTTTTGCTGTGCTTTGTTGTTACTGAGGTGCTGTGTAAGAGAAATGGCACCACTGGTTATTAACAGTGACAAGACTATCTCTATAATCTGGTTTAGGTCAAATATAACTGTACTCCCTGCTTTGTATTTCACTGTATAATTATTTTTTATTCATAAAAAAATTTATTATTTTATGATTTTAAGACCTTCTGATGAAATAGTGTCTTTGAGATAAACTAGGTATAGAAAGTTGAAGAACACAATGTTAAATGGCTATTTACTGTTCTATGATTTAAAAAGTAATATATAGAGTATATCAACAAAGAGACTAGACAGAAGAGAAGAAAACCAAATGCCATTTATGTGAGACAGCAGCAGGAATGGAGCATGGAGCTTTGCCTTGGGATGGATGAGCAGTCAACTGAGAGCTGGTGGGGCAGAACAACATGGGCGAAGTTGTTCTGGATATCTGCTACATACCCCTTGATCAGGAAGAAGCAGAAGAGGCCTTCTTCAGACAATTGGACAAAACTTCATGTTTGCAGGTTCTGATCCTCAAGAGGGACTTTAACCATCCTGCTGTCTGGTGAAGGGGCAGCAGAGCAGGGCAGAAGCAATGCAAAAAGTTTAGGGCATGCACTGATTGACAAATCCCTAACAAAGGTGATTGAGGAGCCTGCAAGGAGGGGTGCTCTGCTGGACCTCACAGTAACAAACAAGGACTGTTTGGGGATGTGGAGGTCTGGGGCAGCCTTGGCTGCAGTGACCATGAGAAGGTGGAGTTCAGGATCCTGAGAGGAAGGAACAAAGCAAAAAACAGGATCACAGCCTCAGATTTCAGGAGACCAGAATTTGGTCCATCCAGGGACCTGCTTGAAACAGTCCAGGATGTGGCCCTGGAGAGAAAAGGAATCCAGGAGAGATGATCAATTTTTCAAAGATCAGCTCCTCCAAACTCAAAAATGGCCTAGCCCAACCTGCAGGAAATGGAGCAAGGAGGCCCGCAGGGATGAACAAGTTGCTCCTGACAAAACCCAGACATAAAATGGAAGCACATGAGAGGTGGAAGTAATGACAGGTGACCTGGAGCAATATAAAGACACCGTCTGAGCATGCAGGGAGGGGAAAGCAGTGGGGTTTTATTTATTTCAACCTTAGTAAGGTTTTAGATAGTTATCTCCCATAACATTCTCATAGGCAAACTGAAGTACAGATTAAGTAAGTGTACAGTGAGGTGTACTGAAAACTAGCTGAACTGCCAGGCTCATAGGGTCGTGGTCAGTGGCATGGAGTCCACCCGGGGGCCAGTCAGTAGTGAGATATCTCAGGGGTTAATACAGGGTCAGTACTGTTTAACTCCTTCCTTAATGATCTGGATGCCAGGAGACAGTACGCCCTCAGCAAGTTTGTAGATATTACAAGACTGGGAGGAGTTGCTGATACACCAGATGGTTGTGCTTCCATTCAGGGGGACCACAACAAGTTGAAGAAATGGGCAGACACAAACTTCATGAAGTTCAGCAAGGGGAAGTGCAAAGTCCTGCACCTGGGGAGGAACAACCCCAGGAACCAGTATATGCTGGGTGATGACTGGCTTGGAAAGCAGTTTTGCAGAAAAAGCCCTGGAGTCCTGGTGGGCAAGGTGAATATGAGCCAGCAGTGTGCCCCTGCAGCAAAGACCAGCAGCATCCTGGGTAGCACTGGGAGCAGCACTGCTAGCAGAACAGGGAAAGTCATGGAATCAGGCTCGCTGAAAGAAAATTGCGCTTGCTATAATTATCTTTCTATATTCCTGCAGCAAGTTGTTGATTAGGATTGTGACAATAAAGTAGAAGTACTGTCCTGTAGCCGTTCAGTCATCTCCTCAGTCCTTCATGGTCATGAGTCTTCAGAAGGCAGAAGCTGAAGATGATGCAGATGATGCAGAAGTGAGTTCCAGAAGCACCCCCAAGAAGAACAGCATACCTCTCCATTGCAAATGTGTTGCCTTTAACAGACAGAAATGTTCAGACCATCAAGATTATTGCTACCTGCTTGGCAGTGCCTTCTTATGCTTAACTCTTCTGCTCTGCTTTTGACATTCAAAAAATGAGGAAGTTAGTGAAGTACAGCGCTTTGCTTCTGCGTCTTAAAATAAAATATTAACCTCTAAGAATTCTTGAAGAATTTTCAGCTCTAAGGAGGCTTAGATTAGCTGTTCTGCTATTCTTTATTTATAGCATACGTTCCTAGTAGCTGGAGATTCCCTTCTGAAGAATAAAATCAGGACACAGAAAGATTTTCTCACCGCAGCTGTTGCACTTGCTCCCATTAGTGCAAACTGCTGAACCTGCTGTGAGTTTCTTTATTCTAAATATTTATATTTGCAGACTAAAATGACAGATACTAGAATAAAAATTTAGCATCCCAATGATTTTTTTTCTGGGTTTGTTATTGCCCCTCTGGAATATGGCAGAGCCACCAATATACTTGTAGCGTGCAGTGCTGTGTGGGTACTTCACTTTATACCAGAACATATAGGCTTGCATTTCAGGTGCTATTGTTATTGATATTCTCTACAATAGCCAATGCAGAATGTAAATTAGAAAACTGAAAAAACAGTCAAGAAGCTGACAGAATAAATTCAAGACAAATTTATCCTGTCAGCGTGATCTCTTCTAGGAAGCAAAAAGCACCATCTACCCTACCAACAGTCTGATATTGTTGTGTATTTTGATGACAAATTACTATTTGTTAAATAAGCGGAACTGGAACCATTTTCAAGACTCAACCATTTACATAAGCAAACCTTCAGGTGCAAGTGCCATTTTGCAACAAGGTGAATTAACACGGAGACTGGACATGTGGGAAATTCCACCAAAGTTAGAAGATTACACCAAATTCAATTAGTGAAGAAATACTAAACCAAAAATAGCATTCCTGCCTTTTGCTGTCTTCCTTTTTCATCCACTGAAAGATGCTCCTTCCTTGGGATCTGCTCTGTTACCTGATTGTATTGCTGATATCACAAAACACATGCATAAACACCACTTTTTTTTTTTTTTTTTTTAAATTGCAAGATGAAAAAGTAGTCTACTTTGAAACAGAGGCTCAAATTCACCCTGTCATCCTATTAGCAGTAGATCCTGAGCTATCATACTTATTATAGTAAAGAAAGTGTTTTGGCGGGGGGGGGTGTGCCAGTTTGAAGTGAATGCACAAAAAGAGGCAACACAAACATGTTAAAGGCTCTGTCTGAGAAACATCTAACTCTCAAGAATCATTCCCAACTTTCATAACGAGACCTTTAGTCGAGCAGGTTTAAGCAGATGGTGCTACCATAAAATTATTTTCTGTCCTCTTTCCTGTATATATAGCTTTGTAAATGCCAAGTTTGATTTTAATTTTAAATATAAATTTGAAAATTATGATGAATCGGCATTCTATTTTTTCCTGCTTGTGGATGGGAATCTCTGTGGGTTCCTTCTCTTGTTTATCTCTCCTATTCAAGAGAATTTATTGAAAGTCAGATAATAAAAATGGCAGAAAAGAGAGACAGAGTCTGAAGATTGCTTATCATTTTTTTTTTCTCAGAATTGTTGGAGGACTGGATCACTGCAAATATTATAGGTTTCTCCAAAACTAAATGAATTCCTCTGCAATGAGGAGGTCTGACACAATCCTGGAAAGGCTAAAATCACTCTATGCTTAGCACTTCATTTCAGATAGCTTTCTTTAGGAACTAAATGTTAATGCTGTCCAGACCCCCGTCTTAGGAGCTATATCTCTACCTACTACGTGTTACTGAGAAATATGAGTTGGAAACACAGGGAAAAAAATCTTTTAGAAAAGGGCCCATCCTTCTCTGCATTCTCTTCTCTCCAAAAACATATGACAACATATTCAAATGCACATCAACAAAAAAGACACTACTCTAACAAAAGTTGGAAGAGGTGGAAGATCTGATTGAAACATATTTGCATTTGAAACTCTTGATGATGGTCTAGATTTATGCCTCTAAATTACAGTTAAATAATGTTAAGGTTGTGAGTAACTCACAAGAGCAAAGAAATGTGCAATTAAAGGGAAAATATACCATATGTCCTTTGATATCTAGGCATATTGCAGTGCATTAAGAAAGTCATAAAAGAGACACCCTGTTGTGGTTATGTGTTCTGAGACATGTGGCACATTTCCATTGTAGCTATCTACTTCTCTGCTTGTATGCATCTGTGCCATTATTTAAATGTTGATTTTTGAGTGTGAATTTCACTTTGCATGGTAAAAAATGGAGCTGCAGACTCTTTTTTCAATGTTTCTTTAGATCTATTGCTATTTATGAATGTGAAGATCCAAAATGTTAAACATATAAATGAAAAATCATTACAAAGAGGAAAAAAATTGATTCAATAATCAGACAAACTTAGGCAACAGAGATGGTTTTAGTTACTATGAATAAATGACCTTCTATCTTTCTCTAAGAACTGATATAGCTGAATTCCAAACACTGTTCTCGTGTATTTTGCATGGAAATAGGAATGTACTAAAAAATTTCACATATTTAATTTGGGCCATTTTGGGAAATTACTCCTTTCAATTTAAGGTTCCTCACCTGTGGCATCCCACAAACCTATTTTTTCCCTCTACTGAAAACCTGCAAATGTGGGAGAATATGACGGAACATTCAGATCTTAAAAGCAGTGGCTGACATCTAACACAAATTGTCTCAAATGCTGTGATCACCAGGACACCCCAATGCAAAATATTTTGGTTGTGATTGGGTGGTTGGGTAACTAGAGGATGAGAGCGAGATAAGTTATACTTGTGGGAAGAGAAAAACATTTTGTGTAATTCCCAGTGTTCAGAGTATTTAATGACAAGATGTTTGCCCTGCAGTTGCTGAAGATGCCTGAAGCCTTGGGACATTTTCAGACACCTCACCAGTTCTCCAGAGCCAAGTATATAATTCTGATGAAGAAATACGTCCTCGTAATTCTATTTGTGACTGGCTAGGAGATGGTACCTTCTGATTACATCCTGTTTTGGCCACGATTGTCTTGCATTCTTCCTTCTTAGGACTCTGTTGTCATCTGTAGTAACTAGAAATAGTATCCATTTGAGCACAGAGCTATTATGACATCCTATGAGTTCACTCCAAGATCACACAGTAACAACCATGAGTCACCGTGAAGCACATCAAGTTTAGAAAAACCAGGTTTCTCTAACCCTTTCTTTCTTTGCTTTTGGCTTCCTGAAAGTATGATAGTGATGATGATGACCAAGTGGGTGGGAGACAGAAAAACCAAACCTACTAGTCCAAAAAACAGATCCAGATACCATAGTGATGAGTGAAATGGTTAGAAACACAAACAGCCTAATGGGTATGCTGGCACAGCTCCTCCTTCCTTAGCATGACCAACCATGCATGACTGGGCCAGAAACGTTTTCTGGAGAGGAGAGCAAGCCAGATTAGCATCACATCAACGCAGGGTCCTGTATAATCTGAAGAGACAGGGCAGAAGCAGTGCCATCCTGGTAGCAGAGAGAATCAGGCCCAGGTGGCAGGCCCTTGGAGAGGGGGATGCCGTAGGGATGCGAGAACAGCTTGGAGCCAGCAGCCTGGGAACAGGTTGTCAAGGGAAAAAAGCAGAGGGTGATGGGCAGTCGCAGTGAAGAGCCAGGAAGGGTAATCTCCATGGGGCTGGGGAAAGGAGCCAGCCTAGAAACAGTCTGAGGAGAAAGCACGCCAGTTGGGAAGCAGCTGTACAGCCACAGGGTGGCCACGGATGCCACTGACAAACGTGCGCTGTAACCAGAAGGGTTAGGGCTTGAGGGAAGAGCCAGGAACCTCAGCCAGCAACAGCTGAAGAGCAGAGCAAGTAAAGCACCGGGTAAGGACCAAGATTCACGTTTTGTGGTGTGGCGCCGTGTCATTGAGTAGTGTTCCCTCAGCTATAGCAGCACGTAGTTTTACCAACGGCAAGAGCAAAAATCAAGTTCACAAAAGGCAACGAACTGGAAAAGGAGCACTACCCATAGCCTGTAGTGCAGCCCTGAAAAGCATACAAACTGAGCAGGGGATGTGCTCAGGGAAAACCAGGCTTAAAGTGTTTGCGTTGGTGATTATCGACTTTACTCTTACACTTTGAAACTCCCATCCTTGTAAAAACGTCTTAGATTTCACAAACTTGTGCGTGAGGATCTTCTGCGAAACCGAGATTCCCTCCAGCGGCCGCAGTGAAAAAAAACAAGGCTGATTTTAGCACTTTCAGCGTGTGCAATTTATTTAAAGTTGCAGCAGTAACTGCTGCTTCTTGCTCCGTTCCGTTCTCACGCCAGGGAAGCTGCACCCGCCGAGGTCGGTAGGGAAACCTGCCCCACACCAACGACTTGGGGGCCGCACAGCTGCTCCCCTCCAACTTCTCCGTGGTTTGTTTTTCCCCCCACCTGCCAGCGTTGGCAGCGGCGGATGCTGGCGGAGCGGCACCGCAAACGGCAAAAGTGTCACGGCGGCAGCGGCGCCTCCCCCGGCGGTTAGCACCGGGCCCGCGACCGCCATGCCCCCCTCACGGGCGGGCCCGAGGGAGCCACGCCGAAACCGTCACGGCCTTGCCAGGGGAGCGCTAGGGGAGCGCAGGTCCGGGCGCCGCTGCCGCTGCCACCCCTCGGCGGTGCCCCGAGGCGCCCCGCCCCGCCGGGCCGCACCGGGTGCGACCAAGTGTGGCGCTGCGAGGAGGGGGGAGGAGCGCGCCCCCTGTACCGTGCGCGGCGCAGCGCTCCCATGCCACCCCCTTCCCCCCCCGCCGGCCGTACCACTGCGTGCCGGTCCGGCGCCGAGGCGCGTCGGGCAGGAACGTACCAAGGCCGCGGCGGGAGAGGGGTAGCGCGGCGGCTCGCGTGACGAGGGGAGGTGATGTTCCGAGGGCGCAGCGCGGACCCTCGGCCCCGTGGTTTTGGCCGAGCGGTACGAGGCGGCCGCGGCCTCATCGAGGCTCCCCCCTCGCAGCGGGGAAGGGGGAGGAGCAGCCGGGCCTCTTTAACCCTTCCCCGGCGGGACGGGGATGGGCCGTCCCGCTGGGCAGCCGCCCCCGCCCCCCGCGTTCTTCCCGGATCGCCGCCGCCTCCCGCCGCTGCTGGTTCCGCGGGGCGCGTGAGCGGGCGGCGGGGGCGGACTCTCCTGGTAGCGGCCCGACATGTCGGTGGCGTTCGCGGCCCCGAGGCAGCGGGGGAAGGGCGAGATCACGCCGGCCGCCATCCAGAAGGTGAGGGCGAGAGGAGAGGCACCAGGCCCGGGGGCTGCAGCTGCTTCCTGCCGCCGGGCCGCGCGGGGAAGGGGGTGGCGGCGGCGCCCCGGAGCGCCAAGGCCGCGGCGGGGGCGGCCGGGCCGGGCCTGGCGGTGCTCGGGGCACGGTCCGGCGGAGGAGATCGGCAAGGCGCTGCCTCTCTCCACTTGGGCACTTGTTGGAGGGGTCCCGGGCCGGGGGGAGGCGCGGAGCGGGCGGTCTGCGGCGGGGCGCGGAGGCCGCGCGGGGTTGGGGGCCCCGCCGCGTCTCTGGGCCCCCCCGCCCCGAGCGCTCCCGCGGCCGTGAATTAACTCGTAAGGGCCTGATACCGTGGAGAGACGGCGGGGTCCAGTAACCCCTCCCTCCTGCGAGGGGAGCCTGCAAGTCGGACTTCAGTCGGGGTGTTCTTAAGCCCTGCCTGGGTTTGGGCTCTGCCTCCGCGGAGTAAGCGGCGGCTGCGGCTCCCAGACTTGGTCGGCCTAGTAGTAAGGCTTCCCCCATAAACCTTGAGTGTTATTAAAGAAGAACCTTATGGTCGGAGCCAATGACAGCGGCTCTGGGCGACTCCATTTAAGCTTACGTGGGAGGGAGCAAGTTAACTCGCTAAAGCAATCAAAGAAAAGCACATAGAGGATTTGTAATAATCCGTGGTGTTTTGTGTCGGCAGAAGCAAAGGAGCATGTTCAAGTTGACTGGTAACTTGATGGTGTTTAGAAACTTAACTGAAGACTCGCTCACACTGTTACCAGTGAATCAAATAGATTTTGGATTGCTACAAGCTCCTTCTGTAGGAGCCTTTTGGGTAGATATGGCTAATCTCTGATTCACTGGAGAATGAGAGCGTCGACAAGGTAGGTGTTGCAGGGATCAGGACCTCGAGGAAGACCCCGGAGTTATAATGAAATCCTCCAGGGTACTGTAGCAGAAGTCGGTGCTTGAGAAGTGTACATGAAAAATACATACCCCTTGGGTGGAAAGCTACCTAAAGGTAGTCAGTCGAGACTTCATGTTGCTGGGGTGCATATGGAGAATGCAGACAATTAAGTTTTTCTTGTGCTGTAGTCAAACCATTAATTTGATGGTGATGTGCTGGCAAAACCCTATTATAGTTAAAGCTGAAGAGTCTTTGTAATGTACATAAACTGTCAGAAGCCCTGGAGGTGCTTTCATCCAGCTGGAAACTAAATTCTCTTTTGATGGTAGGTGTTTATAAGTCTTTCAAAGACCTATTTCAGTTTTCTATCAGCAACTGCTTAATCAAACTTGTATAAAACAGTGCCTGCAGCCCCATCTAGGATACAGTTGTATTCCTTGTTTACTTTCCTCTTGGCCCTAGCATTCCCTTCCTTCCTTTCCCCCCTCTCCAAGAGGTCCAGCTTACCTTGACTGTGAAGAATGCAACCCTCTGACTGACAGTGTCAAGGTCTACCTGCCTGCTGAGCCTTAAGTTCCTCTGGAAGGTGGGAGACATTCTGAGGAGAGCTTTGATTCAAGGCTTCCTTTTCAAATGGTCTGTTAGACTTTGGTATCAAGGTGTTAGCTCCTTTTTCCTTGTTTTTCTTGCGAAAATGGCCACTGTGTTCCTTATAAAACTTGATGTTATTGCCTGTGGAATGTGTCTGTGTAGCAGTGTGTCTGTGACCCTCTTCAGAGTGTGCAGCTGTAGTTCTGCCTACTTTCTGAGGCTCAGACAGTAACTCAAAATACTGCAGTTTTGTCTGTGTTTAGTGCTTAATGACAGTGTTTCCAGATCCAGCAGTTTAAGGCAAAATAATTGCTCAGGGCTATAGTCAGTTTTGGTGAATTACTAGTTTGACTTTAGGAAGACTTGGATGGCTGGCTCATTCTTACATGGATAGAAGACCTGGGTGGACTGCATGAGGTTTCTGACTCTGTAACTTTTCCATACTAGAGATCAAGGAAAAAAAAGTCAGTACCTATTTCTCCCCCCCCCCCCCCCCCCCTAGAATTTGCTTAGATTGGATTCCTAGGGAAATAAATGTGATGTAATGACACTGTTTGTACATTCCTTGTAGAAGCATGAGCCTTTTGGCGGGTCTCAACCGTGTTTGGAAGAAGGAAAGAGTCTTGAAGGTGGTTAAGATCCTGTTAGTTTTGTGAAATTCAGCAATTGGTTAAAGGGATCTAAAGGAGCTTTCCTCTGAGAGGAAGCAAAGGGATAATTCAATGCAAAGTGTTCCATTTGGCTGTAAATTTTCCTATTAGTCCAATTGACTTGGGTAACTTGGTTGGTAGCTTAGATTAGCCATGGTTCTGCTGATTCTCCTCTGATCAGAGTGTGGGAGAGTGGTTAAAAAGATGTGAGTGTGGGGATGTGCAGCTCTAGGAAACCAGGCTTTATTTTTTTCCTCTTTATGAAGCTTGGAACACTTTGAATTTGTGAGCGTTTTGTAAAAAGCTGTGGGATCTGCAGTTTTCTGTGATTTTAGGACTACTTTTTTTTTCTCTAGAAAAGTAAATCACGTATGTTCATATTCCTGGACAATTCTGAAGTATACTATTGTGCCCATTATGCAGAATATTCATTAAGTGCAGTTTAATTAGAGATACTTCATGTAAATATGGGCTAGGTTTTCCAATCCATTTCCTTGAAACAAACCTGTCTGGTATGCTCAGTTTCTATCAATAGCAGTTTAAATGTCTTTTATTATTAAATTTTTGAACAGCTGTGTACTTCAGAAGGAGAGAGGAAATTTGGGGCATAAATTTTTAAATAAATCTTTGTAGAGATCAAACGAAGAAATGCAAAACTGAAAACCTTGCAAGAACTTGGTGTAGAACAGGCATAGGTATTTGAATGGGAAGCTTCACAAATGTAGCTTTAATCTTGACTGGAAACCCTCAAGCTGAGAGCTGTAAATCTAATGGAGGGGAGGAGGGAAGATGGGAAAAAAAGTGTGTTCTATAAATAACTGGTTTGTGTTGAGCTTTCTGGAATCCTACTTTTTTGTTTATTTTTAAAAACTGAGAAGAGTAGCAAGACTCAAAGTTATCTTAAATTTCTTTCCATAAAGAACATGAAACTTATGCTAAACTTCTTTATCGTTTCAGATGTTGGATGAAAATAACCATCTTATTCAGTGTATAATGGACTATCAGAACAAAGGAAAGACGTCTGAATGCTCTCAGTAAGACATTAATCCAAATTTACTATGTATTTCCATCGATCACCATTTTTGATTTGTTTAGTTCACCTTGTAGGAGAACTGTGCTGTGAAGAATAGAAGAGTATTGCTGCAGATACTACACTTAAATTTTACTTTTTATTTGACATATGGCTATCATTTCAGTCACTGAAATGATAGCCATATGTCAATCACTCTAAGTTGATGTCATGATGATGATGCTCATAAAAATGGGGGCTGTATAACCAAAAGCTTTTCCCTCTGCATTGTAATTGCACTTTGGGAAAGAGGTAGTTTTCTTCTTAAACCTTTCAAAATCATGTAGGAATGGACCTTTCTTTCTGATGGCATATTTAAAAGCTACCTGTTTACCACTTGCCCAAGAACAAACAAGCTTGTCTTAAAAGCTTGGCTTGCCAGAATATCCCATGTGGACTTGCTTGTCTACTGGGGTCTCTGGTCACTCATCTGAGAGAACTGTTAAAGTAGTGAATTTTTAAGAAAAAAATAGTTTCCCGTTTTTTTTCTGGCACAGGATGATCATGGTACCCTTGTAATCAGACAGATACTCAGCTAGGTGACAGATGGGGCATCACAGTGTGGCTCTTGAGCCCTTGCTAAGACAACTGGTAGTCTGGGGGCAGGAGGTGGAGGTCATAAATGGTGTGTATTTGTGCTTTAAGGGAATGTTTTTAGTAGCACAGTTAATGTATTAAGCTGTATGCAAGCCAGTACTTACGTATTCATAATCTGTTCATGCTTTCAAGGTTATTCTTGTGACTGTGGGCTAGTTGTTGAGACCTTGGAATGTGGTTCTGTAGCAGAAATATGATGCCATAGCAGACTGCCAAAGCTCGGGGTCCTGATGAAATGTTTGCATTGCTCTTGGTCATAATTCACATAAATCTATGATATCTTGCATCTAGGGACATAATAAAAGGAGCTCTCTTTCCCTGGGGTTTGTGATGGAAGTTACACCGAACAGACACACACGCACTCTGTATATCTCCTGGTGACTTTAGTTTGGCACAGGAAGTGAAACAGGTGAAAACAGTGTCTCACAGCTTTAGATTTTCATAGCAAGACAGAAGCTGTAGAGAAAATACAGGCACAGATTGGATAGAGACATTGGAAGAGATTGGGTAATAAGTAAGCGTGAGGGAGAAGGCTTTGGATTCCTAATAATGATACTCTTGTAAATGTCTTGAATCTTTTTTTATTTAGTTAGCTTTCCTTACATGTGTAAATGGAAGTAAATTCTGATGTTACTGTATTCATGACTTAAGATCTGTTTTGCTTTTATTCTGATAGATACCAGCAGATGCTGCATACAAACTTGGTTTACCTAGCAACTATAGCTGACTCCAACCAGAACATGCAGTCTCTACTACCAGCAGTAAGTACAAAGTAGTGTAAAAGCAGGGAATAGATTTTGTTTGGATTCCTGGAGGAAAAAAACCCAACAAACCAAACCAAACAGAAATGTTTGAGGCAATGACCAAATATTAAGCTCTGATTTATTGTACAGTGAATACAAGGTGTATTGTCTCTTCATGCTGTTTGGGGGTAACTTCAGTGCTTAGGTCTTGCTCAAGATTTGACTTGTTTAATTGAACACTGGTAACCTGTGCACTGCACGTTTGATTCAGAGTATCTGGCCTGTGTCATAGTTGTTTTATTTTTTCCTCAACTAAGAGCACTAGTGGTGTGGCTTTTAGTCAGGTCCCACAACAGTACTCTGTTTTTCCTCTTATGTTAAGGAAAGGCAGGGGGAAGATGATTTTTTTTTTAATTTTTAATTTTTTTTTTTCTGGAATATCATCAATTCTTTTGCTTCAGTGGAACAAGATTGGGTAAATCTTTGTCTGCTTTTCTGTACTCACCTAGAGTCTCAAATTCTTTGCCTCTCTCCTGTATCAGAAAGCAACCTTTTTTTAAGGCAGATGATGATAATATTCAAGATACAAGGTTGCATAGGCTTAACTTGAAACTTAACCACATTGCTTTAAAAATGAACTGTTTCTTGGATAATACTTGCTATCTTTTTTTTTTTTTTTAATCTGGAGATTTTCTGAGTTTTTATTTCTGAACTTTTTATTTTATAACATACCTCAAATTTTTTCCCCTTCCATTGTGCATAGAGCACTAAGGAAAGATGTATCAAACGTTAAAATAGCTTGCTATCTGTTTGCTTTTTGTGATAATTGGAAAGCTTGGGGAGTTCATTGTGAGTAACGCAAGGAAGTTCTTTGTTTTTTGGTAATAAGACTTTTCTTGAATTAATATAGTCTTGATTCATTTCTGTAATATGAAGCTAAAAAGAATGTCTATAAAACAGCCATTCCTAGATACTAGTTTTCACCAACTGAAATTGAATTACTTTTTCTTTGCTCTCTGGAGAAGTGTTCTCCAATCATTGCTGCTAGCGAAGCATCCTTTCAAGTTGGTACCTAGAGGACTATAGAAACAGTGCTTCATTATGTCCAACCTGTTGTGCCTGTAGAGGCTTCTCTTTTTATAAATCCATGCTTGTAGCTGAGGGGGTGGGAAAGAAATCTTGAAGAGGGCTGTGTGTATTACTTGACTAATATGTTTTCGAAGGCTTAATTCATATCCTGGTTCTGATGACAACTGGAAATTAATTTGACCTTATCCTAGTCCCTGGTGAACAGCCCTATTCTTAAAGTTGAATGTGATGACATTCTCCTCTTAAAAGAAAATGAAGATAGGACCGGGAAAGGCTTTAGCAGATCAGGACTGAAGTACATTTCTGAACTTCAGCATGAGGAATATTTAACAGTAGTGAGAAAATAGCATAGTGTTGTTTTGTTTGGGGGGTGAGGGGAGAAGTCCCCCTTGGAAAACTGAGGGGGGAATAAAAAAGTAGCTTCTTGGTGTTTCTTTTGAACTAAAATACAGAATGGAAGTTAGATGTTCAGTCTTACCTAAGTGTAGATGCTCTGAACTACCAAGTCAAATATTTTTGAAGATTTGCCTGAAATGTGGTAACATAATCAGATAAAATGACTTTCTGTTGAGGCTTTTAGAAAAATATTCTTCAAATTCTGTCTTCCCAACAAATTTTAGCCAGAAGAATTTGAGAATGTGTTAGCTACCGCTTTTTATTCAATTCAAGATAAACTACTTCAGACTGTTTCCATTTATTGGCTTTCTGTTTAAGAACTGATGAGGTTCAAGTTGACTGGAAAGTATTATGTTTCTGTTCATCATCCTTCTATGTCAGCAGTTGAGCAGTCTTACTAAATTAAAGGGTTGTGGGTGGCAGCAGTTAAATATGGAGCAAGATACTGTGTGTGTAAACATCTACTATTTTTAATAGTAAAATACATCAACTTTATGATACTACCATTGCAGTAGTTTCCCATGTGACTTAGGAGGGCTTGAATCTGGATAGCTGCTGAAGCTGGATGATATCTGATCCCTTCGTATCTGGAAGATTGTTCCCCTAGTAAGCTATACTTTTGTTAAAATTTTATGTTGTTTCTGTTTTAATGGGGTAAATAGGTTATCAAGAAATTTCACAATTCAACTATTAGTTCTTATAAAATGCTTTATGTGATAAAATGAGATTGAAAAGATAATACTGCTGTTAAGATAGCATTCACACTACAGGTTGGTTGAAGTTTTTAACATAAGCTAAAATGACTTGAACCTGATAATAGCTTTGTATCCTCTCACAATACTCCTTAGACTTCATGTTGTTGGGAAAAATGCTTGTAGTCAGCTTCTGTGCCTCTGTCTCCATCTTTTAGAATATGTTATTCTAATTAACATCCTTTCAGAAAAGTGTGGTATTACCTGTAATGAACAAGATAAATCTAATACTAAACAAATTTGTAGTGAGCCAACTGTTAGGCAGAGAGATGCTATAAAGGGGGCCTGGAAGTGAGGAAACAGTGAAACAGGTGAAGCAAGCCTTGCAGAGTGTGGGTGAAGGGAACTAGGAAGACTTTGAAACTCCAGTGTCATAACAAAGCTTCTGTTGTCTTTGTATGCGTGGTGAATTTACAGTATTAAATTGTGACTTCTGGGATAAGAGACCTTCCTTTGCATGAGAAGACAAAAGTAGTGCGGGGTTAATCTTCTTGAGTCAACCAGTCTTTTCTCAGCCATGTGAACAGCAGCATTATTAAGGGGGCGGGGCTGTTCTAGAGTGTCTTCCTAGCTGCACAAGTGTGGTGGCTAAGTCCACATGTGAGGTTGATGCAACTTTTTGCTGCCTCTTTGAGTTACGGCAGGTACTCTGTTTCTTGGACAGCAGTCAGAAGTCTACTTAGCACTACCACATGGGATAAGCTAGCTTCCCCAAAAGGGCTTGTACGGTGAGGAACGCAACGTTTTTGTGTTCTTTTGATTTTCATTGGTGCCACTTCTGAGGGAGGCAAGAGCAAAGTATTAGTCTCCTTGAACTGTAGAGAGCAAAGGTGCAATTAAAGTTTGTTACTGAGGCTTTCAAGAGAACCTCCAAAAATAGTAATGAAGTACTGTGTGCATGTGTTTCTAAAGACATGAAATAATCAAACTGCAGAACAGGCATCTTATCCTCTCCCACTTTTATTTATTTATTTGTTTTCTTGAGTGGTTTAGTAGCAGAATCACAGAATTGTCTAGGTTGGAAAAGACCTTGAAGATCATCCAGTCCAACCATTAACCTAACATTGACAGTTCCCAACTACACCAGATCCCTCAGCACTATGTCAACCCAACTATTAAACACCTCCAGGGATGGGGACTCCACCACCTCCCTGGGCAGCCGATTACAATGCCCAACAACCCGTTCTGTAAACAAATGCTTCCTAAAGTCTAGTCTAAACCTTCCCTGGTGCAACCTGAGGCCATTACCTTTGTCCTATCACTTACTACTTGGTTAAAGAGGCTCATCCCCAGCTCTCTGCAACCTCCTCTCAGGTAGCTGTAGAGGATGATGAGGTCTCCCCTCAGCCTCCTCTTCTCCAGACTAAACACCCCCAGTTCCCTCAGCCGCTCCTCCTACGACCTGTGCTCCAGACCCTGCACCAGCTTCGTTGCCCTTCTCTGGACACGCTCGAGTCATTCAATGTCCTTTTTGTAGTGAGGGGCCCAAAACTGAACACATGAATCAAGGTGCGGCCTCCCCAGTGCCGAGTACAGGGGTAAGATCCCTTCCCTGTCCCTGCTGGCCACGCTATTGCTGACACAAGCCAGGATGCCATTGGCCTTCTTGGCCACCTGGGCACACTGCTGGCTCCTGTTCAGCCGGCTGTCAATCAACGCCCCCAGGTCCCTCTCTGACTGGCAGCTCTCCAGCCACTCCTCCCCAAGCCTGTAGCGCTGCTGGGGGTTGTTGTGGCCCAAGGGCAGCCCCCGGCATTTGGCCTGATTGAAACTCCTCCAGTTGGCCTTAGCCCATGGCTCCAGCCTGTCCAGGTCTCTCTGCAGAGCCTCCCTGCCCTTGAGCAGTTCAACACTCCCACCCAACCTGGTGTCATCTGCAGACTTATTGAGGGTACCCTCGATCCCCTCGTGTAGATCATCAATAAAGATGTTGAACAGGAGTGGCCCCAAAACTGAGCCCTGGGGAACACCACTTGTGACTGGCCACCAACTGGATTTAACTCCGTTCACCACAACTCTTTGGGCCCGGCCATCCAGACAGTTTTTTCCCCAGTGAAGGATGTGCCCATCCAAGCTGTGGGCAGCCAGTTTTGCCAGGAGAATGCTGTGGGAGAAAGGTAAAAAGGCATTTGCATTAAAAACTCATTGCAAACTATTGAACAAAGAAAAAAAATGGGTTTTTCACTTGGACATTTTCCCTCCCCCATATGTTTTCATTTTGCCAAATTTCTAAGATGCTGTCATGGTTTGAGCCCAGAGGGCAACTGAGCACCTTGCAACTGTTCACTCACCCCTTCCACCCCCAGCCCTGTGAAGGAGAAAAATGAATCAGAAGATTGGAATGGAGATAAGGACAGGGAGGTCACAGGCAGAAGACAGGCTTCTTAGGGGTGGAAAACAAAACACTAACATCAATGACACTTAACAGACAGAATGGGATAGTGAGAAACATTACTATATCTTAAAAAAACGTCCTCCCATCCCTTCCTTCTGGGCTCAGCTTTTTTCCCAGTATCTCTACTTCTTCCCACAGTGGTGCAGGGGATGGGGGTGCAGTCATTCTACTGCTTCCTCTGAGGTGGTGGTGGTAAGCAATCTTGTGCATTCTTCCCCCTGCTCCACGTGGCATCCCTCTCAGGGCAGACAGTCCTCCACAAACCCTCTTCACTGTGAGCCCTCCCCACGGGATGCATTCTGCTCGAGGTGCTCCGGAGTGGGTCGCTTCCACATGTTGCAGACCTCCCAGTGCCGAACCACAACAGCAGGGGCTGCTTTTTCCCTCAGGGTCCTGGGTCTTCTCCTCAGGCTGCAGGTGAATCTCTGCTCCTCTGGTGACCCCCATGGGTGGCAGGAGGGCGACCCTGTTGTCTCACCACGGGATACAAGGGGACTCCATGCTCCAGGTGCACATCCCCCTCCCTCCCTTCCTTCCGTATTCCTTCCACTGACCTCATTGTTCGCATAGGTGTCCTTCTCGTAACTCCTCCAAGTCCCCCCAGCTCTCTGGTTCCTCTTAAATACCTTATCACAGAGGTACAGCCACTGTTGCTAATTGGCCCAGCCTTGGCCAGAGGAGAGTCCCAACTTGGAGCTGGGGGAAGCTTTGAGAAGCTTCTCACAGGGGACTGCTGCTATAGCCCCCCCCCCCCCCCCCCCCCCCCCCAAGAACCCTGCCACACAAACCCATCACAGATGCCAAATATTTATGATATTTGTAACCCATGACCATCACTTTATTGGGAAAAGTAGAGGGGAAATTTTGTCATGCACTTCAGCCTTTTCATTTTGGCATTAGTTCTATAACAAGTAAATGCTGAGTTCTGCAGGAATTATTCGATTGGGAACATTTGTTTTGTTTTTAAACACAGAAAAAGGGATCTTTTTTTTTTTTTCAGAGTCTTTCTTAAGTAATGCAACTTGCCTTCTGTCAGCATGCAGAGCACTTGATTTCAGTGTGTATTTTACAAAGGTAATGGAAATAAATACTTATGATTATTGCTTCTATAATGTACCAGGTTTCTTTTATATTGACAGTGCCAGTTTCTTCCAGTAGCAAGCTAAATTCTGTATGAAGTGACTTTCAAGAAAACTCATTGTGTCTGAGTAGTAGAGAAATGTTCACATCAAATTGTTTATGAATATCAGAAAGGTTATTAATTTTTTTTTTCTTGAGATGCTTCTTTCAAAACTGATGCTTTTTGTAGGACTTGTGAAATCCCTTATGTATGCTGTTCCTGAACTTGTCATACAGATTAAGGCAGAGTCCATGCCCTTTTAGTTACAAAACACTCCTATGTAAAATGGTGATTGCTTCATATAAACACCCCACATCAACAAACACTGAAATGCTGGTTACTTTTGAAGAAACCGCTTGTCGTGATTTAACCCCTGCCATCTGCTCCCTGTTCCCAGTGGGATGGGTAGGAGAATCAGAAGAAAGTAAAACTCAGTTTAATAACTCAAAATATAGTAATAATAAATTATAATAATTATAAAGAAAAGGAATATAATAAAAAGAGAAATAGAACCCAAGAAGAGAGATGCACAGTATAATTGCTTACCACCTGCTGACCAGTGCCTGACCATTTTGTGCACCTTACTTGCTGGCAGAACATGGGAAGCTGAAAAATCCTTAATTTAGGGTGTGCTAGTTAGCAACAACTAAACCAGTGTGTTATCAATATCATTCTCAGACTAAATCCAAACCACAGCGCTGTACCAGCTATTAGGAGGAATATTACCCCAGCTGAAACCAGGATACTGCTTCAAGAGGTAGAACCATTAAGCAGCATTACTAGCACTGACTAAAACTTTTCTTCTTTATTGCAAGATGGGGTTTGGGTTTTTTTTTAGTTTGTTTTTTTAAAGCTGCAGCATTCAGGTGGCTAAATAGGAGTCTTCAATGAAAGAATGGTTTTACTCAGTGGAAAGCCTCATATGTTCTTCAATACTCTTCAGTATTTTTCAAAGGGGTAGTGTTCAATCTATGGTTTTAATGTACTTGTGATGAGATTAGTTTGTAGAAACAACTGAGAGTCTTAGGAACTGAACAGCATGCTCTGCTTTTTTAGTAGCCTTCATTTTGAATACAGACCTTGTCTGAAATATATATGTTAATTGAATTATCTCGATACTGTTTTTCTTGAAAAAGCAAGATGGCATACAGAAAAGAAAAATATGGCTCAGTTTTAATAGCTTGAAATAAAATTTGCAAATAAAACTCCTGTTACTGAAGACAAGAAGAATCCTAAATTAATAAAATTCTTGTGCAATTATGTTCCAAATGTCTGAGAAATTCTGATATCTGTGGTGGTACAGCAGAGAGTCTGTTTATGGTATCTGCTTTTGTGCTGATCACAGCTGGTATTGGTCTTTAAACCTCTGGCTTAATTCTGTGTATACTGAAATGTTAGTGTGTTGATTAAATTATTTTTAAAGCAGATACACAAAGCGGTATGATGTGTTATTCTGCTTTAGTCTTCCGGAACACAAGTCCATGCCAAATTCAAGTTCAGCTATTTGTAAACTGAATTAATAGAGAAGAGAGCAAAAGAAAGGTTGAGCGTTTCCTGTCAGGAGGACAGGAGCGAGCTATTAGTCAGAAGTGGAGCTTGGATTTCGAAGAATAGTTGCTCTGCTTAAATGTTTGTTAAATAGTTTTCAAAAATCATAATAAATTCTAAAGACTTTTTAAAAGAGAAACATTAGGTAGTAGATTTTTTGGAGGAAGGGAGGAAAGATGTTGCATTTCATACCTACCATATTATGCAAGTACACTCCAAGGAACTTCCCTGCTGCTGTTCAAATGAGAGGCAAGTAGAGCCCCTGTGGTTGGGATGGGTAAAAGAAATTAAGCTTCACATACCTGTGCTGTTACTAGAGACTATCAAGCTACTGCAAATCCGTAACTGATGAAAGCTGATCTATTTGTGCTTTCATTCTCCTTAAAGAACATAATTTCTTAAATTGTTTCTTTATCCCACTCTTCATACTCTACTTTGCATTTGCTATGTTGAGTTTGCATAGCAAAAAGTATTTCCTATGTTTTGTGACCAAGGAACACGTGAGGTAAGCCTCCTTTGGTAATAGCCTCTAGCCCCCATTACTTAGGCTTTGTCACTAAAGAATGGGAGATGTGGTATATTTAGGTTCATGTTGTTGTATCACATTACTCCTAAGAATTCATTAGTGATCTCAGAGACTCACTACTTTGAACAAAATTGTAAATAAAGACTTTTCCTGAAGTTGTACAGTATTATAGGTCCGTTAGAGATGAGATTTAATTCTTTATTGCTGGCAGTAGCCTAGTTCTTAGGAATGACTGCAATAACCAGTTATAAAAGCAACGCATTATGATCTAGTTGTGTAAGTGGTTATAGAGAGGTTTAGTGTGTCTGTATCACTTCATTGTCTTTGCTCCAAGGCCAGCATGTGATTATCTGTATACATTTTCCTTCTTTTGAGGCTTTCCATGTTATTTGACTTCTGACCTCTTAATGAACACTCTGATTACCTACATGTTCGTTTTATGTGGAAATGTGTTTATAGGATATGAACCTAAAGAGAACTAGTTTTACAAATAGCTACTCAGATTCTTTTTTTGGGGGGTGTTGGAGCATAAAAGAACATATCCATTGCCTGTACAGGAAACTGAAAAAACTGCTTATGTTAGGAGGGAAAGCTTGTAAAATTGTCAGTAGTACAAGCCTTTTAGAAGACTTTAAGGCAAAACAACCAAACTTAACTATGATTTAAGTTTTGTGGGATGTTTCTCCCTTAGCCTGTTTGTTCCATCTCTGTAACACCACCAGTCCTTGTTATGATACACATCTTTGTTAATCATGATTTAGCAAAAGAGAATTGAGTATGCTGCATTTCTAAAAGAATTTTCAGATTGTGGATCCTCAGTTTATCCACATATGCCGTGGTCTTACAATAAAAATAGCTTTTCCAGGTTGTTTGTTTTGTTCCAGAGAGGCTTTTAAATATCGGGAAGAAGTCTGGCTGTTGTTTGACAAGTTTCTGTTTGATAGTAATGGTTACGCTGACATAACCCGAGCTATACTCCCATCACCTGCAGTTCTGCTGTGTGATGTTTTAAAGCTGTTGTATGATGAACCAGTCTGGAGAATCAGTCCAGATTGATTAGGTGGAAAGGGGGATATTTTTGTTCTGGGTTAGTTCAGATTAACCGCATGCCTATGTAAATGGCTGTGCTGGCACAATTAAAGGGTAGTATTGGGAGATGGAGTGCTGCTGGAGGGAGCCAGCAATTCCACCTAAAAAAAAAAAAAAAAAAAAAGTCAGAATATGGGAATTTAAGTTGTTAGCATATTAGGAGTGAATTAATAGACCACTAGAGTACTCCACTTTAAATGAGAGGATCACACTAACTTCTGTAAACTACTTTGCATGTATTGCTAATCAGGTGTGTCCACATGGGGAGCTAGTGCACTGCACACAAAAAACATATTGCCTGCTAACTTCTGTGGCTGATTTAGAAATCAGTAAAAACAGCAGCCAATTTGAATTAAGAGTATGCTCTAAAGTGTAATTCTTTCATACTTGAAGGTGTGATTTGCCTCTCTGTAGTACAGTATCTGCACAATAAATACCTATTTCAACCCTAGGCAGTTTGCTGAGAGCTGTACCAGGCAGTCTGGTAACATAGATGCTGAGTCTTTTAGCCGCTATGGTTTTGCTGTTTCCCCAGTGAAATGCTTTGAGGGTTCAGCAGGATTCTTTCTGCTTTAATTGAGTTTACATAAGGCCTGCTAGCTGGAATAGAGGTGGAATTTTCTCTTAAGTTACTAAATGCAAGCAAAACCTGTAAATATTGGACCAGACATTAAACTGTATTAAAAGCCAAAGAGGCAGGAGGTAAACAGCTGTGGAACAGAAAGCTCCTGCTTTTGAGGACAGATACGAACTTCATTTTATGGGGGAATTATATAGTACCTCTGAAGTTGTCTAGTTTCTATAGTTCAGTGTTCCCCAAGTTAATGTCCACAGTTAAGTTATTCCTAGTCACTTAAAAGAAAGCCATCTGAATTCCTACCAGATTATTTAACTTTCAATTTAAATAATTTCTGGTTATATCAAGAGTTAAGAATTTTGTGTGATTATTTTTTTTATGTATCAGAAGAGCTATTGATATGTCAACACTAAGTATTTTAGAGTTAAATTTTCTGGTTAAAATGATGCTAAAGAATATGTGTACAGTGAAATATTTTTATAGTGATATATGCAGTTTGAAACAACTAAGGATTCCAATTTCCTCTTTAAATGAAGAGTTTAAGTATTACATTATGCACTATTTTAACATTTTGTTCAAATATTAAGTCAAAGTTTCTCAGATTTTTGAAGATGCTGATGTAAATCGAGATTTCAATACTGGTTGTCATTCTAAATTTAGAATTCCTTACTGCTAGTGTCACAACTGATACTCCAAGTAAGAGCACAAATTACATTTGTAATTAACTTTGCTATTTAGACATGATTGTAAATGCTTTTCACGTAGAAAACTTCCTTACGCCCAAATATTATACTTGCTGAGAATTGATATAGGTTCTTTATTTTTTTAATTTAAGGTACTCTTAGTACTAGAACACCCTGCACCTCATAGAAGAATTGTAACCCAATTAAATAAATCTCGCCTCTTTCAGATCTGAAAAATGTCTTCCTTTATGATCTTATTTCCTAGTCTGACACTCGGTAAGTACTCTGCAGGTGCCATCACCACCTATCACCAGAGTACTGTTCTCTGAGACTGGGACAGGTGCTGTGGTATTAGCAATGTGATATTAGCAGGGCAGGGTACCTCCTGGGATAGGATATTTTGCTTTGCAGAAAATGGTATTTGAGAACTGAAAACAAAGATGATTGATTAAATCCTGAGTTAGAGCTTCTCTTAGAAAGACAGGAAGGCTTTTATGTTTGTGTTCCATGTTGCTTTTAATTATTATTCTGAGAGAATTTCAAGAACGTTGTATTTTTGATAGTGTACTTTAAATAGCTATTGCTATTTGTATTGAATAGCAATAATGTGTTTCAGTGTGCTTAACAGTGTTTCCTGTCTTTTATATTTTATTGACAACTGAGCTGGTATTTTACCTCAGTTTTTATAACAATAGATGCTCCATAAACAAATCTTTCAACCTTCTATTGATGGTAGAAAAATCTGATAGGGCAGAGAAGATAGATGAAAGTTCTACCGTGGCAGCTCTTATTGTTTGCTGTCTTGGATTTGATCTAATTTATTATTGAAAAAAAACAAACTCTTAAAAAAAAAAATGCAGTTTGGCTATTGTTTTAAGTGCATGCTTTCAGATAACTTTGGAGCTTAGAAGGATTTTGTTTGCTGAAAGTTGTTGGTTAAAATCTAATATTTTTTTTCTTATCTCTTTTTTCTGGTTGCAACTGCAGGTCGGTTTCAGTATTTTTCCAGTTCAGATTTCCAGAATTGAAAAAAATAGCTTATAATTTTTTTTTTTTCATGCTCTGATAAATTTTAAATGCTCATAGCGGCTATAAATTGTAATCTGTGTGTTTGGGGGAATGAGCCAGAAATTGGTGTTTACCAAGTGAGGCTGTGTCTTAACATCTTACTTCTAATTCTTTAATTTACTTTTTACTGATAGTAAAATATTTTCACATTTTCTACGTCATAATTGGAATAAAATCAGCAGTGATTTTAATTTCCATTCCATTCTGTCACTCATCCAGCAGGAGGAGGGAAGTAGCCTTTCCTTTGGTACTGTTCACTTGACTACATTTGGATGTCATTTCACCCTTCATATCTAAACTGAATGGGTAGGGTTCATGTTAGGTAACTTTCACTAAGGGTGGGGAGCTTGTTTTTCTTGTTTCTTTTTCTAGTATTTGGCTTTTGAATACTGTGTATTTGTATTTTAAAAGGTCTTTATCATGTGTAGTGCATATTACTGGAGACAGTCAGTTTCTGTGACTTCTGTAAGAACAAAAAAGGTTCAGTGACCCAGGTTTCTGTGGGTTTTTGATTTTTTTTTTTCTTGTTTGTTTTTTTAAATTAAAGCTGATTTTTAAAAAGTTTATTACCTTTAAAAGCTTGGATCAACTCTGATAGAAATAGGGAAGTTGCCATTTTAAAACAGTTTTTTCTTGTTTTCTTTTGGCTGCAGCCAGTAGAAGAATACTCTGGAGGAGTTTCACTGGGGAATAATTATATCTGCAGGAGTCATTTCTTTTTAATTACTATCAGATAGTGATTGGTTTATGACCCTGACATGAAGGATTGTAACACACTTTTAAAATACCCTACATAACATAACTGTTTTGATTACATATATGTATGTGTAATTATCTCTGAATCTGATTTAAACTTTGTTCTACTGTCTTGTGTTGATGAATTCCTCAGGTTTATATGATTTATGTGGTGTCTTGTATGTTTAATGTTATTCCTCAATTTATTGACTATTCTCCTGGGGTTTTCTTTGTTGTTAAAGCGTAAATTGGATGATCTACTTTTTGTATGTGTCATACATTAGATTGTATTTCTGTCATATCTTTTTACATTCATTTCCATTTGATGAAAAAAAAAATAAAATCTGTCCTTTTGGACTTGTTTCAGGTGATAACACTCAAAGTCTTTAATCACTGGTTTCCTGTCTTTGGAATCCTGATTTTTACAGTATCTTTTTGTGATTGCTTTTTCCGAACTGAACATGTGTAATGATCACACATACCATGGCACGGGGGTTTTTTTGCATATTGTATTGCCCTTTTGATAGATCAGGTACTGCAGATAATCAGTAAGTGAACACAGGTATTATGAATAGTTTTAATGGTTTATTTTTTTATTAATTTTTCCTACCTAACTGGCTGAGTAGTGGTCAATTCTTTTTATTTTTTCCTGGATAAGTTACAGTGGGAGTTTCCTCCTTCTGAAGAAAGAGTGGTTCAAAATTCTTGTGTAATTGTTGTATATTTTCCATGTTGAATTTCACCGGCTTATTCTTTCTTCCACAGTTTTCAGTAATTAATGTGTCAACATCTTCAGGTGTTGACATTTACTAATGAATATTTTCAGGGGTCTTCTGTATGTTCATTTGTTCTTTGAACTTTGTGTAAAGTTATTTTTTATTTCATCCCTTTGGGCAGTTTCCGATCAGTGAAAGTGTGTACCCCTGCATAACATATTTTTCCAAAAGGCTTTGTCAGAAAACTTCTATTAAGTTTTTGTTAAATATTCAGCTAAGTGGTTTAATTTATATTTTTGAAAATTTCTAATAGATCAGAAAGATAAGACTTGCCTGTAATGACGCTTTACTAACTCATCTTTATTTTTACCATCCTCACAATTTTGTAATGCTCTAATTATTTTCATTGATGTAGCTTGGGGAACAAGGCTCACAGATTTATGATTCCTATAATTTGTCCCCCTACTTTTTTATAAAAAGAGATACAGTGATCGTCTACCTGTAGTCATCTTATGGGTTAGTTTATTTTAATGAAAGATTGAATTTGTTAGCAGCTGGGACCTTTTTCTCGCATTCTTTTCACGAATCTGAAATGGGTTCATTACAGGTCTTTGGGCTGTTTCCATATCCAGAAGCTCCTCTTGCTAAGTTATTTTCTGGTAGTGCCTTTTTCGGTGTTTTTAATTACCTCCTTAGTTCTTTCAAGTCTGTGAGGTTTGTGAAGTCTCCCGCAGTTTTTTTGTTTCTAATGGGATTTTAAAAATCCTTAATACTTCTTCCTCTGTCAAATGTTTGCGCTCTCAATGCTGTTTTTTGATTACTGCGTTGTTTGTCTTAATGTTAAATGATAGTTGTAATGTTAAATGATAGTTGTTTTGAAAACTTACAGAATAAATTTCAGAGTTGGAATATATAGTTTTGTCTCAAATAGTCTTTGCAGGGTTTTTTTTTTGCCATCTTTCCATGAATAAGTACATGCCTGTTTTTGTGCAATAACACCTGCAGGATAGCAAAAACCTAGGTGTGATCTAATATTTTTTAGTACTTCATGGTATTTTTCATTATCAGCACGTTCTGTGAACATTAGATTTACTACTAATTTATACTTGGGATCCAAGAAGTTAATTTAGTTCTGAAAATATTTCAACTTGGATGGTTTTTGGCTTTGTTCTCTGCTGGCATGGGGCTGTTCTTACGCTTTGAGCTCTAGCTGCTCATGTGGAGGTACCAAGTGTGTTGGTTTTGTTACCATTCCAAAACATGCTTTCTAAATAAAATTTAAAAATAGTCTGTTTTCTGTCTTGTTCATTTCTCTGTATGTCAGTTTTAAATAATTTCTGTTAGATACTGAAGTAAGATGATAGTGAGCTTCTGAAGGTGAAGTGAAGGAAGACTTAACTGAAGCAGCCTTACTTTGCTCACTCACCAGTGGAGGAAGATCAAGCAAAGGAGCAGCATTTCACTTATTGTTCAGAGAGCAGAGATGCTTTTCACTCTTACCTTTTCTACCTTCTGCTGCTTCTGTTGTAGGATAAGGAATAAACTTGCTTATGAAAGGTCATTCTTTTCATCATGGAGGAATGAGAGGAATCTAGTAAGAGAAGTCATCTGTTCGCTTGTGTTTACCTTCATCTGCTTCCTGCCTCCGCTGAAAAAAAACTTTTCACTAATTTCTGGAGGAATTTTAAAAAATATTTATTGGGAAAATAATGTTTACTTGAGGTATTTGAAGACATGTTGAGAAAATAAATTAGTATGATTCCCCCCTTCCCCCTGGGAAATGAATACACGTGTATGTATCTGTATTACCCAGATGTTGTCATTTCCAAGGCCAAAAAGGGGTCCTGTCTTACACTGTTTTGAAAAGCGCTACTCTTTTCGACTGTATTACATCTTGTCTTTATGAACGTCCTCATGAGTAGGTGTAGGTGTAAGGGGGGCTAGGCTAGATGTGTACTTAGGGATCACCCCCTTCGTTCTTTCTATGAAGAGAAATGTTGAAAAATACACTCGTTTGTCTCACAGGAAGTGTTTTGCATGAATTGTTAATAGCTTTTCAGAGAGGGTCCTCAAAAGCCAGAGGCCCAGGCATTCGTTGTCACAGAGATGATTTTTATTCCCCTGAAAGCATTTGGCGAAGGTATGTGAGGAGGATCGTACAGTCTCGCAGGTGTTTTTAATAGGAAAACCAAGCTGGCTACTAGCAGTTTCTGTGTCTCCTTACATTGCCACGAGTAGAACCTAATAGTAAATTCCCCCTTGTATTTACTGTTTTTCTTGCTCTCCCTCTTTGAACTCTCAAGGTTATTCAGTTATTTTCCTCACAATTTCATTAGGAAATTTGCCAAAAACATCCTTTCTAGGCAGCTGTCTCTGGACCTTTGGAGGCCAGCACTAATGTGCTTCCAGTCTGTAGGGGGTGTTTGGCACGAAATTATGAACTAGGCCTTCAACGCTTCGGGGGAGAGAGGGGAAGAGATCGCAAGCATTTTACCACACCCAGGTGCAAATTTCTGCTCCTCTATGAGCATTCAGAGGCTTTCATCTCTTGTTGTACCTGTTTTGTCCTGGTGCAAGGTCTGTTAACAGCAACAAATTGTTGATGTGAGAGAATTACAACGAAGTTATTTTTCTGTTCACCGAATGTTGCTTTGAAGGAAAGCTTTTGTGTGTGTAGGAGGGAGCAACTCCAGAAATCTTAAACTGTTCAGGTATAATTTTTTAATAAGGCATTGATTTGTGTTTATTTTAAAGTGGTGCTCGAAGGCGCTGTGGTGTTGTCTGCATGCAAATACTTCACGTAAAATTGATTGAAATATTAAATGTTTTGCCAAAGTTAATATTGGTAGGAGTTAAACATATCGGACAGAGCAAGAAATGCGTTTCAGTGCTTTCTTTCATATCCCACTGAACAATATAGGCAACTGCTGTACCATATGTACATATAATATATTTGTCAGACTAACTGCTTCTTGTGTTTGACTAAACTGTCTCCTTTCAGCCACCCACACAGAATATGCCTATGGGTCCGGGAGGGATGAGTCAGAGCGGCCCTCCCCCACCTCCGCGCTCGCACAACATGTCTTCAGATGGTATGGTAGGTGGGGGCCCTCCTGCACCACACATGCAGAACCAGATGAACGGCCAGATGCCTGGTAAGTTTTTCTCCTCTAAGACATTAACACCAGCGTTGCCTGGCAACTGAAACGACATGGGGGCTCAAGGGATACTAGATTGTTGATGACAAAACTGCTTTGAATGCCCCCGAGTACAAGCTCTCTTAGAGTTTGTTAGCTACAGAGCTACGTGACCTGTATTCAGTGTTTATCAGGCTGCCCTTGGGCTTTGATGTAGCTGACACACAGCATTCCTCTGATGAACAGAACTGGCTAAATTTAGTCTGTTTGAAACCATGCAGTACAGCTGGCTTCAGAAGGCTTATTGGGGAAAGGTATTGGCCTGTGGCTGAGTGAACAGAAATCCTTCCATAAAAAGATAATGTGAAATCATTTTAGCTAAATAATTAGATACTAATAAAATAGATACCTCTTAAAAAGGGCGTTTCAAATGTGGGGAGATGTTTAAAAAAAATTGCTTCTATACAGAAAGTCATCCAGCTTCCACTAATCCTCTGTGTTCTTTATTATTGAAGATGTGTTGAATCGTAAGGGATTTGTAAAGAAATGGCCTCCAGATTATTGTTCTAGGTGTAAATTTTAAGTCAGTTTTTATGCCATCCTGTTTTGTAATAAAAAGAAAAGTGCTTGGGAAGTCAGAAACAAAGCAGTGAAACAAGATGATAAAATTCCACATTGTACCTACCAGTACTGGCTTTGGGGTAACTATTCCCTTTAGCAGTCAGATCAGAATGGAGTGGGCCCTGGAAAAGCTTGCTTCTTTATGTAGAGGTTGTTTTCCAGAATTTCCACTCATAAAGTCATACTGCCTTTTTCATGTGAATTGGCTTTCAGCTTAAAATTGGATTCCCAGGATTGCTTTTGTTCAGGACCCCTTCATTTTTCTGTATGGAGGAACTTTTCATACAAAAGCTCTTCAAGGTATTGATTCTTCCAAGAAAGGAAACTGCTGTCAAAGTATCTTTGAAAATTCATCTCCCAGTTGTCACAAGGATAAGCTCCACAACAGCAAATGTAGTAAATAACTATGCAAAACTTAATATGAAGTAAAAAAATATAGTGATTGCTGTAGTCTCTAATTTCTGTGCAAATCTTGATGAAATAGACCTGGTAGTGACAGCTTTTCTGCGAAGAGTAGCTGAATAACCTCTAGAGGCTGCATGTAAGAAGTAATAAAAGATCTAGAGAAGAAGTTAGTTTCATCTCACATGTTGGTCATGGTCTGCATTTGGAAGTGGAAAGAGCAATATATGCTGTTCCCTAAGTAGGGCAGAGAGATTCTGGTTGTGGAGTCCTCTATCCATCTAAGATCCATCAGCTCCCATGGAGAATAGCACTGCCTCTCACAAATCAGTCTCTTTGACCCTCTGGTGTAATCATATTATTGTTATTATAATGATCTTTTCCAAGGAGAAGGATTACTAAGTCACAATGTGAGCATAATGACTTCACTGCAGAGCCACAGGGGAGAAAAGTCACTCCTTAAACATACATATTTTGTAATTAGATAGAATAAGAAAAGAGCTGTTATGAAAATATGTGAAAGGTAAATAGGTTTGTTTTGGTATTCACCTAGACAGATACTTAAATACAGTTTCCAACTAAGCTTTAATTTAGCCTTTCTTCCAACATACTCCCTTTTTTGAATGTCTGTTCCTTCCCTTCTCTATTTAAGGCTGTCTCTGAGGATGTGAAGATAAACAGCTTAGGATGAGGCATCTCTAATGTCAGAAAGGCAGGCTAAAATCATTTCATAGTTAGGCATTGGAAAAGGGGAAACAGAATCATCTTGTTAAGTGGATAGCTGAATATTTTTTTGTGTGTGTTTGCTAGTTTGAGCCTTTCTGTATTTCATAGACATGTATTTGTAATAATTTCTGCAGTGTATGCATTTGCTTTCTGTTTATAAGGCACTTACTCTAAAGTTAAACAGACACTTTGTAATATAAGCCAGATACAAAACCTTAAATACCTGAAGAGATGATCTGTCCAAAAAGAATAAAGTCATTAATGTGAAAAGGGAGAGAATCCAGGGTTGGCAACCACGAGTTGACTAGCCTGGAAGAAATAACATGCAGGCTCTTAAAAGTACAAGCTAAGGTTTTCTGGAAGGGCTTATCTGTGTAGGGGCTTCCACAGGCCTGAATATGGGTGGAAGGGTTGATGGGAGGATTAAAAGAACTGCCTAGGGATGGTCAGGGCATGAGTTGGTTTAAAGTTCTGCTGTAGACCTATCCCATTACCTAAAGGTCAAAGGATGATTTTTGTCATACTTGTGGTTAATAAAGGACCTAACGTGCTGCTGAGGCCCTTAATTGCATCCCCTGACAAATGAGTGTCTGTATCCTCTTACTTGGGAAGACATTGATGATGAACCTTTTTCAGCCTGTGGTGGAATAGAGTGTTATCCATGCCTGTGACAGTTTAGGGCTTTGACCTGAAAAAATTACTGTCTGAAGAGTTACATTGACTGAGAGTTTGTGTGATGCAAAATAAGGGAAGAGTGGTCTGAATTTGGAAGGAGATGATGAACTGTGTTGTGCTGGTGGCAAGTTACCTTCCCCATTTCTTGAGCTCGTTTTATCAGATGTAGAAAGTTGAAAGCTAAGACTAGCTGTAGGGTTCTCTGACCTTTGTCCTGGTACTGCTAGGTGATCTTCCTGAATAACAGGTGCTTGTGTATTACCAACAAGTTCTCTCAAAGTCTTCTTTCCTTCCTGCAAATGTAGTCATAAATGCACTTAGGCTTACAGCTTCTCGGATACTGTCTGTAAGTGGGTAAGAGGAAAAAGGACCTCTGTTTATAGTCAAGATAGATGCTTACTCCACTAACTGTATTATGATACTCAATCTAATTAGTATAGCATTTAAAGCAGTTATTTTAATGGCAGATACATACTTCGTGTCTCTTGCATTCATACTTTGTCCTTCCTATTTCATACATTCATATGAAAAAAATTGACTGTTGTGTCCTTATGTGCAGGAGAACCCCATGAAATATTTTGGCAAACTATAAAAAATTCATTTCTAAAGTGTGTTCTTACTATTTTTAATTTGCAAGGTTTTTTGATACTACGGTCTTAGGTTTTGCTCTGTTCTTGTCTTCTAGCTTCTCACTAACAAAGTACTTGATTTTGACCCCAGAACATAGACATGCCTGACATTTCATGTGCCAACTTTTTCTTAGGAGTGCTTTCTCTTACTTCGGTGCTGTGGGAGATGTGAAAAAAACCCAGCCTTTCAGAGAAAATGTTATATTTTTTTAACTTCTCTCTTGTGATGATTTTTGCCTTCCCCATTTTGCTTCTTACATTACCAGTTTTAAAAAAATTATTCCACTGTGTGCTTGGCTAGCTCTCTGAAATCTGTTATTGACAATATCTTCCTTTAAACAAAAGGGAACTAAACCACTCCCAGGCCCTGACTTTCTGGCACTAACTCTGTGTATTCCTTCCTTTTCTCAGGAAAGAAATTAAGAAACTAGTCTTCTAGCAGTCCTTTAATAGTTGCTTGGCACTGTAGTCTGGAGCTTTTCTTCAGCTTAGCTTTTACACATTGATAATTGAACTCATGGTTAGAGATGATCTCACTTTTTCAGAAATAAACCCTTCTCCATGTTCTCACTATTACAGAGTTAGGCAGTGTTGAACTGAAGAGGAGACAGTACAGGCATTTGTAGTTCTCTGTCATGATCATAACCCTACTCACTGAGTTATTTTTTCTGTATTTGTGGCGGATCTGCCTTTGTACAATTGAGCAATCTCTGCTCACCTTGTTTTGCAGGAGCAGTGAACTACTACTACACATATGACACCTTTTTCCTTTCCTTGATAAAATAAGCTTATGTGTTCCTTTCAGTTAGGTGTCCTGAAAAGGGCAAGAGGATAAACATACTCTTAAACTTACTCTCTGTTTCTTCATGTTGGCTTTTGGTAGCTGTGTTCCTTGATCATTCTTACCTTTTTTTGCTGAATCTTTTGTTTGCAGGTCGTTTGGTATTGCCTCTCTGACCTTGTGTACAACTCTTTGTCCTTATTTTTGCCTTCATTTTGTCCTAGATTAGTGCAATTATTTCTTTAACAAAGACAGGACTTGGGAGCTGTTTATATCTGAAGGCAGATACCTCCCTGTGCAAAAAACAAAACAAAAAAATGTATGTAACCAAATCACTATCTTCCTACTGGCATGGTTTCCTTTAGGTTCCTCTTCTAAATTTTCGGTATGTCTTAGAGTTTTGTAGCTTAACAAAATACCTGTGGCATGTTTGGCAACAATGGCATCTTCTTGGTGAACTCTGTATATCAACACTTGCCTTGTTTACAGTTGACCTACTCTGTCATTTGCTCTGGGTGTACATATCTTCATAAACTCTTCATGTGGTACATGTCATATGCCAGAACCTTGCATTTTATTTACTTTTTTCACTTGTCATATTTATATCCAGTCATGCCTCTTACTAATTTTATTTCTAGTAGCTGCTCACTTATCCCATCTAAAGTAATGATCAGATGCTATTCTAATGTTTATGCTTTAAAAAATACCCATTAAGAGTAGATTTAATTCAGAGAACAATCCAATTCCAACCTGTGTTGTCAGGAAGAGGGGAAATAAAGGATGAAGAGATGTAGTTGGCCTCAAGGATATATGAACAGGTTTATCTTCCTTTGCATCTTTGGAGGTGTGAGAGGTGAGCTGGTAATTTGATGGCTGTCCTTCCAGTCATCATCTCCCACCCTAGTAATCTGTAAATACTGTTGAAGAATACTCACTATAGATTATCTGTTCAAACAATGTTAAGTATGCCTTCAGCCATTTTTATTCTGCATGTATTTGTACCATGTCAATGTTAATACTGCCTGAGTTGAAAAAAAGTATGATTTGCTTGAATGAACAGAACTCTTACACCTATTGTAACAATGATGTAGCTGCCGTAGAGCTACCAAGCTGGTGGTTAAACTGATCTGGGGCAATTCATGTTGAAATTCAGGGCATGTTGTGCGAGTACTAAAAAGACTAGTTTTGCATATGATGTGGATTTAACATGAGCTGTATGATAATATACACCTTTGTTTTAGCAGCTTCAGCAGTTCAACAAAAGAAAATGCATAGTAGAGCTGAATTTTGACTGTTAACTTTTTTACTTTAAGTTGGGAAATCATGAGCAAACTGTTTCAGCTTTCATAGAATCCTATCATAGAATGGTTTGGGTTGGAAGGGACTTTAAAGACCATCTAGTTCCAACCCCTCTGCCTTGGGCAGGGACACCTTCCACTAGATCAGGTTGCTCAAAGTTCCATCTAGCCTGGCCTTGAACACTTCCAGGGAGGGGACATCAACAGCTTCCCTGGGCAACCTCTTCCAGGGTCTCACCACTCTCACAGTAAAGAATTCTTCTTTATATCTAACCTAAATCTACCCTCTTTCAGTTTAAAACCGCTACCCCTCATCCTATCACTACACTGAGTTTTAATAAAGAGTCCCTCCTCATCTTTCCTGTAGCCCTCTTTAAGTACTGGAAGGCCTCTATAACGTCTCCCCGGAGCGTTTTCTTTTCCAGACTGAAAAACCCAAACTCTCTCAACCTGTCTTCATAAGGGAGGTGTTCCAGCCCCCTGATCATCTTTGTGGCCTCCTCTGGACCTGCTTGGGCAGGCTCATGTCTGTCTTATGTTGGATGCCTCAGAGCTGGATACAGAACTCCAAGTGAGGTCTCATGAGAGCAGAATAGAGGGAGAGAATCACTTCTCTCGACCTGCTGGCCACACTTCTCTTGATGTAGCCTAGGATACAGTTGGCTTTCTGGGCTGTGAGTGCACATTGCTGGCTCATAGTCAGTTTTCCATTCATTAATACCCCCAAGTCCTTCTCTGCAGGGCTGCTCTCAATCCACTCATTGCCCAGCCTATATTTGTGCTTGGGATTGCCTTGACCCATATGCAGGACCTTGCACTTGGGTCTTGTTGAACTTTATGAGGTTTTCACAGGCCCACCTCTGAAGCCTATCCAGGTCCCTCTGGATGCCATCCCTTCCCTTCATGTCAGCTTCACCCCATACAGCTTGGTGTCATCAGCAAACTTGCTGAGGGTGCACTCAATCCCACTGTCCATGTTGCCAACAAAAATGTGAAATGGTGCTGGTCCCAATACCAACCCCAGAGGAATGCCACTCGTCACTGGTCTCCACCTGGACATTGAGCCGTTGACTGCAACTCTGAGTGCAACCATCCAGCCAATTCCTTATCCACTGAGTGATTTGTCTGTCAAATCCATCCATGTTTCTCCAATTTAGGGACAAGGATGTCATGTGGACCAATGTCAGAAACTTTGCACAGGTCCAGGTAGATGATGTCAGTTCTTCTGTTATCCACCAGTGCTGTAACCCGTTGTAGAAGGCCACCAAATTTGTCAGTCATGATTTGCCCTTAGTGAAGCCATGTTGGCTGTCACCAGTCACCTCCTTATTTTCCATCTGCCCTGGCATAGTTTCTGGGAGGATCTGCTCCATGATCTTGCTGGGCATAGAGGTGAGACTGACTGGCTGGTAGTTCCCTGGTCTTCCTTTTTTCCCTTTTTAAAAATGGGGGTTATGTTTCCCCTTTTCCAGTCAGCGGGAGCTTCACCGGACTGCCACAACTTCTCAAATATGGTGGAATAGTGGCTTAGCTACTTCATCTGCCAGTTCCTTCAGGACCCACGGAGGCATCTCATCAGGTCCCATGGACTTGTGTACATTCAGGTTCCTTAGGTGGTCTTGAACCTGATCTTTTCCTACAGTGGATGCTTCTTTATTCTCCCATTCCCTTTTGCTTTCTGTGTCTTGAGCAGCGTTTCTGGAGCCCTTGCCAGTGAAGACTGAGGTAAAAAAAGTTACCTCAGCCTTCTCCGTATCCTGGGTGACCAAGTGTCCCTTCTCCTTTCAGAGAGGGCCCACATTTTTCCTTAGTCTTTTTTTTTATCACCAATGTATGTATTGCTCTAATGTAATTGTATTATATGACTTCTGTTTAGTTTTGTGATTCACTACAACTGTATTTGCTTGTTTTATGAGACTTAATGTAGGACCTTTTTCCCTGTTTTTCTTTCTGAAGGACCTAACCATATGCCTATGCAAGGACCTGGACCTAACCAACTCAATATGACGAACAGTTCCATGAACATGCCTTCAAGTAGCCATGGGTCGATGGGCGGCTATAATCACTCAGTGCCATCCTCACAGAGTATGCCAGTGCAGAATCAGATGACTATGAGCCAGGGACAGCCAATGGGCAACTATGGTCCCAGACCAAACATGAACATGCAACCAAACCAAGGTAAGCAAGATGCATGTTAGCTTCTGTAAAAAACAAACATCTCGGGTACAGATTCTTTCTAAAAAAGGTCTATTCTGGTAGATTTCCTTCACTAAATGCATTTGTACCCATGTTTGGAGGACTCTATCTCCTTTCTCCTATGTGTCAGTGAATTTTTATTTATTTGCAGATATTGAATTGTTCTCAGGCATTGTGTGGGAATCTGGGAATGGATCTGCTTTCATCAGTTAAAAGTTTGAACTAGTTTCTCAGACTTTACACTTCTATCTAAGTGTTATTGCTCAAATTGATAAAATACACCTCTGCTCTTCAGTCTCTTGGGTAAATTGAAAAATTAAAAGTTAGGTAGCCCTCAGATTTTTATACCTCATTAATCTTTGTTTTTTGCTGCATTCTGTTTTAGCGTGGAATGACTGTTAATCTTGAAGAAATAAAATTGAGTTCCAGGAACAAATCTGCTACTCTACTGTTTTCAGATGTCCTTGTGTATATAGTAAAATTCAAAACTAATTTTGTATCTAGGATATTTGCATATCATAAACAGATGATGTTTACGTTGACATCCTTGTTGAAGTGCAAGGACACTGCAGAATTACAATATTGCTTTAGAGTTACAACAGACCAATTTATTAAATTGTATATATACTGCACATTCTTATAAATACGCTTTACAAGTCAGCAAGTAGTATTTTCAGCTTACCTGTTAAGTCTGTTACTGTGCTGGACCTGGACATACCACCTGCTACAAGACATGCTGCAGAATTTTTTAAAAAAAAATGCTTCTGCCACATTTACGGCAAATATGTTTTTTTTTTCCCCACTATGTATGAACTCTTACATGAACTCTTACAGATGTATTAGCTGAAGGATATGACTTGAGGTTTTTGTCTCTTTTTTAATGCTGTAGGAGAATGTCTTTTTCTCTTCTTCGAAGGCTCCCTCCCTGGTCATTGTAGAAAAAATTATCCTTCAGTGGCATAAGTTCTTACTGCAGTATACTCTCATTGGAGACCAAAGCTCCACTTTGTTGTGTAGAGTTACCATTTGTTCCTGAGGTGTACAAACAGACCATATCATACTGATCCTGATTATTAGATCACAGAAAGGCTCAGAACAGAAAAAAGACTTAAGTAATGAGAGACCAAAAATAAGTCGAGATGGAACAGCTATTTCTTCAGTTTTCTTACCAGTAGCAAAAGTGGAAAGTCTGAGGGCTTCATTATCCACACTGTTAATGGCATTTTTCTTAAAATTTAACAGCAGAGGAAACAAAAGTAGGCACATAGCAGAAGAAACCATCACAAGAAGAAATATTTTTGATGTCTCTTAAGTGGCAAGTTATCTGTGTATTCTGGGCAATTCACCACCATGGAGTAATTTTGTGAACTTTGTATGATGCTTCAGAAAAGTTCTGTGCATGCTCAGTTGAAATTTCTTACTTGCAGAGAGTTAGCAATAAACATGTATGAGGGAGCCATCCACTAACTTGCTTTACAGGAAACAACATACTTTGTATGACTGGCTTACAATTTAGAACTAGTGATTATTCCATCTCAAAGTAGTGTTCTTTTTCTTCCTTACGATATTCCCCTGCTGTATTTTCAGTACTCTGTCAAACTTGAAAATTGCTTATCAGAAATCACGCAGAAAGATACTATCTTCTTTTTGGCTGGGATAGAGTTAATTTTCTTCCTCGTAGTTGGTACAGCGCTGTCTTTTAGATTTAGTGTGAGAATAATGCTGATAACACACTGATGTTTTAGTTGTTGCTAAGTAGCACTAACCCTAAGTTGAAGATTTTTCAGTTTCCTGTGTTCTGCCAGCAAGCAGGTACTCGGGCATCGGTCAGCGGGGTGGTGAGCAATTGCATTGTACATCACTTGTCTCTTCCTGGGTTTTATTTCTCTCTCCTTTTCATCAGTAGCATTATTATTATTATTTATTGTTATTATTATATCTTATTCTATTTTAGTTACTAGCTAATGTTTTTGACCTAAGAATATTCCTAGTCAGGTCTCCTTAATACATTTCCTCCGTGTTCTACTCCTAGTTGTTGTAGTTGTGTTGAGATTTGGTGATAAATTAGAAAAAATATTTTTGTACATTTACAACTCCAAGACAGCAGGCTAGAGAATGGCAGAGAATTCTGAGGCCATGTGAGATTCAGATAGCAAGCCAAGATACAGTGGCTGGGCAGAGGTCTCAGCCAAGCATGGATATTGCAGGCCTCTCATCTAAGTGAAGAAACAAGAATGAGCTTCTAGGAAATGCACTGAGATGTATCTTAACAAAAAGGTAATAAACAGATTGTGACTTGAAGATTTCTTAACTGGTAGCGTGTACTGCCATTCAGAAACAGAAATGAAACAAAATTTCTGTACCTCAGTATTGCCAGGAGACATTTGTGAACCCCTAAAAGCACTCCTTGTTTTTTGTCTTATAAAGGGGTGATCCATACTGAGAATGAGAGGTCCCTACTATATCTGCCAGTTAAAAACAGCACTAGCTAAATATAATGCTAAGTATTCCATAAGATAAAGTCTTAGCATCTCAAGTTGGCTGTTAAAAATTAGTAGATGTTTTTGACCTTAATCTTTCCCTGCATAGGTTCCCCATCTGTAGAGGAATGAATCTGATGGTAAGATTATTATACCATCTGATTTCACAGGAGTGTTGTGAAACTATATTCATTATGAAGATTTGGACATTTTAGTTATGAGTGTCATAAGAAAACCCATGAGTAAATCAATAATTCTGTCTTCAGTGTTTGACTAGGCATGGCATCTCACACAAACAGTTAGGAGGAAACAAAATATTAAACAGCTTTTCAGTGAATAATGTCTACTATATACTGAATGAGGCCAGTACTTTTAGAAAAAAAACATGTTATCATATAATAAAGGCACCGTAACACGCAGAAAGGTTTGATCTGACTTTTGGGTGGTTTTAGCATAACTTTATGTGCATTTTCTAGCAAAACTTCTTGCTGTATATACACATTTTGAGGCAGATGGTGTTAGTAAGAAAAAATGAAAAAGTGCTAATTAAGAAATAAAATACATAGTAACAGAACCCATTGTTGGATTTACTTTCTGTCTCCACTTTGTACTCATTGATTTTTCACTAGTTTATAAAATGCTAGTCAGAGGAGTATGTTAAATGAGAAAGCAAAATTTTCATTGAATTGTTTTTATATAGTTAGTCCAGTTAAAAGAAGAATTTTAGTAATTTTGGAGTTAGGAAGCAGAATGTTTTAAGTGGAAGATTATGTAGATGACTCTTGATTAAAAAGCTTCTGTAGCAGTCTGGGACATCCACAAGGAATATTGGCTACCTTTTTGGAAAAGACAGGAAACAGCAGAAGCTGAGTGAATATGGAAGAAACTCCATTCTTGTGGGTGCATTTCTTCTTTTGTATTGGAAGCTACTTATGTTGAATGAAGTATTTCAAGTCGATTTTTGACTTTTCAGATGGGAGGTGTAAGCATGATTTTCTGGAACCTGAAACTTAATGTGGAAATTCCTCTTATTTATGTTGAACAAATCTTTCACAGTCAGAGAATAATAATAAACAGTAGAGTTCAAATACTTTAAAAGTAAAGACCATGAAATTACAGCTTGGCCATCTCAGAAACTTTGTTTCACAGATCCTTTTCCTAGGATTCTGTTTCCTTGCCAGAAGCTCTTGAAGCAAATTTCCCAAACTCCCCAGTCTATATTTAATGAGCATTATATGTTGCTTGGGGCAAGGGAGGGGACCTAGTTTACTTTTAGCATATGATCTCTACATGAGAATATCATGTTGACTTGATAATTTGCAGAAGCCCAATTGTTGAATCTGGTGCTGAGATTTTTTTAAATGACAGTATCATTTATACAAACACATAAATTCCATTAGTTTCAGAGCTCTTTCAATTACAAGCATATATGAAGAGATGATAGAGACAGCAGAGATGAGGGTGCAGAATTCCTGTTCTTTTGTTGTCCACATAAAAGAATATAAAGATAGGAACATTCAGTGTTACCTGAAATACAAACATCTTTAGGGGACGACAAATCAGGACAAAATTATTTCTGAGGTTGAGGACCTTCTGTGAATGTCTTGCCATGTGTTCATTCCCATGTAAGCAGCAGAGGCTGTTACATTTCAGTACCTCCACTGCTTATAATAGCCATGACATCATGGACCACGGAGGGCAGTCTCAATTTTCTGGACATCTATTAAAGAAAAATAAAATTGCCTCCACATTCTGAAGTGCCATCATGCTATAGCTGAATTTGTAGAATGTCTAGCTGTAGAAGACGCTGAAGCTCTCCAATCTTGAAAAAAACTGCAGATGCAAACAGGTGCCACAGTGTTTGTTCTTTAATCTTTCTTCCCTAGTGTAAAATATTAGTTGTGACATTGCTAACTAAGGAAATATTTTTATGACTTATTTGTATGTATTTTTTTCTTAAATGACACCTGAAATTATGGTTCAGTTTGAGATGAGGACTTTGTGGAGTGTGTGGAGAAGTTTCTACTACCTTCAGTTTGCAGCCTTAGTCATACATTAGGAGTAGCAAAAAATGTGTATCCTCAAAGTCTTTTGAGATAGTGTTTAAACTACCCTTCATGTTAAAACACCTTTAAGTTTTTGGTTCATTTGACTAAGTACATCTGAATTGTAGCTTTTGTCAAGAATCTTGAGAAAATGGAAATTAAATTTACCCTACGGTATCGTTCCTAAGCTAGCTCTTGCAAGAGTTAGCACTATCTCTTATGTTTAATAACATGCATTTTTTTAAATAAACATGAAGAAAAACAACAACGAAGTTTTGTTGAGGGCTGCTGCATTGCTAGGTATATATTTTACATATATGTAATAGTGGACACAATGACAAGATTTACTGTGGTAAATCTGGCATGGTGTACTTTGATACCCTAATGTGGATGTCCACCTGCTTTATCGATACAAGTGCACGTTGTAAAGAATAAAGAATTCTGTTTAGAATTCTATTCTAAAGAATAGACCTCACCTTAGCAACAAAACCAACATATTTTTGAAGACTGAAGAAACAATAGCTTATACCGTTGCTTTTTGATTATATCCAGCTGCTCCCGTACCTCTTTAATCAGAACAGCAGAACCACCAGTTCATTTGTGAGTGTGGTTCCTTACTTCTCTGCTTTCCTAAGTTTCAACCTTCTCAGCAGTTGTTCTTGTCTCATATCATTTACCACCAGTTTCTGAGTTTCAGCTGAAGAGACAAAGCTAAGTAGACCATTTTTTCTGCAGCTCTTTCATCCTCAGTGCATTCAGATTTGTTAGGTTTATCTGGAACCCACTTCTAGTTTGCATTTCTGTTTCTCTCTATTCATCTTACATGTCTGAAGACTAGGTTGTCAGTTTTCTTTAGTCATTTCTTGTCAGGAGACTGCTACTGGGTCACTGCACTTACAAGAAGATCAGTTATGAGCCTATTTTCACTTAAGTCCACTTTCTTCCCTACATGTGAGTCCTCCTTAAGAGACACTGCTGGGAGCTGGAACATGTTTTTTCATTGAATAGGTATAGATGACTTCGAAATGTGCAGTTGAGGAAAAAGTTGTGTGTTCTCGGTAATGTAGACTGTTTTTAAAGAAATTGAACAATGAACAGTTCTGGTTTTACCTATTGTCTGGCTTGCTTTATACATACACTTACTTCATAAGTAATATGGGTCTACACTGCATTTTTCAAATTGCCTGTACTGCTCACAGGACTTGCAGTATTACTCCTTAGCATCTTTTTCTTCAGACTTTTATCCCAGCAATGCTTCCAGTATATTGATGTGTGAAGACTACCTTCTGAATATACAGAAACTGTGTAGGGCTTTCATACTAAAATATAGGGCTTTTGTATTACCAAAGTTAAAATAGTTCTGTGGAAAGACAATAGTCTTCTTGTGTACTTACATATTTACAGGGATAGTCCTATACAGTGTTTTGTTGGACTCACGTTGGACTCTGTACAAATCAGATATTTTGTCCTCTCTGGAATAAATAGTTCTAGAAATTCACAAAAAAATCAGTTACTAAGGAGAGGTTTTTTTAAAGCAGTGAGCATTCTGTTGCATCACTGAATTTTGTGAACTTCTGTATGAGAAGTCTTATCTCCAAGTCTGCAAGAGATCATGACTTCCACTGAGTGTGGTTTGTTGTGACCTGATCAGAGATTCAAGAGCTCTGTTTTAAGTGGTCAGTAAAAGTATGTGCTATAAATATTAGAAAGTCTTAGATCATGAACTAATGGTCTTAATCTTTTAACTTAAGTTTTGTGAAGGGGTTCTCTAAGTTAGTTTTATGTCATATTAAGTATTATACAACAAATAAATGTGGCTTTAGTGTAGACTTGATTTTTCAAATTAAAAAACAAATTCAAAGTTACCTCACCCCTCAAAACTGCCGCATAAAATGGTTCTGTTGTGTGATACAATAGATACCATAGTTATTCTTTTAGGTATCTTCTTAATAAGAGAGAGATGTGAACCAAACTGGAAGGAAGCCAGGCACTCTGTTAATAACACAATACACAGTCTGATACAGGGTAGTGAATTCTCATTGTGGCTCTACAAAGCGTTAATGAAGTTCTAATTTAAAAAGCAAACAGAAAACCTCTACATTGCACCATGGGGACCCAACACATTTTTATCACATTGTATTGTGACTAATATTAATATTGTTAATTAACAAGCTTTCTTGAGATCTAGGAATATTATGGCAACAAGTTTTTTTTTTTTTTTTCAAGGCTGCTTAATGTTTCTCAGTACCTCCAAACAGGAGCAGTGAAATGGAATGATCTAAATTACTTGTTCAGAAGATCAAAAAATGAAATATATTTTTGCTAAGTGAAAAATAATTACAGTATCTCAACTTAAATGATTTTTTAAACTTTAAAATCAGAACACAGAAACTGCCTTGCTGAAGGATGGAATCATAACTGGATCATTTTAAGAGTGGGCAATATTTATCTTCAGAGGAAAATGAAGCTTAACAGAACTAAGGACACTTTACTTCTTACTGAGAGATTCCACACGGGGGTTTAATGGGATTTAACTGACGCACTTTGAATTCATACCACTAATTAATTTGGCTTAACTTTCTCTTGTAACCTCACATAGGCAGGATCTAAGTGACTATGTATTCCTTTCCTTATATAAAGTCCATTGTCAGTATTGGTTGTATCTAGGTAATTTTCCAATACTGTGGTTTCGTGTAGGACTTTCTGCTTGTGCTCCAGCACCTAGGGTTTTTTTTTTTTTAAATATTAAATGCAGTGGCAAAATCTATCCTATAGAAAATTAGATGATACCATTTTCTCCTGGGATGGGGCTAAGGAGTGGCTGTGCTGGTTTGATGTTCTGGTTTGTTTTGGTTTTTAGTGATGCTAGTGACTTTTTAGAGATGCTAGTGGCTTTGTAGTTTATAAAATAAATTAAAAGACAAGAAAAGCCTAGGGTTTCATCACTATAAAATGTGCACTATGTGTTAAGTTAAAATGACCTTTTAAAAGATGTCATTTAAGAAGTGTAGCTCCTTGTCACAACTCTTTCCTCATATTTTTAATACTGGAATAACAGTTTTCTGAAGTGGTACTAGAGAGAAAGTGAAGAAGCTGTTCTTTGTTAAAAGTTGTATCAACCTAACCTGCAATCTCATGTAATGAAATGGTGTAATCATAATTTTCATTGCTGTGTTATGTCAGTGGGGTGCTCTTTAACTGTCTGTTTTCATTACTGAAGTTTGCATTTCTCCAAGTTCAGCCCTAATTAGATTTTCTCAGTTGATAAAATATGGGCAGTACTTGATCTCATCTGGTCTCTTCCTGTGGTTCATAGAAACTTGGTACAGCTTGGTATGAAAGAAGATTTTTGTTATAGTCTGCTTGGGACTGTTCAGTGCTGGGCAGAGCATGTATTCCTGTGGGCCTTTCTATGTACTGCCTGTTAACGTGATTGCCTGACTTGCTGGTACACATGGGTTGGTCTTTACAGACTAAATAAAATTGTTTATTTTGTGGTAACAGTTAAGTGGCTTGTTGATGGTCTATAACAACAACTACATGTGTATTAAAACGATGCCCCAAGGAGTTCACAATGTTAAATAATTTTTCTATGACTTATCAAGGCTTCGCCATCAGGTTTTCATCTATGATTTCTTTGCAGATGCTTTTTAAAACAAACAAAAAATGGTAGAAGGGTCTGTTATCTTTGTGCACGAGTAAGCTAATGTTTCTGTAGAGTTTAAAGAAGAATCATCTAGAAAGCGGCCTTATTCCGGCTGAGTTCTATTTTGTAACTCAGTTACTGAATTGATCACCTGCATTCGCACGGGTCCAGAAACAAGGAATGCTTGTGAGAGCACTAGAAATACAGACCCTTTTTTTGGTCCTTTTTTGAAGGTTGAGTTTTCCATGGTCTTTTTGAAAGATGTAGTCACAAATCATGTCTTACAGAAGACATAATTGCTACTCTTCCATTTACAGGTCCAATGATGCACCAGCAGCCTCCCTCCCAGCAATACAACATGCCACAAGCAGGTGGCCAGCATTACCAGGGGCAGCAGCCACCCATGGGAATGATGGGCCAAGTTAACCAAGGAAATCACATGATGGGTCAGAGACAGATTCCTCCATACAGGCCGCCACAGCAAGGTAGGACTTCACTTCAGTGTTTTTATATTGATTTTAAATAACCATCTTGAAAACTATTTTAAATCACTCCCTTGCTTACACCAAATTTCGATCAAATCATTAGGTGTCACAGACTTGTTTGCAGACTCTTTTTTGTTACTCTTTTACGGGTGGTTCTTGCAGCAACAGATTACTGGTATCACCATGAAACGTGAAGACAAGTATTTATTGTTTTGAGTTCTTTCTGACAAAAAGTATCTAAAAATACTCATCTCAGATATGCTGATGCAGAATTCTGTTTCGATATTTAAGTAATAGGTACAGAAAAGGAACAGAGTACCTGCTTGGTTCTGAAGTTGCTCAATTACAAAAAAGGAACAATGTTTCACAATCTTGGTTCTCTCTTTTAATTTTTTTTTTCCCAGTCCTTTTAGAAAAGGAGTAACTCTATTTTTTAAAAACCTTAGTCTGTTATACACATGTTCCTAAAATGAGCTCAAAACTGAAATTCGATATATATGTGCTCAATCTAGTGCAGCCAAACTGTGTCTGTGTGTGTATATATATATATATATAGATACATTTATTTTACTTTTTAAGTAAACCAGATTACATATGTTGTCTGAAATGCAACGATATGGGTGGGGAGTACATTTGAGAAGTATTTCTCATACTAAAATCAGAAATTAGCAGGCTTTATAACAGAGAAAACAAGTTATTTACGTATTGACTGGTTGTGGTTTTTCAGGCCCACCACAGCAGTACTCAGGCCAGGAAGACTATTATGGGGACCAATACAGTCATGGTGGACAAGGTCCTCCAGAAGGCATGAACCAGCAATATTACCCTGATGGTAATCTCTCATAAATGTTAACTTTCCCATTTTCTATACCTGCCCAATACTAATGTAGTCTTATGCCCAAAATTAGGGAAAGAGGCAAGAACAGTAATTGGATATCATACCTCACATTTACAAAATATTTCAAATTCAGAATTGTTACTACAGTTTAAGTTACTATGACTAGTTAATTTTACAACTTACTCAAAGTATGTAATTTGTAGTACTCCCATTTGAAACTCTAACAACAGTTATAGTATTTCAAAATTAAGTTCTGTAATTGGTTTATCTAAAAGTATGGAGAGTTCCTTAGCATATCTAGTATAATTGAGATGAATTAAAACAGTCATAACTTTATTATAAATAAGAGAGGGGGCGATATCCTTTTATTAAAGATTTTATTGGAGTGGAAAAACTTGCTAAAACATGGTTTTTCTGTAAATGCTCTATTTTTTTTAACTTAGTGTTTAGTTTTCATGTAAGTCACACAGATGTGTTATTGCTGCTATGGTATGGGCCTTTAGTTAATTTTTATAAAGGAATAAAATGGTCCCTGCCCTGAGGAGATTGTAATTGTGAATCCTCTTTAGAAGTCCCCCCAGTGCTTTCAAGACAAGACTGGAACTTTGAGTTTCATAAATCTGTCCTCCTATTTCTCAGAATTTAGAGTGCTGAAGGCTATTGGATTGTGTTATAAATTAGAAAAGTTGCAATTAACCTGTGTTTAGGCTGAGCAGAGACTGGGAGAACAAAGATGCTGACTCATGACTACTGTGATAAAACTGTGTGCGCAACTTAATGGTATCTTATGAAGTTCAAGGAATGTGGTAGATGTTAATGTTTTAAAAATGTATATGAAGCAAAGCTGTGTAATTGTCAAAGCAACTACCCATTGTAAATAAAAGGATACAAGTTAGGTGTTTGAATTTTAATTTCCATTAAATTGATTTTTAAGATGCATCAAGCCACATCTCTCTAAGCTTGCATGTATTATTTTTGGAGACATATGTGCAGAGTTATTTTACAGCTTGCATTAACTTGTAATTACTAAGCTTTAATTTTGGAACTTTTATGTTACACTCATGAACTTTAAATGGTTACAGGCAATTTTCTGTAGTAAGGGCAATTCAGTGTTACCATCAACAGCTCTGTGGCAGCACAGATGACTTCTCTAAGACCCATTCCTTCTAAAGATTAATTGTTTATCATTACCTCATTATTAATCTTATACAGAACATAAATAACCTACTGTAAGACTTGTTTTAATGGTTATGTATTTGTTAGATTCAGTCAATGACATATGATACAGTTGCAGAACTAATTACAGAGACCACTTAGTTTTAGAACTGTTTTCTCCTTTCCTTATTTTTATTCCAAAATTTTATTCCAAATTTATATATTCTGTATCATTTGATTTCAAATTTAAACAAAGTTTTGGCTTGTTTTCTTGACCAAGTTAGCAATAAGATGTATTTTGGTCATCTGCAAGACAAAATATATTTGTTCTAAAAATAACAGGTGAAGTTCTCACTGCATATATTGGTTTCTCAATCAGCGATGCCTGTAGTCTCTGAAAAGGAAGGTTTGTTTGTAATGATCCTACTCAGGACTGGAATGTAAGAGGAAGTGTTGTCTTAAGACTTGTAGGAATTCTGTTTGTAGAGAAGACCTTGAGAATGTTGGTTTCCTGTCACTTAAAAGCAAAATTTGATGTAGACTGTGGTTCATAACTTCATTGAGCTTTATTTGTTATATTTCACACTGCTTTTAGCATATGCTTTTGAATTGGAGATCAGCAGAACAGGTGTTAGACAAAGTATGATAATTGCTTTCTTTGTTCATTCTAATTTAATTCAGGTTATTTACATGTGAAAGGCCTAAATGCTTGCTTTTTTTTTTTTTTTTTTTTTTTTTTGAGTGAAAGATAAAGTACCCTTTTTTTTCCCCCCCCCAAACAAGGATTATCAGAAGGTTTAAGACCATCCCTTGCTGTGATATTGCTAAAACTGCATTAAGCCTTTTTTTTTCCTGTCACATGTTAATTCAATATGAAAGGAAATCATATTAATAAGTCTTTGGCTAATACAATTGAAAATTCTTTTTCATGTATATCCAGTTGAAATTTTTTTCATTTTTCTGAGAAATGAAATATTTTTAGGGTTTTCACTCAGAGGCCATTAACGTTTCTTCCTGTCTCTTGTCGAATTGATGTAGGTCATAATGATTACGGTTATCAGCAACCGTCGTATCCTGAACAAGGCTACGATAGGCCTTATGAGGATTCCTCACAACATTACTACGAAGGAGGTATCTATATACCTTCACACACATACGCACATACATTCCCTTTCCTCCCCCACCCGCAACGGGAACAAAAATTCTTGCACAACACAACTTATACCCATGCAAAGCTCTTGTAGAATACTAGTTGCTGGCTGTCTTGAAAATTGCAGGGAACTTGAAGCATTCAGAATAATTTCTTGCAAACACCTAAAATATATAACCACAATTTGCCATTTCTAACAACAGTAAAATGACTAAAACACTCTAGAGATTTTTTTTTTTTTTACCTCAACGGAAATTTTTATTTAAACATAAATTTGTTGGTTCAGTTGTATATCTTTTTGTGTGTGTATATATTTTGTATAATTATAGTGCCATTAGGAAACAGCTTGCTGATCTTGTGTAGCTAGTCTGTGCTCTTGTAGCTGTCCTTAATTTTGTCTTTTTTTTTTATTTTATTTAGCATAGTCATGATCTTATGACTGTGATGTTCCAGTAAATGTAATGCTCGTTTGGCAGAGATGCTGAAAATGCTGCAGTTCAACTTTGCAAAATTGGCTTTAACTGCAGTTTGTTTGGCCGAATTCCTTCTGTTTGGTTTGAGTTTTCTTTGTTTTGTTCAGTTTTTGAAATCAGTATTGCATTTTCATTTTGGTCTTGTGTTGTTGGCTGTGCATCTTAGGAGGAAAAAAAAATAATAGAGTAGGTATCTTTATAAGTTTTTGCTTTCTTGCAATCGTCTTACAGGAAACTCGCAATATGGTCAGCAGCAAGATGCGTATCAAGGACCACCCCAACAGCAGGGTTATCCACCACAACAGCAGCAATATCCAGGCCAACAAGGCTATCCAGGACAACAGCAGGGTTATGGTAAGAACCTGAAGACGCAGACAGCAACCACAAAAAAGAGCAGGATTGATCCTCATATGTTATTCCATTCCTGGTTTACTGAGTTGAAAGCCCAGGCTTGTGCAAAAAAGGTGTATGCCCACAATTTTACTGGGCCAAAACAAGGAAGTGTAGAAGACATCATCTTTTGCGAAGTAGATCCAGTGTTGGCAGTCAGGGACAACGTGGTAACATAGAAAACTGAGGGTCCCTAAAAAATATGTGGGAGGTGTCTGTAATTTAGAAAGACACAGAAAGACTGCTGTTTGCTGTCCCGTGTAGGTGAACAGAGTCAGGAGGATGAAAAGTTGGCAGAGAGCTATTTATACCCTTTCATCCCTGGATTTGCCATTTAGAACAAGATCTTTTTAAGACTGGTTTAAAGTTTCACCCAATGTCCATGAATCATTCTTTTACAATTCTTGCGCTGATCAATAAGGAAATGAATAGAAGCACTGCCAATGCAGCTTTCAAGAGAGTTTGTCTTATAAATTTGCACTAGTAGTACAAACCTCCTGAAGTATGGCAGGAATGAGAAATACTGTGTGACAAGGAAGATAATGTAGTCCTTGGATTCAAGGAAAACCTCCCAAACAGGAAACTTAAAGTAGTAGTATGTAATTTTTGTCCATTACTTCTGAAAACTTGAGGTCAGAAGAGCATACCGAAAATACTGCTCTCAAGTTTTGCTTGCTTGCATGTTGTAAGGCTGTGTATATATCTCGAAGAAGGAATCTGTGAAATCTAGTTTCGTATATTTTAATTCTTAGCTCTGTTGGAGGCTTAAAAGCTAAAACTGTCATTATTGTGGGTATGTGAAGACGTGCATGGCTGACTTATTTGCCATGTAGATAAATGCCAGATTTGCATTAAATCCAGTTATGTTGAGACAGAGTTAAGTTTTAAGAGGATCCGCTGAGATTCAGCAAGTTTTCTTCTTTCATAAGTAATGGATGAATTGATAGTTCTAAAATAATATTCAAGTACTTATATTCTGCTAAATGTAATACAGAAACAGAATAAAGATCAGAGTGAAGGTCCCTCCAGCTCATTATTGTAAATGTTGTAGGTAAAGAAATAAAATTTAACTTATTCTGAAAATTTAGGTTAAGACATACTAGAGGAAAGGAATAAAGAAATCTGGTGGAGCAACTTGGCCACTGTAATTTGTAAGCCCAAATAACATACTTCTCAATTTCTATTTTTTTAACAGAACTAGATACCAAAGTTCTTTTTTATGTTATAAAATCTATCACTGAATATTTAGGATTCAACTATAAATAATTACCATGAATAAATAAAACCAAGTTTCATTTTTCAGTTGAACACAGCACTTCTTAGGATCTAGTATCCTTGCTTGATTTAATATTTAATTGCTTTCTAATTTGCTAAAATAAATCAGCATCCAAGTCATTATTATTTATCTTTAAGGTTTTGTTCCACTGTAGAAAGCTGAAACTGCATAGTTCAAGGGGATTTGAGGCCTGAGGAGAATGGTAATAGCCTCAGGTCTTCTCCAGTTCGTCATTTTGACTGTCTCTTAGATCCAGAACTACTGAAGGAGTTACCAGCTGATGTCATCTTAATGTCCAGTGCCTGTAGCTAAAACTAGCCCTCTCTAGCACTGACTCACACTATTGCTAAAACACATGTGTTTCTTCTGAGAAAAGTGTTGGTTTGTTGAAAAGACAGCACTTCTAAATAGTTGTCAATCTTCCTGTTTGCCAGGAGGTTTTTGCCACAGTTTTTAAGGGATGTGTTGAAGAAGCTAACTTAGATCCACAGCAAAAGATCCTTATGAAGTGTCACTGAAATATACGTTTACACCATCCCTTCCCAGATAGGAAGGGATGAGGTTAATTTTGTTTGGAATGTGGCTACACTGCCTGATGATACTAATATGCAGTGTGGACAGTTTGAGTCCCTGTGAATAGTAACAGAGTTTGTATTGACAAAAGAACTGCTTCCTTTTTCAGCCAAAAAAAGGCTGGAGCCAAAGTTGTTGGGGTTTTTTTGTTTTCCTATCATTTTCCTGGAAAGTTCAGATGACCAGAGGAGTATGGAGGAGAGGGTGGTTTATTCCATCTCACCATAGCATTACTGGTTGTCACATCTCGCATTTTATTCATGTTACTTGTTTGCCTGACTTCCCATTTATGATTGCTTGCTGTGGTGTGAGAACTGACTTTCTGGCAGTGCAGCACTGCTAGTCTCTTCAAAAGGTCCAAATGCTAAACGCAGCTGATCATCTGCCTGCTCCTGGCATTATAAAGTTCTGGAACTGGAGCAGCATACATCAGGAGGAGAGTGTGCATCCCTAAATCCTGGAAGGTGCTCATGTTTATGTTTTGTCATATCTTGCTTTGTTCTTCCTTGTCCTGTGACCCTATGTGTGGAGCTACATGCATTGATAATAAATAATATATAAATAAAAGTAAAGGTTTCTGTGGTTGGAGCACAGGCCCTGTCAGCTGAGGTGCTTTCAAGGGTGAGGGGAGGACCACTGATCCCTGATGTATTTTTAGGTAGAAAAAGATTTAACTCCACCATCATGATACTTCTTAGTATTGCTCAGTTGTAAAATTCAATGCTTTTACTGTTTTCTTCTTCCTAACATCTTAAGCAATCTTTTTTTATTTTTTTCGTTGCATTTTTATGATCTCTAGGCCCCTCCCAGAGTGGTCCAGGACCTCAGTATCCCAATTATCCACAAGGACAAGGCCAGCAGTATGGGGGATACAGACCCACACAGCCTGGGCCACCACAGCCACCACAGCAGAGGCCTTATGGATATGACCAGGTATTCTTTCATAGAATCATAGAATGGATTGGGTTGTAACGGATCTTAAAGACTGTCTAGTTCTAGTTGTGATTTTTTACTCATTTGATAATCTTAGTTTCTTGTGTACATTTAAACTAATGAAATTTGAGGACATGATCTCTCACGTGTGTATATTCAGTTCTTATGGATTTTATTTCCAGGTGAGTTACCCAGAATCATTTTGTGTGATCAGTCATTCTCTTCTGAGTTTACAAAGTTTTAATGCAATTTGGCAAAGCGAGGCACTCCAGACAGTATTTTTGGACCTCAAAAATTAAGGTGATCTGTTCCGTAGCCTCATGGTGAATGACTAATATGAAAGATGAGGTTCCTAAATCTCCGGGTGGATCATTCTTCATTACTGCTTTGCAATAAAAATGCTTGAATTGATTTTCCACAAACACAAGTATAGTAATTCTCCTCTTCAGTTGCAGAACCACCTCTGGTGTGCAACTGAAGTCTCTCTACTTTAGAGCTGTGTGGGGAGACATGAAGCTTATTTTTTTGCACCAGTTTTCTCTGAGCAGTATAAAGGAACACTGAACATGAGAGAGAAGTGACCTGTAAAATCAACTGCTTCTTTCCTGTCACTACTAACATAAGTTTAAAACAAAGAACCACCAGAACTCTAGGCTGAAGTTGTAGTGGAGGACTCCTGTAAAAAAACTTGTCTTCTAATTAAAGGATGAAGCGGAGGTTTTATTCCCGTAGAAGGTACTAAACTGTAAGCATCTAATCTTTGCGATATGAATTGTTCAGATTCAAACGTACACTATTACTTTATTTGGTGCAAATAAAATGGAGACTAACTAAATATACCTTATGATCAAGTTATGGTTCTAGTGTTTAAATAAAATCCTGATATGTCAATAGAAGATCAGCTGAACTTTCAAGAAGAACTTGCCCTTGGCAGTGAGAATAGCCACAGTTGCTCAGTTTCTAAAGGAGAACAGTTGGCTTTCTTTCTACAGAAATTAGAAAAGGCAAGAAAGAAAGAAAGATCTCTTTCAGTGTGGTAGAGATGTAATTACTTGTAATTATCTAATAGTTAAACAAAATGCTTATTCACTGAACTAATAGTTTCCTCCTGCAAATAATAAGCTACAGGAAAATGCTTTATTTATGGCAAATATAGGGTCAAGGAAACTTAATATCAATTTGCTGAGTTTCTTCCACGTTTCTGTGCCGTGGAAGTGGATAACCCTCTCTTGTAGATAGGCTGTACTCCTCCAGTTTGTGCAATCTAAGTTCCACTGGGAAACTCAATTATAGAAGACCTCTCGACTCTTTCATACTAGCCATTCCCATAGGAATTTGTGCTGCTTAAATTCTCGTCTGGCAGCTGTTCTGAAACTCTTCTTCCTGACTGGTTGTCATATTACAGTGGAAAAAATGACATTGCAACATAAAACTGGAATTTAAAATACTGCCTTATTGTGATGGTACTTAACATGGAATGGTGATGGGACCACAGTTTGGAGAATGTTCTCTTCATAGTGCAGTACTTGTTTCTGCAAGCCTTGAACCCTGTGGTGAAGGAGCATGGTAAGCGTGTAGCATTGATGCCTTCACCTCTGCCTGCCTCTGCAGTACATGACGTTCTGTCAAAAGCAATAGAGAATATCAGTAAAGGTAGTATTTCTGTGTATCAGATCTGTGGAATAATTGATTTGTATAGGATATGTTGACTAGTTCTTTATGTTCACCAGGATGTGCCTTGATTTTTGAGATGCATGTATCAGTCCATTCTGTGATGCTTTATATGAGTATTTTTAGGTATCTCTGAAAGCAGGTTAGTTTCCTAAATACTTTGAATTTAGGTGACCTTGTCTTTTTGAAAGTGTTTTCAAAATTTAGGTGGGAAATAATTCTCATCTTTTAATTTTGACAGTGTTTTGCAGATTTCACAGCAGTCTATTAAATTTAAAGATAAACTCTTCTGATCAATTTAGGTTCTTGGCTTTAAATCCATATCATCAGTCTTACTTCTACATTAAAACACAAAGGATTTGTAGTGAGGTGAAACTCCTGTGCCACCTAATCATATTGGCTTATCATTTATTGTTACTTGTTTCCACCATCATAGTTTATTTAGATGGTCTTCTGATTTCAGTTTTTAATACAGGAAAATATGTCTTGTGGTCTAATTATGCATTTTGAATTTCTTTTTTAGGGTCAGTATGGAAATTATCAACAGTGAAAAAGTACTCACATTCCAGTAGGCAATATCTATACTAGCAGCCATATTGTCTCCTCAGCACTGCAGACATCTTCCTGAGATGAGAACCTCCCATTCCATCTAGCTTTTGGAAAAATCTTGTGGCTGTTTTATGGTATACAGTCTTTATGGGTTAATTGTTAAAGACTGTAGATTCTCAGAAACTGATTTCACATCTCTACTCTAGATGGCAATATTGGACAGAAAATGTGTGACATAACAATTTGCAGTGAGTTGAAAACTGTATGTCAAATAGACTGTTACAGACTGAAAGGTGCGAACAGCTTTGTACGTTTATGAAGGTTATGGGAATTTAATATTTTTTCCACAGATTTTTTTTGTAGGGGGAAAGGGGAAATGCACACTTTTTACAGCAGCAATATTTTGTATATTATGTTTTTCATGTGGTGAATATGCAAGACAGTACACTACTCGCTGGGCAGGATAAGAAATCTGTTAAAAAGGGGTTGGGGCATGGTAAGTGCTTGATTGTATAAGTCTTGAAATGGTGTACAATAAAGATAACAGTGAAAAAAGATGGAGAGCATCATACATCACTGATAGGTTCATGTACAAAGAATGAGAATCCCAGTTATCTAAATGGGAACATAATTAAGGACAGTATAATATAGTCTTGTGCAAAGATAAATTTTTTTAAGCTTTCCAATTTTTCTGAGTGAAGCATTTTTGTAAAAAAATGTTTCTAACATAGTTTGACAATTTTCTGCAACATTTTTTGGGTAACAAGATAAACGTTTGGGTTTTATTTCTCAAGTGTTTTGTCACAGCTTTGCATAAGCAAGCTGTAATCCCTATTAATAATTGCAATAACAGAGAAAATGACAAGTGTTAATTTTACTTGGCTTGAATATGCAAAGAACTTGAAAAAGAATATGGAGGACAGGGCTGTATTGTATAAGTGTATTTTAACCTTTAGTTGAATAATTTGTATGTATCAAAATAGCCTAGAAGACTTTGTAAAGCCTATCTAAACTTTCCTAACTAGGAGTTAATATCTTTAGAAAGGGGGCATTTTTTGTGTGTGTCCATTTTTCTTATTGGTTAACATGAGACCAAGGGATGTTTTATAACATCAAATAAAAAACCTGTTGGTAAGGTAAATGCCAAATTTTGTTTTGAACTGCGTTAATGCTTATAGTGTTGCATGTGAGATAGAGGCAGCACCTTGATCAATAGCATAGTACACAAAAAATTGGTTTTGAGACCGTCCTGCGACTGTATATCAGATAAATAAATGGATATTCTGTTGTGCAGCAATATATGCATTTCCTGACAACTTTTATAAAGGACAAAACTTAAAATTAGCCCAGGAGTTAAATGATTTCTTTTTTTCAGTTGAGAATCATGTCTGGGGAGAAAAAAACAACCGGTGTTCATAATATGTAACATACATAGAAGACCAGATTTTAAATTTGTTCATAATTTTTAAAGGGAAAACAATTTTCTTAAAGTTGATGGAAGATACACATCAAGGTTTGAACAGATATGGCATGAGGAACATTATTATGAATGAAATGCTTGTAGGTTCTGTGCCAATTTTCCACCACTGTGTACTTCATTGCTATTTAAAACTGTACTCCATCAATTCTAACGGAAGAATAAATTATTTGTGATTTTAATTTTCTCATTTGTTTCTTTAAATTAGATCCCTATCACTCTGATGTCTCATCTGGAGACTCTGCTGTGGGTTTTTATTTTATAGAAGTTTGGCCAGAATAACCAAACTGTATTTGCATTCTAGGACTTTATCAAAATTCTCTTGCCATAGCCAAGTTAATTAGAATTAACTGTTCAGTAATCAGCATGTTGTGTAGGTTGTTTGTTACGAAATTCTTCCTCTGAAAATGAAGGTCCATGAGGCTATAATCAAGATGACTGAATTAGATAAATGAGTTGAGGAGGCAAAAATGTGTTGAACCCAACCTGGTGTAGATATGTTATCTCATTTGAAATAAGCTCAACTGACATTAAGAAATAATTTGTCTTGCCAGCCCATCTTCTGTTGTCTTATTCTACTTTTTAATGGAAACTAAAATTGCAATTTTAATAAGCAGAATTTCCTCCAGGGTTTCCCTCCTAGAGACTACTGCATTTGCAAGGTTTAATTGTTTTATAACGGTCCTGTTTCGTAAAACTTTTTAATTGGTGGTGACAAAAATTACCTTATTCCTCTGATACTCTGCCAGAAGAACAACTCGAGAGGAGATAGCTCCATGCGAAAGGATTTCTACTAAAATTATATATTAAAAAAGAACCTGTTTTCTCTAAACAAAAAAGAAGCAGGAATGCACGAGAGGAGCAGAATGAAATAGCAAGGTTCATTTTAGTAAGTATTCTTTATAAAATAAAATCCAACCGATAGGAAACTAGTAAAAAAGGTTTTACATTTGTCATTTTACACGTACAGTGTCAAAAATAAGACCTAATAAGGGGACTGACACAGCGAATCAAATATGTGAACAAAAATGATACATATGTTTAAAGAGTAAAGAAGAGAGGAGTTAATGAATTAAGTGACTTTTAGTTGCCATAACGCTGTGATTTTTGCCATCATATTTTGCTCTTTTCAGATGGTTTTATTTCCAGTTCTGCACCATGAATGACTCACAGAATGGAGGATCTGGCTCTGTTTTAAAGTAATTGATTTTCTGAGGAAAATACTCCTGATTAAAGAGGGGCAAGGACTTCAGTGCAAAAATATTATTGTACTTCTGTATTTCTTATCACAGAGGATGCTGAAACACTTGAATGTGATTTAAAAAAATAGAAAATTTATAGATACCAAAAAAGGAGAGAATACTTAAATTTACAAGATGAAGAGAAATTGTTACATCAGCAAGTCCAGGTGGAATTTAGTCAGAAGCCCTGAAGTTTAAAAAGAAAGTAGCTGCTTATCCTACATGGGCAACAGTTGCCGTACCATAAAATAGCAGCATAAGGGTGAAATCCTATGAAATGAACCCAAATAAACCTTCTGAAGTGAATTGATAGCTGGATAAAGTAGTAAGTTAAATTTGAAAAAAAAAAAAAGTATATGAAATTATGTTTGTATAAATAAGAAACAAAACACCCCCAATAAAATGTGCCCGTTCATTTGCTAGAATTATTGTAAGAGGTGATAGCACAATCTCATGTAATCTTTCTGTTCAAAAAGCCTGAAGTTCTCTGAGAAGCTGCTACCATAAAAATAAAGCATGCAGTAAGGTGGATTGAGAAGCAGTGAAAATTAGATAAAATGAGGGGAGAACAGGAATAAATACTAAATATAAAAAATGATGAAGATTGATAACAAATTATGCCAGGGCTCTATTGGGACCACTGATTAACACTTACCAAATAAATTCGAGAAAAGAATACATATTCTGGTAGCTAAATGAGGTGGAAATGGTGCTACTTAGATTATGCAGGACTTAAAACTGTTGAAATGCAGTGAACTGTAGCAGAATTTAAGTAGTGGCTGGTGTTTACGCATACAACAAAGTAGGTGCTGCATGGGATAATACCAGTTTACTCATACGCAGTTAATCAACTGTCAGGAGATATTCTGTGGCTAGTGCAGTATAAAACTTCTGTTCAGTGGGTATCGAAAGTCAGAGTGCCACCAAAATGTTCAAAAAGCAGTGGTGTGGAACGCCTGATAAAATACCGTAACACTGCTCAGAGTTCTATCAGCACTCTGAATTGTTATGTTAATCCTTGTATCTCCCATATTAAAAAAAAAAGACAGCTCAGGTAAAAGATAAGTGGGTAATGAGTGGTTAAGATTGAATGAAGTATGTTTGGGATTCATTTCAGAAGTCAGTATGTATTGACCAGTGGTACGTAACAGCATAGTTTTTGCAAGAATATGGACATGATGAAAATTAAAGGCAACACCTTTAAAATCGGTAACAAGAAATGCTTTTTATGACATGCACAGCTGCAAACTCAATCCTTAAGATATTATTGAAGCCAGGGGTTTAGAAGGATTAAAAAAATGAATTCGATATACATATATATATATATGAGAACATGCATGGTTACATTAGATAAAATGAAACAGTTTATTTTGAAAGAATGTAAAACCTCATGCTTCACAGCCTTACGCAACAAGCTGCATGCTAGTTTGGAAGATACTTCTGTCAGTGCCTTAACACTAAATACTGAGAGTGTATTTAGATTTCTTTTTATCATAACTTTTAGAACCTCATTCTGCAAAACCTAGAAGTAGGCCCTATTAGCAGCAGGCTGTTGGTTTAGGTTGCAAAATTAAATGTACATCTGAACTGGTGGGGCAGTGTTCTGTTCCAATTTTTTTTTTTTCCCCACTATGGTGAAATATATAATCCAAATAATGTAAATAGTGAAATGCTTACATTTCAAGTTAGCAAGATGCTGGATGCTTTCATTGAATTCTTATAAGCTTGCTATGACATAGTTTTTCAAGAAAAATTCTTGACTAATCTAGCAGAATGTATGATTTTCCTATACCTCGGATCTGATCATTTTATAAGGGGAGTTTTTTTCAGGCTTTTTTTACAGATAAAGTTTTCTAATTTTCCCTTACTATTCTTCACTTGGCCTTTAAGAAGTGAAGATAGTTCAGTATGTCAGTGACTCTGCATGTTTACCCCTTGGGTTTCTGGTAGGGAAGAGCTGTGGGGCTGGGAAGGAAGCTGCTGGAATAGCCAGAGCCATTAGTCTGTGAACTCTTCAGAGTGCTGTGTTATATTCACTTGCCTTGACGCTTTTTAAACAAATGGCGTAGGTGAATTGCCATATAAATGCTTTTGCATTTTGGTTCATAATTTTCATTTAATCTAAAAGTTAATTTTACACAGCATAAATTCTAATCACCTCCTGCAGTTGGTGTTGCCAGAAGTGTGCTGGCATCTTGACACAGGTCTATTACAGATACTCTTGTAGAAAAATGCCATTTGCTAGGGCAGGCTTGGTAGAAATACACATTTTGTTTTTATGAAATTAACTTACATCAGTTTTGCCTCCTGTTTTTTAGCAAGCTTCAAATGAAGTGAACAATTTTTAATCTCCAGTATCAAGCTGCCTTCTTTACATTTCTCCAGTAATAGCTTTTTGCATCCCAGAGCTTTTAGACATCCTTTCCACAGGGCTACAATATAAATAAGTGGCACAGTTCTCAGAGTTTCTATCTAAATACTGATTATGGCCTTACTTGTTAAGATAGTTTCTTGTCAAGTTGATACAGTGTCAATCTCAAAGGTTAATGGTCTGTGTATATATATATATATATATTTTTTTTTTTTCCCCCAGCAATGATACAGATCATTTCAGAGCTAGCTCTTCTTATTTGAGCTCCTAGATAACCACATCTATCTGTTTGCTCCCAGGACTGTTTCCAGCTTGGATAAAATGTTTGCCTTCTATCATTAAATATCTTATTTAGAAAGTTCCTGTTGGGGGAAGAAGGGTTCTGCTTATAAGCGCCAGGGTTTTTAATTTCTTAAGCCTAGAGAGCCTGTACATCTGGGTATGACAAAGTATTTGCCAGCTTGATACTGATTTCAGATTTATCCCCTACTTCAGCATCCATGTAGGCTCAGGAAAGGTAAGAACATTGAAAAAAACAAGGCAGGTGTGAAGGTTTCTGTTGTATCCACTAAAGTTTTTGGCTGATGCTAAGTGGTTGATTTTAGGACCTTAAATAGATGCTCGGTGGCTACTAGGGTATCTGTAACTGCTACAAGTACCTTGTGTGCATGCTGACATGTCTAATGGAGCCTGGTGTTCATTGGGGCTTGTTATGACTGTCACTATGCTCTCGCTATAAAGACACCACTGATACTTTATTACCACAGAATCTTAATTCTTCATGGCCTGTATTATTTGCCCTTCAATTTCATGTTACTTTGTGTTTTCCTGTTCCCTGGCAGCAAACAAGGAAAGCAGGAAACTTAAGTGAGACCACACTCTGTTGAGGAAGGAGCAAGGAACATGGAGATGAATTAATTTGACTGCTTCAGTAATTCTTTTGCCTGCTTGGAAATATTGAGTTTAAAATGTGGTAGACCTAAGGTCTGTGCACCAAGCACGGTAGCAGTGACTTCCTGGCTAAGCTTTCTTGATATTCTGCCCTATCATCATTATTTATGTGACCACTGGCAGCTGGTCACCATTTGAATCAACACTTGTCAGTATGTCTGCGAGACCAATTCGTATCAGTTTTTTTGAAACGAGCGGGCCAAAGTATCTTTTGGTGAGCTGCCTACATTTCTACTGAGAGTTATTTCATGCTAGGGTGTCATTCTAGCTGGTGTGTATTTGTCTGTTTCTTTGCAACACGTTGGTCCAGTAACTCGGGAGCTTGTAGGCTCCTCGATGTGATGCCATCAGTCTTGCAGACTATATTTAGGTGAGTATTGAGAAGCACTCTCCTTTGTTGCTGTTTCTCTCTCATCATGAGACCCTGTTGATCATCTGTTCTGTTTTTGTAAACCATGACAGCTCAGCTTTTGACGGTACCTGTCTTCTAGAAGGGTGGCAGGCAAGACTCACCGTGAAGCCTGACACAGATGAGCAGGTAGAACTGCTGCTGGAAACACTGGAAGATGTCTTTGACAACAGATAGCAATTATTTATGGAACTGCCAACCTGGATGATAAGATCATCTGTAGTTCCTCCTTCGGTATGTGTTTGGGACCACCCTCTCCATTGTTATGAGGAGGGTCTGAGCCCAAGAGATGACTATGAATTTGTGGATTTATGTCATACTATTTGGAAGCAGGGCTTTTGGGTGAAGATCTCTATAGGGAACTGCTCCCTGATTTTCTAAAAGAGCACAACACCTTCCAAGCTGTACATGTGAGGGAGAGGGTGCCCAAGAGGCTTGCTTCTGTTGCTTAGTGATCGATAACTGTGGAGTGGGAAAGTCTACTACAGGGAAGATAGACAACAAAATCTGCCTTCTCCTGGCAAAATCTAGCGCTGTAGGCACCTGTGACTGCATCAACAAGAAGAGTTTACTACTACTTTTGTATGAGGCTTCATGGATTTCCACAAAGGTACTGACTGGCATCACTGACCCAGAGTGGGACACACCTCTCCCCCACCATCTTCTGCACATGTACCAGCAAGAGAGCCTGGTACTCCTTTTTCTCCAGATAAATGAATATCCAAGGAGAGTAGATCCCCAAGTGCACTCTGGTCAGTGGTGCCAACAGTCTGTGGCATAGGATCATGAGAGCATAAAGGGTCTGTTTATCCACCATACTGTACACTGATGAATCTGAGAGCTATGTAGCCTTTGAAAGGAAAAAAAATATGTTTGAGTAAAAGGAGGGTGTAGAAAGCTAGGGGGAGGAAGAGATGGTGAGACTTAGAAGCATCCACATTTGTCAGATTTGGTTGAAATTTTTCTAGGAGCTCACTTTTCCTCAGGAGGCCTAATGAACAGCAAACTTCCACAAAGAGGTCTGTAATCTCAGAGAATGAAAACAAAGCATGTCATGGGGAAAAAAAGTCTAAAGAAAAAGGAGTTCAGGAGAGCTGACAAGTCCTTAAAAAAAATATACGATGGGTAGACATGTTAGCCCAATATGGAGGTCAAGAGCTCATAAGTGCCTTCAAACAGAAGAAGTGCACAGAAAGCTCTCGTTGTTAGGATTAAGCTTGCAAGAATGGTAGAACACTATTCACTATTTCAAGAAATAAAATCAAGGCAAGCCACAAAATGGAATGTAACTGTTCAGTGATACTGGTAGAAAAGGAAGAGGTGGTCCATTACTTCACAGAGAACAAAAACTGTAGATAGCGTTGCTGAAGACTGTTCAGTTTAGGACATTGCTCCTAGACTTAGGTAGGAATAATCAGTTGCACAAATACCTGATGAGGAACAATTCATTACAGACAACTTTACTATAGTTACAGCAACTTATTAGGTTGCTATCCCTATTTTAGGATCAAGGAACTAGTAAAATAACAGCAATAATGATACAGTCTAGATTTGTTATCTTAGTGCCTGTATCAGACCAGTTTATGGCAGGAGGAAAGACAGTGGGCACATTAGAGGTAGGCTTTTGGTGGGGATAATTATCCCCAGATGACTCCTGGCAAGAGGTAAGTATGGAGAGATGATGGTGGGTGGATCTCAGAAGGGAATAACATGTATTGATTGTGTTTATCAAACACAGTGAACTGACCACAAGATCCATAACAGTATATTGGCTCATTATAGTACAAAACATGTATTAGCTCTAACATAGATTACACCTTTACTTTTAATCCCTACCACCGCTGAGGGAGCCATGAACTTCCAGCAAAGGATCTGATGGGGAGGGAGTAAATAAATGGTCTTGCAGAGAACCTGCCAACTGCCACATCCCACTGAAATGCATGCTGGAAAACCAGTAGGTAAAACTTATTTTGAACATGAAGTGCTGCTGCTATTCAGCTGTACTATTGCTCCTTTTTAACTTCAGTAAAATTCCTTTAATTTTAAACTGTGTCTGCACAAATTCATGATGTTACGATTCAGAGGATCCCATACTCCTGAGTGATTTTCAACCTTACTAAGCATCAGTGCAAGTTTCCCAATTGATGCTGAGAAGCCGTGGCTTTTGGGAAGGTGAGAATCCAAGTTCTCTACTAAATAGGCTGTTCTTCAATCCACAGAAAATGGTGGTGCTTTTTCCGTTTTTGATACTGAGAACCTAATGATGCTCAGGATATCCTTCCATCATCTTCAGCTGAGCTGGAGATGCCCTGGCTGGAGCTGCAGACAGTGCCTGTGCTAGGGAAGGAGGCTGTATCACCGTCATGAAAGGAGTTCCCATTCCCTAGACAGTCTTGCTTGAGCTGGGTGGAAGAGGAGGTGTTCTTCCTCTTTCTCTGTAGGAAGCAGCGGGTCAGCTGAGCAGCTGGGTGCCAAGCGCAGGGAGAACTGCACTTCCTAGGGTGAGGAGCACAGGGGTGGTCCAGCAGAGTCCCTGCAGGACACAGAGCTCACCAGAAACTTGTTTTTCAGAGGTATTTAATTGACCTGCACATACTGGTTTAGACTATACTAGCTGGTGTGTATGCAAAAGCAAGTACTTCTGAGGTGTGCTAAAAAAATATTTTTGCACCATCTGTGGATATTTCCTAGCTAGTAAGCACAAAGATTAGGGAGTGATGGGGGTGGGGGATATACTGGGGACGATGACTGTATTATGCATATTTTGGCACTTCTGGAACACTTGAGACCACAGGAGCAAAACAACCATTTATAGGTTATCTACAATCCCCTCACATTTTTAAGAAAAACACTTCAGACTCTCCTTAAAGGTTTATGAAGAGAATCCTAAAGACTGCATCTCTCCTCAGCAGCTGTAGCTCTACTAAGCCATCAAGACCTAGTACTTTAATTTCAACATCCCACTCTCTAGCAAGTTGTTGAAGCTCCATAGCAAAGTTGAGTACTTCAAATCCTGCCAGTTAGAGCTCAGTCCTCATTCCCACATAAACACAACCATTTTGCAAACATGATCTGATATTAATTACCCCCCTGACACCAAAAGTCAGGATTTCCTGATGCAGCCCGCTAATGTAAAATGCATTAGTGAAAACGCTGGCTCCAAGGGGTTAGGTTCTCTAAATAAACACAGGGAAGTTCTTTTTTATTCGCAGCTCCCAGGCTATTCTGAAAGACTGATTTCTCCAGCAAGGAAAAAAAAGACTAAAATCATTCTTGGGTTTTTAATAGGTTATAAATGCCTTTTTTTCTATTCAGTTGCAGGAACTGAATGTCAAGTTGTAGATCAATGAAATCTGACTCTTTCTTGCCTTAGAATGAAGTTTGTCCGAGCTCCTTTCTGTGGTTGTGTGCTTTGTGTTGTGTCTCTAACAACAGATGGCTGAGGATCAAGAGGACAAGATTGCACTTCAGACTTTTGGGCCAAGGTGGTGACAATAAAATTTGTGGGTGAAACAGGAAAAGTTTGTAAAAGCTAGGGAAGATTATTGTGTTAAAAAAAAAAAAATCTTAATTTCTAAGGCATGACTTAGAATTATTTTTCTTCCACTAAAAATGGGAAGGAGGACTCAAACAAAGCCAGCTTGCAATGAATGAGAAACGTTCAGCTCTGTTAACAAAATATGACTGTGAGGCCAGTGATTTCCATCTGAGAAATTGTCCGTGTCCTCATTGGCAATACCAGCTTAAGGCATTGCCACCTTCTGCCAGTACCACAATGCATTGCCTTCACGTTTGTGCCAAGAGTTGGACATGATCCGGAATCTGATCTGGCTTGAGCAGAAAAATAAGGAAACATTTTTTTTAAAAAACCCAAGATAAATCCACCAAGCCATTCCCAGACCTGGCCCAGGCACTGTTGTCTTGGGACACCTGATAGGCACAGTGAACAACGAGAACAAGAGACAGCAGCAGCAGGAGCTAACTCAGACACGGCTGCCCAAAGCTACCTATTGCTGAGCTGCTGCTGCACCCCAAGTGCCAGTAGCAAACAGCTGGGGCTGTAACTTTGTTCTTTGTGTCGGCAGCATTTGCAGGGCAAGAGCTGCCTGCCCTGCCTGTGTGGGGCCCAGCACCCTGGGGTCGCCTGAGGAGGATCCCAGCGTGGGGCAGGACTGGAGAGCATCAGGGAGGGGTCAGCTGTACTTCCAGATGTTCTCCTCTCACTTGCTGGCCACGCTGCTGGATTCTTGAGCTCCTCCAAAGTCCAATACTGTAGAACTTCCACACTGGCTGTAAAAGGCAGCCTTAAAATGCCTGTGGGAGATTCCACAGAAGCAATAGACCAACAAGCCATAAACCAGCTTGGGCTCTCCTGTCTCACTGACAGTTCCCCATCCTATTTGTGCCCAGAGTGTTAGAAGAGTTTTTGGAAATGGGACCTAAAGTATCCATTTTCGTTCTGCATCTTTCACTGTTTGCATTTCCTTACGTTTTTCTCCTTAGGGATCAGGAAAAGGGAGTGTGTTAAAGCCCTGGTCTAGCACTTTCATACAGTATAATGAGACTGAAACAGTAGTGAGGATTTCAATTCATAAATGGCAAGTACTATATAACTAGATTGTCAAAATAATGTGTACTCAGTCCTCTTCCCATTTCAGAGAAGCCAAAAGCATATGCACTGGTATGATAAGATCAGGTACCAATACAAGCATCTCATCCCCACCTGATTTGAAACACAAATGCCTGTTTAATATTACTCTACTACAAATAAACAAATCTGTATCTGAAATGCTGTCCAGCATGTATAATAAAATCTATTCAGCTAATGGTCCCATCACATTTATAAGAAGGGCTGAAACCTGCAATAGGTTGAAAGAAAATTCAATTACAATTTCAACACAATACTTGTCCAGATCAAATTTTGTTTGAATCATCTAATGAGGCACACTTAATCACTGGAAAACTGCAGCATTTTTAGAGCAGTTTTCAAATGTTAATTTTGAGGGTAAATGCATCTTTTTATTTCAGCAGTTTATGTATGCCATGTTTAGTTACAAATTTAACTTTCTTGATTCCAGCTAAGATGAACACCCTTTTGGTCTTGGTGTTACAGCCTTGCATATTCTATTCTTTAGTTGAATCACATCCCTGAAAATGTACTTTTGTCTTCCATACTTGTGGGGGGACAAGTGAAGTGGCAGCTTCAGTCTACTTCAAAATTTTTTCTTAATCCAAAAAAAAGTTTGCTCTACAAGTTTTCTACCAGGGTCAAGATCTAGGGGAGGGGGTAGAGGAATCTAAAATTTTGAAACTAAATACCTCTTTGCTACCCAGAGTTTTCAGAATTCATTCCTTGTCGCGCAGGTCTGAAAGGTTAAAAATAACTGTACCTCCTGAGACTTCTCCCTGGGCTGTGCTCTTCCCTGGGATTCTGTAAGCTTTTTCCACCCAAACTGGGTCAGCCTCCGTGCCTAATTTTAAAATCTCTGGGATCCAACGCTTTATAAAAATCAATGAGAACTTTCCCATTATATAATCCCAGCAGTCACATACAATATGCTCTGGCCTGATTTTGCTGAAGCTTGATTTTATATATTGAAATGGTGATTATTAGTTTTAAAGAGCTGCAAGCTCCTTGTGGAAAATTATGGGGAAAATTCTTCATCTGTGGAGTCTTTTTGCTGTCTTTATGCAGACTCTTTCCTTTTCAGGCAGGAAGACTACAGTTAAAATGAGAATGTTTCCTCATTGAACTTAGGATATTGTCTTTTAAACTAAAGATTGAAAAAGTACGTTTTCTTATGTTTGCTCTGATTGTGTTTTTTTATATCTTTTACTCTCAGAAAATTTAATTACGAGAAATGGTAATGAAGATCAATAATATCTCTACAATTATGGTTTTTCTAGACGTTTTGATACGAGAGTTGTTCATGCAGCTAGCCTGCGAGGTCTGGGAAGAACTCAAGCTGTATTAAATAATATAGGGGACCGTAACTATCAGATCAACGAATAAACCAAAATTATTTAGGTATTTATGTAAAATACCTCATAGTTTTTCCAGTCGCTGCTTAGAAAAACTCTTCTTTGCTTTGATGCCTACAAAATATTTGACAACTCTTTGACTGCTTACATGCTAAATCAGTGCCCATCCTACTCGCCTTTTCCTTTCCTGTGCTCTGGCTTTTGTGGTGACATCCAGCTGTTTCTTAGACTTAGGCTGTGTATTGGAACAAGATTTTTTTTTGATATGCATTTATGCAGCGCCTAGCACAGTGTCATCCTGATGCATGGCAGGGACTAGAAGATGCTCCTGCAAAGCAAATTAACAGTGTCTTTGGGATTTGGAAATGACATGAAGAATTATTCAAGATTCGGCTCCAGAAAGTAAATCACTAAGTCAAATTGTTAATGATAGCTATGACAGGCCACTTGGTAGCAATGCATGGTTTGGAATATTATTGTAAACAATTTAACAAATACTTTAGATAATGAACAAAGTAATAAAAAATCAATGTCTGTTCCCAGATAATTTGTGAAAAGAAAAAAGGAGTATATTTATCAAATATATTGTTTCTGCAAATAGTTCACCTCATGATTTCAGAGGGGAAATACGAAGAGAAAACGAGCTCAACAAAACAAACATCGGTTTGTGTGTCAATAACCTTGTAAATGGCAGTGACAGAAGGGAAATACAGCTAATAAGATATGGGAACAAAATTGTTTCTAAACTGAGCATTTTGTTGTGACTCTCCCGAAGCTTACGAGCCCCATAACAATAACAAATCCAAGGGGTCGTACACTGCTGCCTGGTGCACTCCGCCGCCGGAGATGGAGCCGCAGGACAGCCCTGGCTGTGCTGCTCCAGTAGCACTTCCCAACTCTCCCACTCTTTCAATCGCCATCCGGCGCCTTGTATTTCCTTTTGCTCTCTGTTTGTCTGTGGCAAACGTCTGTTTGGGAAACAAACAGGCATGTTTCTGAATTCCAGGGGAACAGCAGCCTGGCTCACAGCAGATTTCCTTATGACTTTTTAAGGACAACATTAATATCATTTATAGTCATCTTAATCATTCCCTTTGACAGAAACAACCGCAGAAGAGGGAAGCTTCTTCCAAGAGATTGACTCTGCCTTGCTTGTGGTTTCTTCCTTAATTAGGAAGCCAGAGGCATTTCTGAAGCCTACCTAGAATGGAGCTGGGCAGGTTTAGAAGCCCCAGGACATATATCATTTCAAAACTCAGCTACCCCAGACCCTAGCCCAAGGTGCAGATATGTCTGCGTGACCTGCTGTCACATTTTTTCCTCAGTGGCACTGAGTTTCACAGCAGCTCCCCTCCCCACCTCCCAAGGTTTTCATTTCAGTCTGGTGAATCACGCTTCTCCTGTCGTTGGGGTTCACAGGTGGAGGGGAACAGCTGCTCCAGAGAGGTACAATAAATTATTTTGTTTCCGATTGGAGTCGTTGTGATTTTTTTTTATGGGTTATTTTTAGTCTGATCAGACTTAGGAGAGGAAATGGGTAACGCCGTAGCTGAGATCAGGATGAAAATCAAAGCCAGAGGAGTACAGAAAACCCGCCTGCACTCAGAACCCCCCTTGCCTGCAAAAACACCGACTTATGACCTGGGAGAGCAAAGCAGTCAAGTGGGTGGGTGGCAGAGTCCTCCCAGTGCCCATTTGCTCTCCTGTCGGTGCAGACGCTCCTCCTCGCTCCTGTGGGAAAAAGAAGAATGTGAAGTTTGAGGAAGTTTGAAGTTTGCGTTTCCAGCTCCTGTCTCCTCCCTCGAGGAGGGTGACGGGCATTGCTCTCGCAGTGATGACAGCTGCTGAGAATGGCGAGCCAGCAGCAGCAGCGCTCCGTGCCTTGGAGAAATCCTGCCTTGCAATCCACTCCTGAAGAGCGAAGAGGAGTGATGGTCTTCTCCAGGCAGAATAGTGCACAGGAAAGTGGAGGCCTCAGGATGCTTGTGGGCCTTGGGGACCTGGCAGGGTGAAAGAAGGCCATGGTCAGGGCTGGCAGCTGCTTGCTGTGCTATCTTCACAGCCTGGCTGTTCAGTGGTGGGCTTCAGCACGGTGTGATGCTCCCCTGGGTGACTGAGGAGCAATCTCAAAGCTGGCTTTTTGACATCAGTGGTCACCCCTCATATCTCTGAGGTCAATTCCCAAAACAAGAATCTCATTAGATTCTAGCGAGGGAGACTCTCTCTGGAAAAAGGATTCTCTCTGCCAAATACCAGGACCCTAAATAAGAATGAGACTGCAACTGGAGAATAGGCTGGGTATCACGAACCCGTCAGGAGGTCTTGTCTTTTCCATTAAAGCCCTAAAACCAGGCAACATATATCTGGGAGTTTTATCTTCCTCCTTTCCACAGTATTATCTTCCATAAGTAGTAGTAATTTTTTAGGGATGTTTTTTCATTTTATGAGCATCTTACTATGCAGAAAGATAGGTAGCATGGTCTCCATGTAAGAGCCTGTTTTTGATGAGGGGAAAATGACATTTAGAGAAGGTAGGTGGCACTGAGCTCTCCAACCTCAGCTCTACATTTGCTCACAGCTCAGCAAAATATTTTTTTCCTAGGATCTTGGGGCAGGGGTGTGTGTGTTTGCATGATAAAAGTCTGCAATATTCAACTCATTTTGGGGTGTCAGATGTTATTCTGCCATTATGCCCATGTAGAGTCAAGATAGATATCCTTACAGCAGGGAGCTGATTAACAGTGCTTGGCAGCAGACAGTAGGCACTGAACACTGCTATAGTCAGTGAAGGTATATGCAATAAATGGCTTGCAGTAGTATTTTAAACTCAGATGTCTGTGGAATACATCAACTTGAAGAACTTTCTGTCCTCATTACTTTAGAGTGTGTTCATTCAAACTGAGCACAGAGCATCAGGGACTCTAAAAAGTTCATTTAAAGCCTATGAAAGTTACAGCCTCAACACATTTAAAGCACCAAAGAAAAGGAAATTGGACTTTCAAAAAGTGACTGTAAGTTCTAGTTTTAAAGGTAGCAATGAAATGACCATGAAGGGGAACTGTGTATCATATCCTCTTTTGTTGGCTTCAGACATACTCCTTGGTTTGGAGAAAAACAAAAGCAAGGAGTTGGGAAAGCCATTACAGGAGGGATTGATTTCAGTTTGTTGAGGTTACTCAAGTCTTGCCCTGACTGCTCTTGTTCTCCAGGAGGCTAAGTGGTTATCTTAAATGTGAGGGAGTCTCCCCAGGTGCAGCATCCAGTCAGGCAATAGCAAGGGTCCAGTAACAATCTTAAACACAAACAAGCAAAAACCGAAGAAACCCAGTCCTGATCTGCCCCAAAATAACATTTTTCTTTTAGTTACCTGACCTGATTTGTGGAAACAGTATTTGCAATACTAGCATTTTTCCTTCAGAGAAGAATGAATTTCCTTCTACAGACTCTAGCACACCATCTATCTGCACTTTGCTTTCCCTTGTACGGTCTGAATTTACTGTTCCTGAGGACTGATGAGCGCAAAGACCAAATAGCACAGTGCAGGGGAAATCTGGCAAGCCTCATTCTCCTGATGGGTAAACTATTACATCTCACTGTAGTTGATGGCAAACTTTCTGTTTTGATAGATTTAGATGTTAAGTGCCAGTTTAAAGGGTGGCATAGATATTCAAGCACATATAACCTACTGGAAATTAGCAAGCACCTAGGCTTCCTTCTGCTAAATCTCAAGCTCCTAGCCAGAGAAGTCTGACTTTTCCATACAATTTTCATATTTGTAATTCTTTGGGCATTTTTAAGACTCTTTTTTAAGTGTTTGTTTTGCCAGCAGCTGGCATAGAAGCCCAGCCTAAAGCTGTTTAAATCCACAGCAGTCCTTCAGCTGAGCTTCACAGACTTCCAGAAGATCTATAATGTCTGGTGCCTGGCTGGTACAACGGTTTGATGTAGTCTGTCATGCAGTTTGGATGACTTTCCCCTCTGTGTCTGAGTGCCTGGACCACTCCTCAGGCTGGTTCCCTGGGTGTGAGCAACCCACAGCACCCACATTTCCTGGGCTCTCTGCAGCACATCCTAGCATCGTCTCTGTGAAGGAACTTTGCAGCTAAACTGCTGTAGATCCCTTGGGACTGATGTTAACTCCCTGCAGCACCAGCTGACCCTTCCCAAAGCACCACTTCCTCCACATCCCAGTGTTTCAGCTTTCCACTTCTGGTATGCTGGGGCCTGAATGCACAAGTGATCTTGGCAAAGGGTCTGAAAACCAAACATTTCTTATAATGGCAGGTACAGAGCATATGCAGAACCAAACAAAATTCACCCTTTTGCAGGAAGACTTTTGCTGTCTCGCTTGGACCTGCCGTTAGATTGGACCCCCTCTTGCTACAGGAGGCCTCCCTGCCTCTAGGGCTGTAAACCTCAAATGATCAAAAATTGTGAGCTAGAGTGTCTCAGCAGAATCAATGTGAAAAGACTGCCTCCCAGACATTAGATTATTAAAAAAAAGAAAAATCTAAATAGTGTGTTGGGGTTTTTTAAATCTGTGCCTTTATTTTTTTAAAACTCTTTTCTCCTTCCTTTGCACCATTTGTGAATCAATTTTATTTGAAAAATCAACATTTAAAACATCCAGAAATTAACACTTCGCCTTGCATGCTCAAGTAAGGATTCTGTACATGCTGAAAAAAAGGAAAATCCATGTCATGCAGGAGTTTGGACTTTCTTCTCTATCATAGGCTTATCTTTCCCCTATACTTGCTCATGTATAAGGGTTCTAAAATGAAGATGGAGGTATATTCTTCATGCACCCACTGTGAAATTACTTTTCAATGCATATTTATGGGAACTGCAAACATCTTTAAATGTAAAGTTGTCATTAGAGCATCAACCATCTTGTTAACTGCTGGAAAACCCCTAACCTAAGCAGTGCTTTTTATAACTCAGCTCATTAATTATATTTAGAATCCTTAATTATCTCTTTTCCATAGTCAACTCTAATAAATTCCAAACATTTAAAAATAATTTAAAATAATGTTGCTTTCTTTGCATATTTTCAATCAACTGCACAAATATCTAAATTATCTGGTGATTATACGATGTTTGGTTTACTTTAAAGACTGGTAATTAGTTGTCCAATGCAACACTGTCTTCTTTAGTCTCTGTTGTCCCACCCCCTCACTGCCCTGGGACCTGTTTCCAGTCACTGGGATAGGGTCCCAGCTTTCCTTTGCCCCCCTCTTCCCGCTCTGGCTGCCCAGCATCCTTCCTTGTCCCTGAGACCAGGAAGAGGTCTCAGTGAATGACAGAGGTGGTGGCTGCCACTGCAGTGGCTGTCCTGCTGTGGATTTTGGGGCATCACCTCCACCATCCCTCTGCACCTTATTATTCTGGGTGGATCCGTTAACTGCAAGGTAAGCACTCCTCATTTTAGGAGCAACTACAGTTGGTAGTAGCGATAAGCTGCTTGGTAACTGTAGGCTCTGGGTCTCGGTGCATGAATTACTCCAGCCAGGCATCTTCTTCTTGGAAACATTTGACTGTATTAAATCCTTGCATGCCACAAGCAGCCCTAGATAAAAGATGAACACAAATAAACTACAAGTGGCAGTATAAATGGTGAGCAGCAATATGTTTAAGACTCAGTCGTACACATATGCTAACCCTTTCACCTATGTACACTGTTATCAGTCATGCTAATTAACTAATTGACCAAAAGGATGTCTTTTTAATTAAGAATTTTCACTATCAATGTTTTTGAAATTTTGCAATCTTGCTTGTGCTTGCTTAATGTACAGATTTAACAGCATTTCCTGATGGGACAGAGATGAGGAGTCACAAGTTGAGTGTAAGCTCTGCTACGTCCAGTTGAGTGGCCTCAGGCAGGTCACTCAGCTTGTCTGGGCAGATGGGACCCTCACTGCCTGCTCACCTCTGTAAAGCACTTTGACAGCTTTGGATGAAAAAGGAGTGGGGTTTTTTGGAGATTGCTCTATGATGGCTCTGTGGGGGAAAAAAAAAAAAAAAAAAAGTGATAATAAAACAGGGTCTGAGTTTGCCCTTGGGGTAGTCAAAAAGAAGAGGAACATTTGAAGATAGTTCAAGAAACATTTTCTGGCAGATCATCTCATGTGAAAGAAGGAAAGTAGAAGCAAAGGGGAAACACGCCTAACAGGAACAGAAAATGGATTTGTGTCTTGGGGTTTCCTTTTCTGTGCCAGGACTTCTGTGATGCAGGTCTCCACCCTCTTACCATCCTTTAAATCGCTTCATACTGGGAATTTCTTACTGTTATTGGAGTGAAGACTCTCCTAAGGATATGTCTGAGCAGACTCTCTCAAAAACTGACAGGCCAGAAAGCCTCTATGGCTCCTGTAAGTGGTGAGCCTGGAGCAACGCTAAAGAGAGCCAGAGAATGGAGGCAATCAAGCCATGCATGCAGGTAGATGAGGAGAAAACAAAGTCTCTCAAATATTGTCTCGGTGTCTGTCTCTTATGACATCAAAGAGACAACAAACAGCTAGGAGAAATCATGACATGCTGGAAAATTCAGAATAGACCTGAAAGAGGATTAGGAAAGCTGGTGGTCAGAAAGAAAGCACCGATCCTGACATCACGATGACGCAAATATATTTTTCTACTGAAAGGACTGAGAATAAAAGTAAAGGACAAAGTACCCACTCCAGAAATAAAAGTTATTTAATCTCTATCAGCACAAAGGAAATGTACTATGTGTCAAGAACTCCTTAGGCTTCTTCATTACTGACTGTGAGAGAAATAATAGCACCTATTTACAGATGGATAACCTAATTGCCAAGGGAATCAAGTTTCTTGCTGTCATCACACAATGTATGTAAGTCATACCTAGGCATGGATCCCCTACACATCAGGTCATTCACCTGTCAATTTTCAGGTCAGCTGTAAAGAAAATACTTAGATTATAAAGAAGGACTATAGAATTCACCCAGCAGAAGATGACTGCAAGGCACCCATGCTATCCTCCTCTAGCCAGTTCATGGCACCATTAGTCTGTCCAGGCAAGGAGTTCCCAAAGGCTGGCACATAAAATCTTCATTCACAGACTGAAAAATAGATTTTCAAAATTCTGATTGTATCCCAGAGTTATCTTGTTATGTAGCCCTCCTCATGAATAAAACTGTGGGTACATGATTTGGGATTGCTTTTGACATTGGATGGCTACTAATGTTTGCACAAAGTGGACAATGGTGTGAGTATTACTTTCTGAGTCTTTCATTGTTTTCCTTGTGTTTTGAACTCAATAGCAAGATACAAGGCAGTAGAGACTTAGACCAACTGACTACCTGTTCACGCAAGTGCATGTCTGCATGTTTTTTCTGCCTCTGATTCCTATAAAGTGGTTTTCCCTGAGGGATTGTATTTTAAGTTGTGTTATAAAGCTGATGCATATTTCCCCTATCCCAGGGTTATTTGCACTGGATTGCAGCTATAGAGAAAACTCAAAGGGTAGATGTGCAACTAAAAAACTCAGATGAGATACAAACCACTATGAAATACATTATTAAATAAAATGACATTTGATTTGTAGCTGTGAGACCAACCCCTTTTGACATTCAAGCAAGCACAGCTATGGGCTGCCTTGAAAGCCTCCACACATCGATGGTTTTTCTGTTGCTAGGAGGAAGGGTTTTGAAGTGGGAGGAGAAGCAGAGACCCTCTAGTCAACAGAAGGATCCTCATGTAAGGGTCAAGAGGGAGCAGAACTCAGAGAGAGAAAAAAAATCAGCTGACCATACCATGCTATTCTCTATTCACTTTAATACCTACACTTAATGATATGCTTTAAAGCTAAACCTTGGGAATGTCAGGAGTTTTTTTCTCATGGTGACATCCCACGTAGGAGGAATCTCTTGAGTTCTCTCTTTAAAACAGAAAGATAAAAAAACCTTGCCTTGGAGAAATTTCCTCTGGATTTGAGCTTGTTGGTGTGTTGTTTACTCAAATGATTTATGGACTGGAGATTAGTGAAGTCATAGCAACACAGAAATTGCCAACTGAAAATAAAACCAGCCCTGTGTACTCTCATTGAACATAATCAAGGAAGCAGCTGACAAACAGGATTTTTTTTTTTCCCTGTTATGCAGAGACTTTGTGTGAGACAAAGCTGATTCTCACGTTTCAAACTCTTTGAGCAGTGTCTGGCATTCCAATAACTGGTGTGATTAATTTTACTTCACCAAATAACAGGGTATTTTGTATCCTGCCATACCATATATATAACCCACAAAGACATTTCCTTCTGGAGACAGGACGTGTCCTTCTAGGAGGCGAGGGCTGGGAAAAGACTCATTCCCAGCACTGTCACAGACTTGCTGTCCAGTCACACAGGGTGAGACTTCTCTTTCTGTAAAGCTCGTGAAGAGCCACGGATCTGAGCTGAGCTCATCCCCTGGCACCTCCAAAGATCACAGAGAGGGCTGTGCACCTCTGCACAGGGGCAGCATCTCTTAGGGTAAAAGATGAACAGCATCTGCATGACTGCAGAGGAAGCCTGTAGGACCACCTTTTGAGGATAGGTTAAGGTCCTCCCCCAAACCCTCTGAAGCCTCTCCTTACTTTTCTAACCACAAAAGTGGCATGATTAGCATGACTGTGTCGTTATGTCAGTGTAGCGCATCAAAATGGCAGTGCCACTTCCCACTGAGGAAAAACAAGGCAGAATAAACTTTATCTTGTTACTCTAAATGTTTGGAGGTTCAACCACTGTGTAAAACTTCTTTCCCAGGCCCTGCAGAAAAGGAATCTCTCTTATTTTACTTTTTTGCACAGCAGTGTACACAAGAGAGTGATGCTTGTGGGGGCTGAAAGTTTCTGCTGCAATGCAGTTAATAGCTCATTCTAGAAAGACCAAGCTTGTAATCTGACCTCGGGAGTGGTGTGACAGGGAGGTGTACCCTTGATGGCTTCTTTTGGCACATTCATGAGTGGCCTTGTGAGAGTGCAGCCGGGCTTAAGGATCACTTAGATTATAGTGAAATAATATATTTTCTTGTATGCAGAGAGCTTCCCTTTATGTAAATCCTATTCAGTCAAGGTAGTAAGTAGTGAGGAATGAAGAGTGTCTGTGGGCCTGGAAACAAGAATAATAATAGACAACTGCATCTATGAAAGCTGCCAAACCCTAGCCTAGTGCAAGATCAGGAGAGACATGTGTCAAGACCAGTGAGAAGAGCAATTTGTTGAAGTGGCAATTTAGGGGCAGAAAGATCAGTCCAAGAACTAAACTGAAAATGTACATCAATATCTTGCTGGTCTTTCTATATGTAGCTGCGTAAAAGCACATCACCTGGAAAGGGGAGAGGAAGGACAATACTTTTTGACAAGTTTGGGGTCTACAAAGACCTCTTGGAGTCAGGCAAATGCTGTGGTCCTTGAAGGAATGGTCACAGCTTCAAAGTCAAGGATCCAGTCAAGAAGTCGTCTGGAGGCTTTCAAAGACGAAAGTCCTTGTGGGGATGCAAATAGCAAATAACCAAGAAGGTGGTCACCTAACAGAGATGCAGATCTGCCATTAGGAAGCAGAGGTGAGAGCCTAAACAAAGCTGTATGTAGATGGGCCACCTTGCGTGTCTTAAAATCAACACTGAAGAAAGCAATCAAAAGAACTTTCCTCTGCTTTGTAAATCTCCATATGAGCTAGCAGGTCCTCAGATGTGAGGCTCTTATGACAGTGGATTATCCAAGCTCTAATCCTTTGGTGTCATCTGGAAGACAGTTGTCTCCTCCATTAGATATGGCACTCCTGACCCTTTTGGGCTATTTGCTGTGGAAGCAGATGTGTATAAGCAGTGTTAGTATCACTGTCCCAGACAGGTTACTGGGAGTTCATACCGTACCACGTAGCATTTCCCTGTCTCACACTGCAGTTGTTTTGGTCTAACTGCCTCTCTGTAGATGGAGCTCTGCCAGGACGGCTCAGAGAAATGACATTACCTTTACCCAGTTCTTACTGTAACAAGAAGGAATAACATCTTTTTTACTCAGCATTGACGCAGTGGAATACTGCCAAACCCCTGGAAAGTCTCCAAATCGGCACATTTCTCCTGCCCATTAAAAGCTAATACAGCACTACCAAAACAGAAAGCACTGTTGACAAAAACATATTTTTCCCACAATTTAAGATCCCAATTTACATGTAAAATAAACATTGAATACAGATTGAATTCGCTTTTTACATCTTCTGATGGTGTATAATAGGAATAACACCCCTTTTAAAGTAAACTAAAAAAAGGCAGACTTTCAGACACTGAATAAAGATCTCAGCTCACAATTCCGGCTTCCTCGGCACACAGCGCTAGTTTAGTTCCTAATTTCCTCTCAAGTGACTTAATGGTGCTGTATTGCTTAATTATATCAGTTGCAAACTCTATCCTCTAAGAAATATCACTGGGACCCAAACATCTGCAAGATCTTGAAGAAGGAAGATGCCACATAAAATACCCATTTTTGTATTATTTTGTGTTTATTAGTCCATCACAAGTAGCATAGCTACTAAGCAGATGGAACAAGACAGCATTTAAATAAAAACCAATGGTAATAAAATACAAGATATTAAGTTACACAAACTCTCTCTCCTTCAAAGACCCAGGCTACAGTAGGGGGCACTTGAACGTAACATGAGTTTTTTAAAAGCAAAATACAGGTGGACCAGTGATCCTAAAGGTGGCATATATGTACTGGGTCATCCTAGCCCATCCCTCTCCTAGCCAGGTGAGTATTGTTCTCAGCTGCTTATTTATTGCTGTTGTCCCATGTCTTCTTTTAAAATGTCCCAATCAGAATACCCCTCAACACAAAACTAGTTTAGACGAGAGTAGGACAGAGATCACTATAAAGGAAATAGCATTTGCTTGTTCAGAGTGTCTATGATATTTGAAACCTTAAAGCCTGATGAGTAGGAATAAAGTTCAAAACGCTTTAATGTAGTTGCTGTTGCTATAGAAACTATTTCCTGGGCATCTGTACACCCTGTGTTTTTGTCTCACTTGGTCCCTGGCTACCCAAAAGAGGGCCTGTGGGGCTGTGAACCGAGAAGGTGGGAAACGTGTCAGAGGTACTGTGAGACCGTATTGTTTCATATTGCCTTCTCTGGAAAAGGTGTTTAAAAATAGACAATTGGGGAGCACTGGTCTATTACTAGTGGAAGAGAGGGAAAGAAGAATCAAGATCCAGAGAACTAAATTCACTCTGACAGAGCTCCAGTGAACAACAGAGCTCCAAAGGGATTTATCTTTTGCTGTCTGAAGAGCTTGGTCTGTGTGACCTGCCTGCCCAGATGTTTTCTAAGGGCATCTGATTTTTCAAACTTTATTACGAAAAATGTTAAGTACTGATCTTAAGAGTTTGCCCTGTACTTTGTGAAAGTGATTAAATGGGTGACAGCTAAAGAAATCTCTTGTTTCCTTGGGTTTGATCTCACTTTTGGAATAGCAGGATGAGAAATTCATGGAAGAACAACAGAAAGGTGTTGGCAATGGAGAGAAAACTTAGACCTGGGCATTCCCAGAACTTTGTCTCTCCCCTCTGTGTGTTTTGTCGAGTTATTAAAATGTTAAAACTGAACAGGTAATGCTTCCCTTCCCCACCACCTTCTCCAAGCACAGTGTTTAAGTGGGTCTATTTTGAAAGGTGGCTTTGTTTTTCTAAGCAGTGGGTATGCAATTGCAGTGAGGTCAATAAGAGGTCAGGCAATGGCAGTCAACTGGGAGGTCAGGCAATTTCTTTTCTCTTCCCTGGAAAGAAAATACTTACCTCTCAGCAATCACATTTCTTGTGGGAAGGGAGCGGAATCTGAATGGGGAATGAGGATAAAAATTAATGCATGAAGCTCCTATTAATTGTTAGCTTGGGTTGTGGGTATTAAAATTTGTCTAGACTTTTTAAAAAGTGTATCCTGCAGTCAATAAGGAAGCAGCAGAAATGAAAAAAATGAAATAAATAAATACACAAATCACCATAAATAGCCAATGACATCTAACCCCAGTCGGTCTTCTGCTTTGCCAAAACTGTCAGCTAGACGTAAGAAGCCTGTTGCTGCTGGTACCTCTGCTGTTGGTCTTTTTGCCTCCACTCTTGTCTCCAAAGACTTCCCCTGGAACAGCAAACTGTTAGCATAAGACATATTGAATAACTGTCTTCTGAAAAACAGTTTCAATTCTCTTTCACTTCTTAATAAAACCCACTATGGTGAGGAACTTTTACATACTGCCTTTCACATTTTTTTAATGAGGATATCTACATGTTCTTAACATTCTTCAGAACTGTGCTCCTGATGGAAGGAATTTAAGGTGAATCTGCCTCTGCAAGAAAATATTCTTATATATCAGCTATTAATGAACTCCTTAATAGAATTTCCCTAGCTCCTTGTTCCATGTCTCCTTTGGACGTCTTGGTTGTTTTTCCTGGCGGCTTTGAAAAGACAAGGGGAAAGCTTTGTTTTGTAGACTTCCAATTGAATATTGAGAACCACAAGAAGAGCTAAGAGAGATTTTTGGTTGAATCCGCTTTATTCACTGAATAATGCTGTTTCCATTTGGCCAAAGCTATTCCATAATGAGGCTGAGATTCAATGAATGAATTGAGCTGAAAAAGACTGAAAGAAAAAGACAAGTTTCACACAGGTGTTTCCAAAGGGAAGTGGACTGGCCTTCATATCCCCTCTCCTCTTCCAGGCAAGAAGACTTCCAGAAACAGCAACTTTTATGAGCAGCTGAATTGGGGAGGGAAGAAAGTAGCTCCTCTGGCAGCATGGTGAGCAAAGTCTGCCTTCTTACCGCTTTGCATCCGCCTCTGCTTGCTGCCCCACATTGCTGCCCACTGGCCGGGCAGGCAGACCTGGGGGCAGCATGACGCCCAGGGCTGGAGCCTGAGGCTGGACTGAGGTGCCTGGGCAGAGCTAGCACAGGCAGTCTGCCTCTCTCCCCCTCCACCGAGACATTAATCAGGGTTTTTCTTCTCTATCCAGCTGTTCATTTTTATGAAACTTGTAGGAACTTAATATCTTTGAGACTTCTATTACTCTTTTCAAATTTGTTTGAAAGTCGCTAATGAGTTGGAGAATTATTAGGGGAGGACTGACTGACAAACAGCCTGATAGCGGGAACCTCGTTTCCTCCTGAAACCGGGCTGGAAGCAGTGAACTGGTGGGAAAGCTTGTGCCACCTTCTTTGACACAGACATTTTTTGTATGCCATTTGGATCCCTGCCCTATTTAATATACACCTTTTGAGCATGGGCATTTATTACACAGCTAGATTAGCTGTACATAAATCTGCCACCTATTCAGCTTGTCATCCAGCTTCTGGGAAAACATTATCACTGATACAAAGTCCATTTTTTTAAAGACCTGTAAGTCAATTTTCTACTAACTTTCAACAGAGTTCTTTCATGAATCCTTGAAGTAAGCATGGCAACCTCTGCTTCTTATACTGGGTGTTTCTGCTGGAGAGTTGTTCCAAATCATTATTATCATCATTAATTATCATCATTATTAATACTATTAAAATTATAGGAAGAGTGTGTTATTTGCCTCTAGGCTTTTTGCAAAACTGGTCTGAGTAATTTTTATGTGCTCTCTCCTGAAAGTGCTGCAAGTGTCATCCTAAAATGTGCCCTGGCATATAGGAAAAAAAGGGGTTGCATAGAGTATAGGCATAATAAAATAATAAATACGAATTTCTAGTTTTTCACACTTTTCTTTCATTTGACTTGATTCATAAGGAGAAGAATAAACAGCTTCCTCATTTTTGCTGGAGATCACCTTGGCTGACTAAAGGACAACACTTCAGATTTATCAGCCTTTAATTTAGATGCTGAATAACAGAGATCTTTTCTCCTAACCAATTTGGGGTATGGTAAAGAGATACTATGAAAAAATAACAAATAGCTTTAAATCCTCTGACTAGAAACATGTTACACTCATTTTTTCAGGTCTGGTTTCTGTCATGTTTTTGACAGTAATACTGGCTCTGCAGTCAGCTACAAACACTCCTGAAAAGTCAAGACAGACATGGTTTAATATTTAGAAAAAAAAGCAAGAACCTTTTGCTCAACCCACCTTAATAATAGTTTATAGAGATAACAGATTTTGCATCATAAAAATAAATAAATATATAGATTTAAACCCCCACGTTGTTCCCTCCTGGTTTCAGGTCAATTTTTACTCTGCCTATTGCTAGCTCCCACTATAAATACATAATAAATGCTCAGTACGCAGAGTCGGTGTTTTTTCCCCTCGCCCATTCAGTCACTTGCAGCTGACTTTGTTTGGTTTCCAGGATATATTAAGGCTTTTGGCTTCACGCTGTAGGGAGAAAACTCAGTGCAGAATTCAAGCTTAGCAAGGGAGGGCTGTGAATAGAGTCAGCCAGAAATACTGACAGTAAGTTAGAGCTGGGTAGCAAGGGACAGAAGAAGGAACTGACTACCAGTGAAGTTGAAGATTAAAAACATATAATTGGGAAAAATAACTAGCAGAATATGAGATTGTCTGAAATGCTCTTCGACTTAAAATCAGAACCCCAGTAAAAACAGAAATAAAAAAGTTCTGACTTGCTCTGTTTTATATAAAATTCCCTCTTTACCTTTCAGACGCAGATCAGGTATGGGGTGTTTCCTTTCCTTCTGTTCTTTAAAAGCCATATTAAATCCATGGTTGTTTTATAGAGAAAATTGTAAGCTAGGGGGGTTTATAAAAAGATCTAGAGAATGAAAGATTTAGTCTTTTGACAGGGAGCTAACAGGAGTGCTGCACATACTCAGTTATCGCAGCCTTTCTCTTGCAATAATTTTTACTGACCTCGGCTCCAATTTTATGCTCATTACTCAGGCAAACGGCTCATTGTTTTCACTGGCAGCTTTGCCCAAGTATGAAATTCAAGAGGAAGCTTTGAAACTGCAAAGACATTGTAGAAATTCGTAACCGTTGAATTGATTTAAAGTGAAAGCCAGAGTAGTGATACTGCAAGGTGTCTGAGAGCCTGACACAGCAAAGACCTCTGAAACCAGACACCCTTTTGCTTGGCCAAATGTCCCCAGGTCTGGCCGGGATGTCCTGCCTAAAATACTAGGGGATGTCTGTGACATTAAGAGCAACATGTTAAATGAATTTGCAACATGAATACAGGCTGTGCACAGGTGAAATCGGCAATAAATGAGTGCCATTGCGTTTTTGAATGTAAAACAGTGCGTTGGGGCATAAGTGATTTGCATCTATGAGGATGTGTCTGGCATAGAAAATGAATGTAGTAAAGGATTGTTCAACAACTCCACTCAAGTTCAAGAACCCATCAGAGAGGAAAGAGCCAGAGCCAAGGTGTGGTTCAGAGGTGTAACCCCTTGGTGAAAAACGTTCCCAGAACTCACTAATTTTGCAAATTTTTAAGGAGCAGCTGTTAGCAGAGATACATCTTGCTTCCTTAGCTGACACTCATGTTAACTCTTTGGAAGAAAAAAAAAGGAGCTGAAGGGAGAAAGACGGAGCGGCAGGGAGGCCAGAAGAGCCCACTGAGCATCCTCCAGATGGCACAGGCTGCAGGGAAAGGGCCACGTCAGGGGAAGAGCTCAAGGGAAGGAAGGGAAACTGGAATAACTTTTAGAGGACATTGAAGTAGGGAAGGGAAGCTGCAACAGCAGAACGGGCAACACTGGTTTTGTGGTTTCGTTTTTTTTTCCCTGAATCAAGAATTTCATCACTGATCAGGCTTATGGATGAAACTGTGAAGCTGTTTGGTCGTACAGGGATCACCTCAGTGTATCCACACACCAAACCAGGGATTGTGGAAAGTGGATGGATATGCATGGCATGGGGCTGTGGTCTGGTCCTGCAGCACAGTTAGGCTGATTTGTGGGGTTGCACTCAGTGCCCCATGGCTGCCTGAAAAGCATGAGTAAATCCAGGGTTGGAGCCTGCAGTTGTGCATCATCTCCAGCAACGCCACAGCTGTTAGGCTGTAGGATCAGGTTCCTTTTTGCCTGCCTTCAGCTCCATGCCTTTGGCATCACAGATTGCCTGTCTTGTCTGGAGCTTCCAAGAGTTTCAGAGTGGTGCAGGGGAAGACTGGCAGGGAGATGGGGTGACATAAACCCAGTGTTTTTGAGAAACTTGCCTGGTTCCACCAGAGAAATTTGACAAAAACATGCTCTGCAGAGATGTGTCAAGGTTGTAGATGTGGCATTTTCCCGTGGGTGGAGAGTACTTCCATGTTTTTGAATAGTTTTACCCAAGAGCAAGGAGGTACACCTGCCTCAAGTGTCCTGGCCCATCTCTTCATTTGCAACAGCTTCTCCCTTTATCTCCAACAGCTTTCCATACAGTAACAGCAGCATGCCACCTACAGACGTTGAATTAAGGAGCTGTGTTATAAAAGCCTTTAGATGAGGGAAATCCTTTCCTCTGTGCCACAGACTCTATACTTCTGGATGATTTACATGTTCACCTGAAGTGTGTTGTGTGAGGGACCTGCCATGGCACTGGGTCACCCAGTGCCACCTGACTTCTTTAGCTCTGCTTGTCCTTTGGGATAATGCAGAGAAGGGTGTGAATGGGTTGAGGGAGCCAGCTCTCTGCTGAGCCAGGTAGCACCCACCAGCAGCGTGGGATTGGGAATGGGGCATGGGGCAATGTGCCTCCTCCGTGGGCTGGGTATGGGGAGTGACCATTAACACTCATGTGTGCAGAAGATGTGAAGACAGCAGATGTATACAGAGACACCAGCTGCAGCTACTCCACTTCTGCAGCTGTGGTGGATATACTAGTTTTCTCATGTTTTCAGTTGTTCTAGAAAACAAAAAAGATAGAAGAAAAAAAAAAACAGGAAAAATACTCTTTCCTGTGTTGAGTGAACTCATACTTGCTTTTACTCCTTTCCCTGTCTGCTGAGCTTACCATCAAGCCAAACAAGTCTCTAAGCGCTGCCAACTGCAGTAGCAGGTTAAGTGATTTGGGGAATATCATCTGAAAAAAGCTATCAGATACCATACCTAAGGTACTTGCCCTAAGTAGGACAGTGCTTTCCTATTTCACTAGGCAATTGTTTTTCGTTACTGTGACTGCTGCTATTTATTCCATAATAATCTTTCTATAAGCCGCTGGACAACTGAGAAGGATGAAAAAACCTGCAAAATGTTTAAGTGGTTAAGATGGTACACAACACTGTCTTCTACAAAACTTCTGCTTAAAAGTTTGTGATGTTTGTTTGTTCTTTCTGTCCTTCCTAGACATCAATTTTCTCCCACAAGCTCTTGATTTTATTTTCTGTAAGCTTTGATGTACTTCTGCAAGCTCCTACCACTGCTTCTTAGACCTTAACTTCTTAACTAAAGCCATTTATTGATATACTACACCTCTCAGTGAAGTAGTACATCAATAAATTAAAGATTAGTTCAGTGTGTCAGCTTTCCCAGAGCATTCTGGGAAACATTTGCCACTTTGGATGACTGTGGAGGCCACGCAACATCCTCGCACAGGAAAGGTAATAAGTCTGGAAGATTTAAGCTTTCTCTCCATGACACCTCCTCCTGCTAAACATTTTTTGAAAGTCACCTTTTAAACTAATTAATGGATTCTGCTTACTACTAAACAAACAGATGGCAGTAAGTTTACATACTATAAAGAAAGGTGCCCAAACCAGTTTTCAGCTGTCTCTTACTGCATTTTGGTTTTATTGCTTTCTGTTCTGATTTTATGCAGGCTACTTGTACTGATAAACGGTTTTGTCCTGTATTTAGATGCATCATGCTCCCTGTGTGACTCAGGCTCCTATTGCACTTGTGACAAATGTGACTGCAAACTTTCATTGCACCTAATTGTTTGCAGTGGCATAGTCTGAGGTGCATTGGTGCTGAAGAGGATGCTGTCAGACTGTTCATGTGAGCTACTTAAATGTTCTTTATTGCTATTTTTATATTGGCACTCATGCATTCCTCGGTGTTTAGTTCAGGATTTTGTACTGTTTACTTGTTAGATTTTATGCCTTGACCTTGCAATCAATTTCTAGGATTTTACTTCGGATGAGATTTCAAAATGGGAGCCAAAAATTTGAGTTTGAAACCAATACTTGCATTCCTGAATAGATGCTTTATGTACAAAAGTTCTGATGTCACGGCAGATCTCATTAATTTGATTCCAGAGATGCAGGGTAGTCTGCACTAGTGCAGATGAAATCTTCCATGTTGGTGACTTGTTGAAGCCTTGGCTTCAGTCCTTCCATTATGAAAATGCTTCAGTCCTTCCATTATGAAAATGGCACTTTGTTCTTCAAATACACATTCTCTTCTTTGTGGGTTCCTAGATGAAGATGGGCATAACATGACAAACTAGAAGTGTTCTGGGCACACAAAAAGCCATGGTTAGAAGGAAAATTGTGCCAGTCAATCCTTCTGGTATTTTGAATCAGTTGCTTGAGAAACGTGACTTTTTCTCTGTTTTCTGCTTGTTGGTGAGACAATCCAAATTCCTGCTGTGCCTGCACTAGGATGGTATTTGGAAACCATCATGAGGGACCAGAGTTTAACTGTGTTAGGTGTTACTCCAAGAGAGTGTTTGTGATTTGGGGGTTGGTCTTCACAAGTTGTTCACTTCTACTCTTTGCTATTGGTGCTGAGTGCTGAAGTCTCTTGACTGGGTATGGGGAAACATTTGAAATGGAAGAATATTGAATGATACATAGCAGCTAAGGCTTTGTAATGAATATTGTGTTGTGCACAAACACCCATGTTAACATATGAATGCAGCCATTTGTATGATGAGCACTCCTTCTCCAAATCTTCACAAGGAACAAAATCCTGTTTGCACAAAGGTTGGTGAATAATGAATATAAACAGGGACATGAAGAGGGCACTTAGATACCATGGTGATGGATATAGGATAATGGTTCATACATAGCCAGATGGCTTTACACAGCCAATTGGAATTGAAATGAATGAATGATAACTTAAAAACCCTTCCCAAGTGCTTAACCCAGGCTATACAAGACATAACCTGTAAGGTCATCTTATAAAAAACTGTGCAGCTATTAAAATATTTTGTGGCAAAATCCTTAGCAGAAATATATCACTCTGTCTTGGAGCCTTTGGGAGCTGGACATTCTGGTGAAACTTTGCACTGTAAGGGGTTATTATTATCCCCTATTATTGCCTCTAAAATGCAAGTTAACATTGGCCAGAGTGCCTCGGAGGACATATGCCCTACATGCCCAATCTTAATGGACACACATTTTTTTGGAGTCAGTCATAGTTACTGAGGTTGCTGTACTAACCCTCATCTGCTGAGAACAGCTAGAGTCTCGAGGAACAGTAAAAAAGAAGAAATGATTGTATTAATTGCCTACCTGGCATTCAGCAATGGGCAGGTTTCCTCCCATTGTTAACAGACAAAATAGGAGAAAATTACTTGAAAAGGATGATGCTCCTGCAAAATTATATTTGTCACCACTGCACACAGAAAAGAAATGCCTGATGCCATCTTACCTGTTCCAAGAGATAGAGTTACTAGTGCACTGAACTGTGGTGGTGGGATGAGACAAATTTTGCCTCAGCCCCAGTGGGGAGCTTGCCTTGTGAAATTACTTCCATGTGTAGATAATCTTCATCTGGTTGAAAATTCTCTGAGCTAAATTTCTCAGTTAGAAATGAGTTTACTCACATTGAGAGTGTACTAGATACTTTGGGATAGTCTCCAGGGAGATGTTCTTGGTGTGCCCTGAGCATTATCTCAAGGAATGAGTGAAAACCCCTATATGTGACCCCAGCATAATGTGCTGTACATTCCCTGTGTAGGCAAGAAAGGTATCTGGGAACTGTTAATATCTCATTCTCAGAGAATTAAACACATTAGCCCTGGTGTTTAACTCTGTCATGTTTCCCAAGAAATCCTACAAATCCTCTGACCTGTGTTTCAGCAAAGCAGGGGTGCAGGAAAAATAAATAGTAATAGTCATATACAGTGCTGACTCCTCTGCCACTGTTCAACTGTTTGCTGTAGATATATGTAGATGTATTCAGACCCCTAGTTACAGCGTTAGGATGTAGGCACTTACGGGTGAGGCTTTGGACATTTATCCAAATGGTAATTCTGCTGTCTAGTTAAATAGGTAGTAGTCACCAGTTATTAGGAACCTTCCCATATACAGGCCGTTGGTGAGCTTCTGTAAAAGTAAAGAGTAAAATGTAAAATGTCAAGCAACCATCTCTGACTGACACTTGGGAAACTGAGCTGCTGATGATTAGTATCCCATTTACAATTAAAATCTGGCCTCCTTTTCTAATTTTTGTTGACGTGCTGTTAGTCTGTGGACTCCTAGTAGACAACCTGGATTTTTAAATAGACCTTGCTTTGACTTCCAATTACCATACAATTAACAATTCGAAAAGTGCTGCCTTTTAATTTCACTGCTTGTATTCATTTTTCTGTGCACTCTTAATTTGCTATCCAGGCATGTCTCTTGTAGACTCCGGTTTAGTACATCAGACGTCTGTATTTCTATTTAAGACACAGAAGTAACTAGTCTATATATCTGTATTGGATCTATTCTTGCTTCTGAACAAAGGAAAGCTCTACATAGTTCCACAAGCTACGCTTCCTCTTAATCCACTGCATTTACTTGGAAATACCATGCTGCGATTTAATCACTGTGGTTTTGAGGCAGAAACCCCCGGCTGCGGGAGTCTGTGCCAAAGGGCCCATGGTCCCCAGCTGGGCCACACATGCAGAGCTGTGCCTGCGTGCGTGAAGCTGCTCAGGTATTTTGGCACGTGGTGTGCAGCTCTTGACTGTCCCCTTCAGCATCTCCGGGAACAAAAGATTTTAAAAAGCTCATAAACCCAGTTGCTTCTTCCTCCAAGAGGTGCAACAAGAAGGAAAACAGTCCATTGCATTAGAAGCCAGTAGATTTTTCAGGACTTGGCCTTATAGGATGCTGGCCTCTCATAATTGTCCCTCTTCTAATAACTGTAAGACTTTGAAAATGTCTGGGGTCCCAGGAGGGCTGTGAGGACACGGTGCTAAGTGAGAAGGAGCAGTGCCTCGTGGAGAGCAGTGCTACCTCCGATGCCTGCCCAGCAGCCCTTGTCTCTGCAAGGGAGATAGCTCTGTTCAGGGCTCACAAGGGACAAATAACCAGCAGTATGGTTTGGGGACAGATGTCTGGTAGAAAAAAAACAATGAGGCAGGACTCTGGAAAGTTTTACAATGGCACTTCCTCATTTTAAGAAAAGAATTATGCAAAGTTGTTGCCTGCCACCACCCAGCTTTGCATTTATGACCCAAGGGGTCCCTTCAGCCCTATGTTTCTATGAGCTGCAGGAATAGTCAAAAAACACTGTGGAGAGTGTTCCACTTATCATTCATTTGGGTTTGTTTATTGCTGTATTTTCCCAGGTTGATGCTATGATACTTTTTTCCCTAACACTCTTCTTGCTTCATACAAATACTCAGAGCTTTCAAGAAGAGAAGTATTACCTATTAGTGTGCTCAAGAAAGGTATTTAGTAATCCTAGGTGCTTAAACTGGTAATTTAACTGGTATTTAATGTGTGGATGCTTAGACTGGTAATGTTTGTTTATTTTACAAGACTTCTCCAGTAAACCTATCTTTCTTGCTGCTGCTAATCCCTAGCAGAAGGGATATGGGAAGATTACAAAAGCTGCCAGTAATTTTCAAGACCAAAATTCAGTCTCCTGGTACCTCCCTGATCTCTTCATTGCTTTGTTCCAGCAAAAGGCCCTTGGTAGCCAGAAGGACACTGGTTCCTGAAAGGAATTTCAAAAAGTGCATAAAGTTGGTATCTGCTTAGAAGTAATACAAAACAGGAGCATCTGCCAGAGACAGGAGCATGTTGCTGGCTTAGTAAAACAGCAGGGGAACCTGCTGTTGACCAGATTTGTCCATATCAGTGCAGGTGTCTCTGCAGTTAATAAGAATTACTATTTACACTTGTTTTCAGAGATTTGGAGACATGGGGATAATATAGATAGCCCGTAAGTCATAAAGAGCAAGTAGATATGACACATGTTCCCATTAATGTATAGTGTTACTCCTTGGAGTTTGTGATATTGAGACATTACGAAGTATAGCATGAAATACAGATGGCTCTGGATCTAGACTGTATTTGTTTAATTAAAGCAGAATATATTCTGAGACAGATTTTTATCCTGAATTAAAGATGAGAAAAAGGATGAGAGAAGTTATATGTAAACTGAGCGTGTTCAGAATTACCAGGACATGACAGCTGCACAGAAGTGGGATTTGCTGTTTATCTTCAGAAAAAACAAAGTGAATGCTTAAGCATAAGCATCATCTTCCTTTGACAAAGTGTGTTCTGATCAGTCAATAAATGCATTATGGCCATTTTTCAGTCAGTGTAAATGGCTCTCTCTCCATGAATGCCAGCAATGCAGAGACAGATCCAAGCCTCCTAGATGTGCCTGCCTGGCTTCTCTGGCTCTGAAGGGAGAAACTGGAGCAAGGGGTTGGAATGGAGTAAGGGGAAACCCCTCAGCAGTGGGCCTTATTGGTCTTGCTACTACCTGGAGCTCAGAGAAGTCAGGCAACAGCTAGGGGGTCTAGAAGGGGTTATTTTGACCTTTTTTCCTTTTGCCTCTTGCCAGCAGTAGCTTCACCCTGTATGTCCTCACCAATCTGGCTTTCCTCTGGCACAGGCAAAGTACCCATGGGACAAGATGGCAGTGCCTGTTTCAATGTCTCCAATGCTGCTTTTAGAGTCAAGACTTGCTTCAGAGTCAATACCAAGAGTCAGTCCCACAAAACTCTCATGGCACCTGAGCAAAAAGCAAAGGCTGGCTGCATGGGCAGACAATTGAAAAACAAGAGTGGTGGAACCATGTGACTATTCGTAATTAAAATGGTAGAAATTTTATTGTGTGCTGACTCCTGGCTGAGTAATGCAACAGGTCATAAAGGTCAAACGTTCTTCCTCCTTCATTCTGGACACACACTTCTTCATCTAGCTCTAAAACACAAATTTTGAATCTGTCCTGCTAGTCTTCATAGCTTGGGTTAGTCCATCCCAGGTACAGTGAGATACCACAGTGTTTCCAAAGGATAATCTGCAAAAGTCTTACAGGTAAGAGAAGCAGGTCACCTTGAAGGCGGGGAGGAAGAGGGATGCCAGCTGCAGCTGGCTGATGCGTGCCAGGGAACTGGCTCTTTCCATGCAGTCATGGCTGGTCAGTATGGAGGTGGAAATACTAGACGATTGGCACACATTGGCACCATTGTGCTGAGGGGAAAAAATCGACATTATCAGATGTGGCCAGTTTCTGTGAAGAAATAAGCCTCAGTGAGTATTCTCTTTTTGGTGCTACTCTCAAGTGTAAAATAGGATCACTTCCACTAAATAACACCCTTTGTGGCAGGCTGACTACATTCTTGTTCTCCAACATAGATTGTTACTTTACAATATCAGGTGGTAGAAAGACAAAACCTTCCTTCTAGGAAGCTGTATAATCTGTAACTCTTCCATGATTTCTTACTCTGTGAGTTAAATTCCATCCTACCACCAAACACACACAGAGGAAAACTATTGAGTAGGCTGCTCAGCTGGCTTTTGCCCTTGCAGTACACATATGTGCGGTAGAATACCAGAATACTGCCTTTGATTCTGGACTCTCAGTGACTGGTCACCGCAGAATCTGTCACCTAATGGAGGACTTTGATAACCTGGTGGCCCCGCCCCAGGCTAGCTCAGGGGAATGGGAAAGGGGGAAATGGGAAAAAAGGACAGTCATCCTTAATGGTTTGTCCTCCAAGATCAGGGTGACAAGAGCAAGAGGGAATGAGGAAGGTGAGTCCTGCAAGGATGGATCAAATCAGAAATGGGTCTGGATGGGATTATGAGCATGAAGATTTTTATACTTAATGCTCCTTCCAATTTGGGAAATGGCTTTAAAAAAAAAAAAAAAAAGGTAGAGCATGTGAGCACAGGTCTGTGTGGAAGAAGGGGAAGGGTCAAGAGAGAAGCCTGAAGTACTTGGTTCGTTTTGGATATTTACTGCTTCAAAATACTGGAAAGGGATGATATCTTTCATACTTGATTTTTGCTGAAGTACAAAGCAAATCCTCTCTGCATTAAACAGTGAAGAGCATTCTTGAGAGTAAGGACCCTTAAAGACTCTTGTGTTTTGTTTTGTTTTTTTCCTTCTGGGCAATGAATGACTAGTCCCTTGACACCACTAACTGTTTATGTAGAAAAGCTAATTTCACTTCTGCCAATAAAGTTCTCTTGCCAGTCTGAATTTCTCATTAAAATTAATATTCTTATTGTATGTCCCTGTCTTTTCCCTTGCTGAGAGAGAAGCTAATAATCTTTCATTCAGGGCCAAATTCCCACCTCTTCCCCATCCCAAAGCAGAGGAGGGGGGAGAAGGTAATTGCAAACGGAAAGGCACATTGGCAGGAACACAGTCTTTTGGAGATGTTCTTCATTTCATGGTAAGGAGAAGTATTTCAGTGGCTGTATCTTTCAGTCAGGCTGTGGGAGACCTTAGTTCACTTCTCTACTGGAAAAAGCTTCAAGCTTACATCTCATGGGGGCATACCATAACTAACAAGCCAGGGACTGTGGGGGATTGTTCCCAATTTCTCTCCAGTGAAGCAGCTCTATTTTTTAAGACAGAATTAAGTAGCCAGGGAGAACGAGTATGGAGGCATGGTGGGGGGATTAGGGCACTCAGTTGGGATGTTTCAGTTCCTGCTCTACTTAATATGAAAACTTCATGGAGTCATGAGAGGAGGCATTATTTCCCCCGCTCGCTCTGCCTAGTGTGACGCTGGGGCTGTTAAGGGAGTACCTACTGGAGCATTCATCGGAGGTGGAGAAGATAGGCTGCTTTGAGGAGCCTGTCAGCACTTGTTGTGAAATAGGTGGGATTGTTTTAGCATCCCAACTGTGTGATGCTCACCTGCGCATGGGGATACATCGTGCGGAAAGGGGAAAGCTGGGAACCAGATAGCTTTGGTCTTAGCATGCCTGAAAGAGAAATTAGGTGGGAAACCCTCCGTGGCTCTAGCCTAGGAGGACTCTGTGGCCAAGCAACCGTTCACACCTGAGGCTTAAGCGAGTACGTAGGTAATCCTGAAATCCTCCCCCAGCCACAGTGGGAGATTGTTCTGCCTTCACGCAACCAAACAGCATCACCACCATGCTGTCTTCATGCCTGAGGGGAGACTCCTTTTTTCTAAGCAGACTAGTTCACAGTGGGGCTTTCTCTCTGTGCTGGTTAAACTAAAAGGCCTACTCAGGGACAACGGGATGGATAGAAGCCCAGCCAGAACAAATCATCCTGTCAGGTGGGACTATAATAAATGAGTACTTCAGCTCCCTTTCCTCTTTTACATCTTCCTGCTGCCTTTTGGACTTGATTTTTGAGGAGTGGAACAAAAGTGTGGCTTAGTGGGTTTAGTGGGTATCTTGGAAGTATGCTTGGAAGTTAGATCCAGCCTTTCAAAAAATGGCTAGGAAAGCAATTCCTGACCACACTGAGAACATCACTAATGCTAAATGTTCCTTTAATTCCAATTTTGAGACAGTTGCCAATCTTGCAAATTAAAGATTTATTGCCTGAGAGTACTCAGATCACAACCTAACACAGGTTTAGCTGCTTTGTTCCATCCTGTTTGGAGTCATTCCAGAGGCTAAGCCCCTGTATTAGAAACATCAGCAATGCAAAGATTGAATGATCGATCAAAGCAATGCAGATTATGAATTCTCCTATGCAGTCTTCCATAAAGGGGATCTAGAGAAGCAGTTATTTTTTTCTGTTTATTTTTGGCAGACAGCTTTATGTCAAAGATTTTGAGACTGTTTTATAACAACCTGTGTCCTTTATTTAAGGAGGCAAATTTTGCTAGAATAAATATTTTTCAAGTGAACAAGGAAATTACATAACTGAGACAAGACACAGACACAAAATGTTCTGCACAATTCGTCAGGATAGATCAAAGATAGCAAAGGGAAAAGGTATTTCTAACTTCAGAAACTCCAGAATAAATAGACTGTTACTGATGCAAACTCCCTCAAGAAAACAAATAGGATGCACTTTTGCTCTGTTTTGAAATTAATTCTAAGTCCAAGGAATGGAATACATAATGTGTGTAATAATTTCAATGTGAATCCCAGGGATATTAAACATTAAATCTGGGCTGAGATCTCGCATTATAAAAATTATTGAGAGCATGTCATTAACATACATCATTCAGCTACTTACTGTATTTGAAGAGGCTAGGTTTATACAAATACATCAGAGTAATACTTTGCATTCCAGGGCGTGACCAAATAATCAAATGACAAAGAATGAAGTGGTTAGGGCTTGAGGTAGCATGGTAAACACTACAACTCAAAGGATCCTCTGTTGTGGATCAGATCTTGCTCTCTGTAGACTGCCTGCAAAATAAAGGAATAAATAGGTGTGACATCAGGGATGTCTTTTTCTGACTATATAGATATCATCCAAAACTTTAACACAAAGAGCAACCCAGCAATCCAGCAGGAAAGAAAACAACACGCATCAGGTGCTGCTCCACTTGTTCAATTTGCCTCTCAGCCACTCAGTTTGAAGTGTGTCTGATTATTGATCATAATGTTTTCCTCATCACAAATCTCTCTCTCTTTATCAGTAAAGAATATTCACCTTGTCATCCTAATTCACTTTTTATGTTTCTGGGATTTTTTTCCCACTCTAAAGTATGCTGTTCTCTAGATACTGCAACTAGGGGGAAAAAAAAAAAAAAAGTGCTTTTAAATCTGGATTAATCTTCTGAGAACCAAACTTTTAATTAACTCATGGAAGAAGCTTGTAAGGAACATGGCGGAAGATTCTCTTGAGCCTATATTTTTGTATTTAAGTTCTCTGCTAGAAAACACAGACCCATTGTTACCACTGATCGTTTTTACTGTATTGCACCTCATCATGAAGGTGGGCAGCCTTGTGACTCCTTTTCATGTGAGTAGGTAGCCAAAATTCTATATTATTCCAGTTAGGAGGGGAAATTGGTGGCAGAGATGGTGTATTTGATAAAATTCTGCTTATTTACAGAAATATACGAAATCCTACATTCTCGACATGACAAGAATCCAGAGACAGGCAGTTTCCTTCCTTGAAGCTCCTTTGCAATTCCCTGTGAAAAAAAAGATACCTTTTGCTGCTCTCAGGTTGATTTGTGTCTTGTCTACTCTCTCTTACCCCCGCTCTCATGCTTTTCCCAAAATACCAAGGGAAGCCTTTCTTTTCTGTGTCACCTTTTCTCTATTATAGGTGAAAAAACAGTTATCTTAAAGACTGATAGCTAAACATACTGATCTGAAAGAGATAACCAGATGTACATCCTTCCCCTCAACTCAGTTCACTGAAATGGTGCCACCTTATTTCAAGTCAAGATAGTTTTGTCACATTTTAACAAAACAAAATTAAAGAAAACTTAAGCCTTCCCACATTTATAAACTCTTTCCGTTAAGCTAATTTCATATCACCAGGCATTCCTACTGTTTACAGTAACACTCTGATTTATTTTCTTCCAGCTGCCAAATAGAAGGTTATCTCTAATGAACACCTGAATTTCATGTATCCTGTACATTCTCTGTTAAAATGTCTGTATTCTCTTTCTGGGTCTATATTGTACCCCAGATGAAGCCACTTTCACCTTTTTCCAGAATAAAGGAATTCTCAACACTGGTAAACTATGAAGGAATCAATCACTAGAAAATCATGGTCCTTTTTTCTAATGCTACACACCATGAACCAAGACCTTCCTATGGCCACATGCATAATCAGGAAATGAGGACTTTCTAGGGATGTCCTACAGGAGATAACAACTGGGGCAAGGAGGTGTCCCAGTAGAAATTGGCAGTGCCAACTTCAACAGTCCTCAATGGTTCAATTTTTGCCAGAGATGCAGGTGATTCTGCTGAAGGTCGCTTGACGTACCACTGGCTTGAAAGCGACACTAGGGATGCTGAGGAGGATCAGGTGTGGTTCAGGAGCTGATGAAATGTTCACCACCCAGCAGAAGCGTTTATAAACCATAAGGTATTAAGTGATCCTTCTAGTGAAGGGTATAGATTTTTTTGACACAGATTTCTGTTCTCACCAAACTTAAGGACTGGCTGTGGTGCTATTTTCAAGCCCTCAGCTGAACAGAAGCCGTCATACAAAACCGCCTCTGGCAGAATATGAAGTATTGGCCACTTCTACACTGTCTCAATTTTCCTGTGTCTTAGGGCTAATTCAAAATTTGCAAGCAAACATTCTTTCTCTCCACTTCCATCTTTCCTCTGTAGAAAAGATAGCAGAGTATGTTGCTATTGTAATGGTTTCTATGCCTGGAAATAGGACAGCTTATTTGCTGTAAACCAGTTAAAAAATAATTTGTTTCATTTGTTTCAGCTAGCCCACATCTTCAAAAGAAAATTGCAGAGATCATTTTTACAATATACCTTTCCTATTGTTACTAGGTATGATAAACTCTCACTCACTTAGTTCATCTATTACCTCAGTTACTCATACTTCTTGTTCAAATTACAGAAGTCCTGGTTTCAAAATGTGGTTTCCCAGTTTTTGGATGCGTTCACATTCCTCAGATGTTCTCTCTATTGGAAATCAATTAGGTTCCATTTTGATCTCCCAAATCCCTAGTCTTTTTGGCTTGTCTAGTCTAATAAATATAAGGTTTGAGACAACACCTACAATGCCTTCACATTTTATTGATTCTACTACACATTCAGTCACCAGAATTTCCATTATTGTTGTTAGCTGTCCAGATTGAAATAAAAATGGTGTGCTGGTCCTTTTACAGGTACCTGAGTTTTGCTTCTTCAGCCTGATGTCCTTCTATTCCCTCAGCTGAAAAAGTTCTCTAGGAAGCAACAATGGTTTGCCCAAGGCAGCCCTATGTCCTTTATAATCCTTCTTTTCACAGGGCCAGTTTTCAAATCAAGTTCTCAATTTCGTTTTACTAGGCCAAATTTTTCATTTTTATTATTTTTCAGTAACGTCATGATTTGTATCCTCTTTCCCTGGTACAGAACTACACTTAGAATTCATAGCGATTGTCTTTCGTCCCTGTCACCAGAAACTGCTTTTCCTTTGTCCATAGCTTCAAGGGGAGAATCACAATTTCCATAGTAAACTCTAGAGAGACCCCTTGGAGTGTCTTTGGATGCCATTCACTGACCTTAGTGTGAAAGCCTAAGTCCAGTCAAGCATCTTCAAACTGATTCCTTGCCAGTTAATCCTGAAAGCCCTCACTGACATCTGCATACACCAAACCCACAAGTTTCAGCAGCTTCTCTTGCAGTTGAGATAGGATTTTCTCTTCCCTTTTCCTTTTTCATCTGGCTTTTATTTGCACCTGGATCAACTCAGATTTGTGGATGGTTCTAACCAAGAGGCAAAGGTTTGCATGAAGCCTCTTTTTGAGAAATGAGAGCCATGGCGCTCTCCAGACAAGGCTATTCAGGCTTGCTGCTAGAACTCCTCCTTCCTCTCCGTCTTCACCAGCTTTCATTCAGCCCATGATGTTATATTTAGCAAAGTAAATCTCAAAGAGTTTTCCCTAAAAGGTATTAGGTATTTGCATTATTTGCCCTATGAAAGTTCAGCCTCTCCCACGGGACTCTGTGACTTTGACAACCAAGTAGATGAACTGCAGTAAATGTTTTTGCCTAAGCTCTCTGACTGGCCCAACTGAATGTCCAGATGGTTGTCTACCATGATGGGTCTTTGACCAAACATTTCTTCCTGGAGCTGAAATTTAGCGAGTGAGTCCTTGTTCCTCTTCATCCCTGCTAGTGGGTTCCCAGCTGGTGTCTCCTTGCCTTGAAGCATCTATGGCAGTATCGTTGCCATTTACCTTTTGGGGCCTACCAATTCAGACTGGAAGTTTTGCAGTCTGTTATGACATTTTATAGTCGTTACTCCAACAGAGAGTTCACCTCTGCCGGCAAATCACTTCAGCCATTTCTGGAAAACCTCCAGATACAGCTGTAATTCCTTTTGTAAAGTTTCCAATTCTTGTTTTAGCGCCTTCTGGACTTGCTTTAATTCCTTTCTGGATAGTTTTGTTTTCTGAGAGCGGATTTGTTATTGGTTCAAGAAGAATACCAGCTCATAATTTCTCAATTTGAATGGGGTCCTAGTGTTGACACCAGGCTTTTATCTTGTGACCTGTTCAGGTTATTCCAATTAGAAGGAGAAATTCATGAGGGAGATACTTCTGACACAATTCTGTTAATTTATAATAATGTATGAAGTTCTGCTTTCTTAGGGGAAGTGTTAATCATGCACAGATTTCTTGCCCGCAGCTCTTTCTGTTAGCAACCTGTCTTAAAAATCCCCCCATTATCCTTCCCTTGGGGCCTGTTGGATCTGCAGATCTGCACACCAGAGGCAGAAACACCTTAAGGAGACACTTGCTCCAGTCACAGGTAGAGACAGGCATGTCAAGCCAAGGACTTACAGGCAGGACAAATGTGTAATGCTCTGAAATGAGCAGCTGCCAGAAAAAGGTCTAAATAGGGTAGAGTAGGCAACTGTGTGACACCGTTAGAGGCAAAGCACATTCTGCTTTTCATGACTGTGTTAAGATCTACTCCAAATGTTAGTCTATTTTGGGCACCCGCAAACAATAGCAGCCAGGGAAGAGGCTTTTTCCCTAAGACAGAGCCACAGCAATGCTCAGTGGACTATGCGTTAGATCTGTTCAGACTGCTGCATCTTCTTTTCCTTGTACTCTGTCTTCTGCATAGCTCTACCTCAACAAATCCTCTGTTTCTACAAAGCTAACACCCCTAAACCTTTATACATCCTATATTTATACGGAGACAGGCACTTACCTCCTAGATATCTTAAGTGAAGGACAATTAAATTTAAGCTTAGTACTTATCACCACATAGATACACTGTTTCGTCAGCTAGCCAGCAAAGTATCTGACAACTTTTGAAAGAATCAAGGAGTCAAGATTGTTGGCCAAAGGACCTTACGAGTTAAAAGATCAAAACAAATTACAATCAATGTTGAGAAGAAAAAGGGAACAGAGATGGTGAGAAGATCAGGATAGCACTCCCATGGGTTTTAAGGCAAGACATGGAGGGATGGGAAAAGCTTGCTCAAATGGCATGAAAGAAGACAGAGAGCAGAGTGGAAGAAGGGGTCACAGGGAGCACCGTGAGCAGCAGAGTTGGAGAAATATGGGATCAATGAGGGAAACAGGATGAAAGGAGTGCAAAGATGAGATTGTGCATGTTCCCCTAAGGAACAATGAATACAGCTGAAGTTGATACAACACTTTCTTCTGATTCCTAAATACAGTTAAGTATCGTTGCCTGTCCTTTATGAGGACAGCCACAGATGAAGAGCACTGTTAATTATAAGTGTTACTAAATTTCTTGCCCTTGGGAGAGAAAACCAGAAGGGCAGTATGGGGACGACTTTAGAGGACCGTAGTGGGAAACTAATTCTTAAAGCAGAAGTCCCTTACAGGAGACGATCTCTTGCTCAGCCACTGACATAATTCCAGTTTGAATGCATCTGCCGGCCTCAACTATGGCAGTCCGCTACAAGGAGAGATAACACCTTAATTTAATGGATCCTCGGTGATGCAGAGATTTTTTTGCTTTACTCAAAACACACATCTTAAGTTCCTACTAAGAAAAAGGCTAAAAGACCAAGGTGGAGATCAGGTAGTTTATGTGATTAAAAACAAGTGAGAAAGAAGTAACATCTGGAGCAGTATTTGGACTTACTGAAAAATGAAGAATAGAAGAAGAAAATAGAGAGGTCACTGGGATTAACAAAATCCAAGGCCAGAAGGAACAGTTGTAATTCTGTCTGGTGATCTCCCTCTTGACCGAAGCCATAAGATTGCACACAGTGATCCCTGAACAGCATGTTTCTGAGGCTGTGCTGATTACCTAGAAAGATGACTTTCCCTCTTACCCTTCTGATGTCCGGCCTTAGACAGCACTGCCAGGGACACCCGCAGCCCTGGTAGTCCCAGTGAGACATCAGCCATGTGTCCCCTACACCCAACCTGAATTTTTTCCTAATGCCTCACCTTCTCTGCCCCATGGGCCACACTGTCCTCTCCATTTCCCATCAGCCTCAGAAACAGCTTTTGCTCCTTGCCCTCATCATACTGTGGTTCTTCATGACTACTGCCATTCCCTTGCAATCTCCCACAAGCCCCTCTTTTCCTTGCCTGTCCCAATTTCTGAATCCCTCCTCACGGGCAGAATTTGTAGTACACGGACTGTGGCTCAGTTTCAATGCCCGTGACTTATGTTTCTTCCAGAGGTACCTGCTTTGTCATGAGTAGATAATTTTCAGGTTTTTTTCTCATTCACCAGGTTCAGCCACTAGCTAGGCATCTGGATACAACTCTGAACTTGCTCTTGTGGAGTCTCTCACGTCACAATGAGATTAACATAGACTTTTAGTTTTCCGTTGTCTGCTAAAATTTTTACAGTTTCAAGGGAGGCTGGATTGCCATTCAAGAATCTGTGAAAACTATCTTCCTTTCCTGTTGTAGGGGCCATATCACTTCCAACTGTAAATTACTTCACTAGCTTTCTGTCATCTTCCGTAACCAATATAAAGGAAGGCACTGTTCATACCTGAGAATATTGCAGTTTTGATCAGACACAAATACTGGCAGAAGGCTAATTCAGATAGGTCTTGGGGGAGCATCAGTAAAAGGTACTGGGGAAGAGGTGAGTATAAGAAAGGATATAAATAAGGAGCAGAATGCAAAACAATTTTTTAGTAATAGAAGTTGATGGGGTAGAAATGGTACATGTATGTTGAAGAATAAAGAGATATATGGTATTGAAGAGAAAGATGAGAAATATGATCTTTAAACAGCATGAGAAAAGAAAGTAGGTAAATGGTCTGAAAGGTTTAGTGATGTGGGCAGCAAAGTGGTGGCAGGATTGGCTGCCTGTTTGGAAATGAATTAGCAGTAACAAAGAAAACAGAGGTATGTCCCTTAATAGTGTATGAAAGGATGGAAAGGGAAAAAGGGAGAAAAGAAAAATGAGCAATGCGTGTATATGCAGAGGGGATTTAGCAAATTTCTTTTGTTAGAAAGTTTATTAGCAGGGTATCAGAAAATTATACACACATAAAGTTACTTACACAAGAACATTTACAATACAACTGCAATTTTCACCTATGGGTTTCATTATCTGGTGGGCAAGCTCAAGGAATGTAAGCTGGATTTTAATTCTGACTAGCATGTAAAACTAAATGACAATTTGCAGTGTTTGGTGGATGGAAAGTAAGCTGTTCATATGCCTGTAAAAATTTAAGTTTTATTGGCAGCCATAGCATAAACAAGGTGCCCTACCTGTTATCTCTTCATAGAGGATTCTTGTTGTGTTCAGTCTGAGTGTTGCAAAAAATATAAAGTCATTACAGCTTCTGGATATTTTTCTATACTTTGGGGTTTTCATCAAGATTCAGAACCATTTTCAGAGAGTGCATGCCCTAAGACCCTCTCTGTCACTTACAGAATGCTGCAAATTGACTCTATCACTTTACCCGCTGCTGTAAATTGGCTCTGAGCACACATAATGTGTCAGGTTTGCCTACTCACTTTCAGTTTTCACCCACCTCTACTGGGCATATCTAGGAGTAATGGGATGAAATTGAGCAAAGGAAAATTTAGACTGAATATCAGGAAAATTTTCCTAACAGTGAGATCTATTAGAATGTGGAATAGTCCCCCAGGAAAAGTGATGGAAACCCCGTTGCTAGAATCATTAAAAATAGACTGAAAAAAACCACAGTAAAAATACAGTAGAAAATAATCCGCATTGTCAGGGGATGGACAAGATGATTCCCTAGGTTCTCTCAGGCTCTAATTTCTAGGATTTTAGGAGCGGAGCTCCATCAGTATTAAATTCCCTGAATGCCCAAGATCATCTAATTGAAACAATAGAAAGTTTGCTCATAGGCATGCCAGGGAGAGTGCTCAGTAATGATCAGGCTGCATTACTGTTGAGAGTGTATCACTTGATCTGCACTGTACAAAGAAACAAGGCAGGAGACAATTTTTGTCACAATTTACCCTTTGCTAAAGCTGTTCTTGTAAGTCAAATATGCTGGCTTGATTCGGCATTGCTGATGTTATAGAAAGAGATCTTTAAAGCAGGTAATAATGGAGTCCAGATCACAGTTTGTAGCGGTGGAGTTTTGTATCAAAAGCTAACTGCACGTGTTCAGAATCAAAATTTCCTCCTGCAACACATGTACTTTCTACCAGAACTCTGTGCTCCTTCCATAGCAAACAGATGCTGTGCACTGCTATTTTATTTGTCTATGGAAGTCTTGCCTGTATATTGAGGGATAACAGATTACCTCCCCAGGGAAAAGACACTGATTCTGAGTTTTTCCTCTCTAAAATGAGCTTGCCATTATGATTTTCCCATTCTCATTGTTCTTAATATTTCACAATCAATATCAAAATCTCAACAAATGAAAAAATTAAAAACAAATTGCCAAAGTAATTCCAGGTACTCCGGCCATACCTGAAGTCAGTGACACTTTCGTACATTCAGCAATATTAGTCATTTCCCTGCTTGCTCTGAGTAGCACACCAAAGAACTAGGAGAGAGAAATGACTTGGCAAACTAAACATGAAGGAAAATGGCCTATCCTACATCTGGCTGAAGAAGCTACAGATTCAGAAAATCCTTTTATTTTTTTCCTGATAGATTTATATGATGGTTTTCCTCTCACTTCTTGCAATAGTCTCACACATCTGATGACACACCTGCTGGAGCGGGTGCTTTTCTGGGGCCAAACATGAAGATCAAGAAGGTGAGTAAGGTGAATCACTGCTCAGGCTCTTTCCAGCACAGGATCCTCTTCTGTCCTCAGGCATGTCCTGGAAAAGCCTGCTGGAAAGACCCTCTGCCTGATCACACAACAGGGCCCCAGCTGGGAAGTTACTTACTGTAATAGCTGAGATTTGTAACTTTTATTTCCAGGGTTGGCCAAGAGAAGCACATTGGGGAAACTGAAAATAAATAAAGCAACTGCCCTAGTTCATGGCAACCTATTCCCTCCTCAGCCTTTAAAAGCAGCAAAACTTTATGGCTCAGACCTTCAACCCTGCTCTGGATGCTTTGCCTCTGCAAAGGGGGGTGGAGGGTAAAGGGCTGCTGCTACCTAGAGGGTCTTCAAGGGCTGTTTGTGTCCAGGAGATCTTTGCTTGGCTGCACCGCTTGCCTTGGCAGCACTCTTGTGGAGAGGTGTACTTGGGGTTCCTTGGGGAGAAGTCAGGTAGAGGCTCCCTGTCCTCTGCAGACTGTAAGGTGTTGTGGCCCTGGCAATGCAGAGACACGCAGCCCAGCAGACATTGTGCAGCCCCCAGGCCAGCCTGGGACCCTGGGTTGCACTGCTCAGGTTCTCCTCTGCTCCCTCAGGCCTCACCCAGCCATCCCCCTGGCTCCTCAGCCAGCTAGGCTCCCTAAATTAAGGCAGCCATTTCTCCATGTCCTCTCCCAAAGTCTGCAGGTTATAGTCCTCAGCAGCAAAACCCTAGGATCTCCCTCCCTATCTGGAGGCTGCTCTTCACATGTGCGATGTGCGTACACGTCATGCAACATGTGAATGTACCTGCTGATTAAATAGTAGTGGCAACAATGCCCTCCTTTCATTCTGAGGACTGTGAGGGTCTGGTGAGAGCCTGGAGGTACCGGGATGTAATAGCACTGCCTCGTAATTTCTGACCGCCTATGCCTAGCTGATTCGGGTCATTAGAGTTATTTTGCAACATTCTCTTAATAACTTGCAGATACTCTCCTCCAACACTGAAATCATACACAAAAGGGCAAGGTTTAGGGAGATGAAGACAACGCTGATAATGAGTCCTTGATTGATTAAAAGTAAATACATTTTTATTCAGAGAAAAGGGCATTTGTTACCACAAACATTTCACCTTCAGCACAAATAGGAGTTGCGCTTACATTTACTAAGGGATTATAGCCACACTACAACTAATTACTTCCCAGCAGCTATTGGCCTCAGGTTAGATGTAAGCTACTTCTGGCAATATGCAGTGTGGGTTCATGTAAAAGGGGGCTCGTATTTTCATTGTCTGGGTAGAAAACAGTGCAACGGTGAGACGTGAGTGAATATACTATGCATAATGCAATACAAAATAAGAGCTTATTGCAAGGAGAAGACTCAAGGAGATCAAACAACATTAGCCCATCACACCATTTTATGTTATGAGGGAGATATTAATTATTCTGTTTGTATTTTTTAGATGGCCTCGAGTTGTACAATTATGATATAGGAAGGTGCACATTACTTGCTGAAGACAGATTCCAGATTCAGACTCCTTGATTACCTTCAGTTGCATGAAATTAGTTGTCTATTCCTGATGTGACCCATGCACATTATAGTATGCTTTTGATCAGTAGAATGTTATTTGTCCCTGAGTTATTTATCAGACCTTTGGTGTGAAATGTTTATTTTTTTCTGGAATCCCAACACAGTCATATCTTTGCTATTCTTATGTGAATTTCTGAACTCTCTACTCTTCCATCCTGTGATATATAATTTTTACTAAGCTGCTGGCAAGTGATGAGATTACTTTAAAATATCTATTAGGATTCAAAGAAGGAGGTTCCTCCAGGTCCAGGCAATGAACTGCCCTGAAATTATTGAGTTATTCATAACTTTGAGCAGTTACAAATTACTGCTATTAACTGAATCCTGTAATTACAGTAAGAAGCTAGGTCTTGGAGCATAATTTTTGGTGTAGATAGTTTTTAGTGCATGTCTTAGGAAGTAAAAATTCAGGGCATGCAGAGAAATGGCTGTTGAAATCCTGTGAAAAAATGTGATGTTTCCTGAATGGGATCTGCTTAAGATTATGACAAAATAAAACATTCACCTTGGATGAGGGACAAGACCTTACTTTGATTAAAATAGTGCAGGAATGGTGTCTTCTAGCCCAAGTGAATATTCTCACTGGACTGACTCTTTTTTTGCCATGACATTGAGGAAGATTGTCCAGAAAGTTTGCTTTGACAATTGCCCTGTACCATCAAAAAATTGATGACCAACTCTAGATAATTCATTTGAGGCAAACCCCAGAGTGACTGGCCTCAGGGACTGATTGTGAAGCAAGCAGAGACCTCAGAGCACGCCAGCACAAGTGCCTAACAGCCCCATGTTTTCCCCAAGCAGAAATGCAACACTGCAGACCGGCTGCTTCTTTCACTTAGGCATCTAGTGCTGGCACCGCTGGGTCCCCTTTCGTGTCATGTGTCTTGAGTACAGAAAACACTTACAAAAAATAAGAGTACTTTCATTGCAAAAGCAAACATATTCAAGCTGTTGGGTTTATTACTCTTATTTCTGGAGGTCAGCACACAAAGTATTTAAGTATCTTCCATGACTGTGCAGTAGCAGCTGGGCATAAAATTGGTGTTCATTTTTGTGCTTCCTCACTGGAGTAATGATAACTCCAGCCCTTGTTTGCTAGTAGCCATACCCCATCATTCACTGTACCTTGAGAAGGAGACCTTCTGGAGGGTACTGAAATCTGAGATATTCCTACACTTGTATTACCTTTCACAGTCAGTGAGAGGCAAATAGTCCTACATCCAGTCCGAGCAGAATGAAGCAGTGATTTAGATTTCGTATCATGTATTTTTGACCTTTCTGTTGGAAGAGTAACACTGAGCTTGTTTAAGAGTAAAAGATTGATGTATGTCTTGTTCTGAAAGCAATGTTATAAAAATGGTACCTTCTTACTCAGCAGATCTGTTCCTGTTGTGTATTGAGAATCATTGCTGCCTGAGCTCAGAACTAAAAACTTTATTGTTTTTAGCCCTGCAAAACGAACCCTTTTCAGGACAAATGAGCTGGTTCCTCTTTACTGTAGTATTAATAAAACTCTACTATTTATCAGTTACCAGGCCAGTCAGTGCACACACTGTTAACGAGAGTTCCTGAATTCCTCCCTTTTTCAGCTTTAGTGTTGACATGAGTGGAATTTCTCCTTGTGTAAGAGGCCAATAATGTTTGCACAGTAATAATTCTTGCATATCTTCCCTGGCAGAGATTTCATGACCTGTGAGTGATGCATTGGAAGGAAAGAATCTTGCTTTACGTTCAGAGCATGGCTGAATTTGTGGTGGGAGAAAAATGACAGGTAAATAGAGGAAGTCTGTGAAAAGCAAACTTCCACTAACACAAATGGGAATTTAAACTGAAAAGAAGTAAGCAAATAGCTCAGGATGTGTCTCCGAGAAAGTCTATGCACATGAAGCATCTCTTAAAACTTTATTGAATGGACGATCAAATACAGATTTTTTTAGTGGAGGCTGTCTTTTACAAGAGGGCAAACATGCAAGGCAAACTCTCAGCAATGAGTGTGTTTTTATTGTAAAAAACACTTGTTTGCTTAGGTATGGATTAGCTTTCCAAAGCAAGAAAAACAGGAAAATGTTAAAACACTGTCCATTACTGCTGGAGCTAGTAGGCAGATTCAGAGCTTCTCCCCTTTCTCGCTCACACAGTTCTTCACAAAGGAATTAACGCTTGTGAGCAAAGTGATGCAGAAACCAGGATCTTTCCCATACCAGTCTGAAGAAGGAGATCTGCTGAAACTAGAGACAACAAATAACAGTGCACGCCTGTAGGCTAGTGGCTTGTTGAGGTCTTCATATACAGAGACTTTCTTTTAATGAAAACATAAAATTTCCATCTGTTTTCGTTACAAATATTATAATTACTTTTATGATCTTCATCAGTGACAACTGTTGCAACGCCACTAATCAATATGATCAATAATCAACCCTTTACTGTTATTTCCCATGAGGAGGTTGTCCAGTCTGTTGTCTACGGTGATCAACGTGAGTAAGGAAGTATTCCTCAGTGTGTGATGGCTGGCTGCCTACCAGAGATTCTGACAGCATTTCAAGTCCCAATACCAGACAGATGCTAAATTCAAAAGTTGTAAGAAAGGGATAATGCACTGGAGTTGCCAGGCTCTCTGGGGAATCTGGGTAAAATCCTTTGTGGAATCATGAGTTTTGAAGAGGAAGATCAGAGACCTGCTGCTATTACAGGGGTTTGCCCAGGACCAGCAGGGGTGAATCAAGGTTTCTTCACTTGCCCAAGCTTGTAAAAAGGTCAGTCAAAAAAGACAGAAACGTTTCCCTGTTATCTCGTCCTCCAAACTTAATTAATTGTCTCCCAAACACTTCTGTCCAATATGGACAAACAGACAAGAAATTTGGAGGAGTGAAGCTCTTAGAGGGACTGACTGGCACTGCTATGTGTTTACACTGCTTACAGGGTGAAATTGCTTAGGCGCTGCGACCTCTCAAGATACACTTACTGCAGTCTGAAGAGTGCCTTAAAGAGTGCACAGGCCTCTGTGGGACCCCCCCCATGGCACGCTGTGAAATTCTTCTGGATGTGATCCCCACAGCTGCAAATCCACCTTCTGTTTCCATTACTCATTCTATTAGTCTGCTGTGCTTCTTCTTTAGCATACATCAGCTCAGCTCTTTATTTTAGCGCTATTAATTTTTGACATGAAGTCGCTCTAAACATGGTAAATACAGAAAGTAATTGGTATGTTAAACAGGGGAAGCATAATGAGTCTCATGTAGGAACGCGACTCGCTCCTGCTGCAGAGCTGGACTGAAACAGAATACACAATTGCGCTGCCAATTTCAGCAGGAACTTCTTTACCAAGTCCCCATGGTTCACAGGCAGTGCCTCGACCTCTCCTGTACTTATGATACATCCAGCCACAGTTTAATGGCTGAAATGACTTTGAAGCTTTCCCCATGGAACCAATTTTCACCCTCTGTGAATACAAGCTCCAGCCTTTCAGCAGAGTTTAGTTTGGTGATAAGTTAACATGTGAGGCCAGCCTGAGAATAAATTTTAACTGTTGCCCTGATGGTAGGGCTTTCACATTGCAACTCGTGGTGACGATGTAGGGCTTTTTGGGAGAGACGCGCTCTCCAGACTAATACTGGCTGACGGGATATTTTGTCAGTGAGGAGAGATGTTCCTTGCAGCTGGTGAGTTTGCTGCTGGCTTGTCAGCACTGATGGCAAATGTTCGCTAGGAGGAGCAGATAGGGATGTCATAGCCCATCTCAGCCTGGGCTCATGGTGATAACGGGTTGATTGTGAAATACAGGGCATGAATTTTAAGGGTACAGGTGAGAAATTTTCCAATAAATTTGGCTAGAAGTCAGTGGAAGAGGAAGATATATTACAAATGGTGAGAAAAAGAGTTTAAAAAACCCCAAACCAACTTTTATATAAACTGCAAAATAACACCAACCCTAGCTTGTCTCTTTCTCTTAATTCTAGACTTTTTAAAGATTCCAGATTTCTATTTTTGCCTTGGGAATAGTACACACTAAATACAATTATTCTAGCTCTTGTTTTAAAGTTTCAAATCCAATCAATTTTGTCCAGAATCAAGGCTGAAAGAGCAGAACAAAATTACTGCACAATCCGGAATTAACAAAACACACATTTTCTGCTTGAAATGTCATTTTTCTGCCAGCTCTACGTCTTTTCTTTTAGTGGCAATTCACAAATAAGACAGATGCACTCAGCAGCAGGGTGGGACCATAATATTTGACCAAGAACGGAGCTGACATACATCAGCAAAATGCCCACAGACAGCATAATTTGGAACCTGACCTGTCTGCTGCTCTACCAATGGTACTACATAAATAATTAATCGTACCTGCCAATGTAACATATAACACCAGGTAGTTCTTTGCTTTTTGTTTTCTACGACAAGCCTTGATCTTTTTCTGTGTTAGCTGTCGTAAAAGAAGTAACTGGAAGAAAGAGAGCAGACCCTTGTTACTTGCGTAACAGCCTACCTGCTTTCTCAAGTGATTCTTGAAGAGGGGTTGTTGACAGGATATAAAATATCTCAGAAGTGTCTGGCAGAAGAGAATCAGCAGAAGAAAACAGTATCTGTCTACCAATCTGAGTTTGGAGCATGAACCAAAAGAACTCATAGATACAATTTTTGCTTGGGACATTTAAAATCGGACACTATAATGTACCATAAAATAGGTACTAGGAAACAAGCAGGAGCTGATAGCAGGATAGATTTAATAGCGCAATAGTTTCTTTCTATTTGATTTTATGATCTGGGTTTCAGAAGAACCCTGAAAACAGTCTGGAGACATTTTTTTGTCCTTTTCTTTTTATTTTAACACCTTTGTGATTTAATTTAAGAATGACATTTCATTCTGGACAAGAGGCCCATGGCATAAGGCAGACAGCTGAGACCTGAAACACACATTCTGCAATTCAGCAAGTGCATAAATAAAAAGGACAAGTTAGCACTAGTGTCTTCTCTGAGGAAACATCTGAGGTAAGTTTCAAATGCTGAATTCAGCTGAGGTACCTATGCACAGTTTCAGGCAAGCAGCCAGCAAATGTGTGTTCCTTCTTCTTTGTTTCCCCTTCTAGGAGTTACAGTATTATTACTACTTCAATTTAACATATGTTTTCTGAAGGAGGATGGAAGCCTTGCCCCGTGTAACTCACATAGCTCTGTTAAAGAGACCATAAAGCTCACAAAAAAAAGTTAGAAAGCCCAGCACAGTGATTTCAACAGTAACTCCCAGAACTTACATGAATAGCATGCCTTAATGATGCAGAAGCTGGACAATAGCATATGATCTCATAAGGGATACGGTTTCAGCCTGGGCCTGATAAACTCAAGTACATAAACTTGCACCTGCACTTTCCAAGTGCAAACACCTGGCTTTGCTTTATAAAAAGAGTCAAAAGCCTGCATGCTCTCTTTCAACAGCCTTTTGTAAATGCAAGACTTGGAATCTGTACCTGTAAATCACATTCCTGGACTACTCCTACTGATACCCTGATAACTGCAGTCCTTCTGGCTATGCTGTCTTCAGTACTTCACTAATCGCTAAATGCATTCACTTCAGAAAAATCACAGAGAAGTCAGCTTTGATTGCAGGTAAAGAAGGACAAATTCTGAGTCCAAAACTTTGTTTCTGATAGATTTGTCACACCTTCTCCTCCCACCAAATAAGGATTACATTTATGTACCAGATTACTGAGCACTAGTTAGTTGACATCGCAGAAGCATTTTCCAACACTTGTTCTCAAGTAGAATCCTTAATCTAGGACCTGATCTGGGCTCAGACATCACTGTACCTCTCAGACCCTTCCCTGAGCTTGTCTGAATGTTGATAAGAACCTGAAAACTGAGGAGACAGCTTGAACATTTTCTGAGTTTTACAGTTCAGTGGACACTCTCCAAATTGACAAGTTTGGCTTATGGTTTTAGAAAAATAAAGACTCAAGACCTGAAGCTGAGGATTAGGGTTTCTGTTTAAACTCATCATGAATTTGTAATGCACAACCAAGATGAACAATGGTACCAGCAATTGTGGCTCTCGTTTGTCACCCACAACTACTTGGTCTGCAGGCTGATGGGCAAAAGTATCAGCAGAAAATACCCGTTGATAGAGGTGCACAAACATGTCAGGTGGAACCTCTGAACTTTTCTGAAGTGGCTTAGCTCCTTTTTAGATGCCATCAAAAGCAATGAAAACAAAGCTTTCAGAGCTGGCTGTGCAGTACTCTCCATGAACAGCTTGAATCACCCGGCTCATGGTAATGGTCTGCCACAGGAGCTCTAATCAAGTGCGCGTGTATGTTTTCTTTTCTTGAGATGACAGTTCCCAAGTGAAAGGACACTTCAGCTCTGATAAAACTTTCCTTCTATTGTCTGAGTTTTGTTTGTTTTCTGGCAAACCCCAGCACTGCCTCTGCTTTCAGTGCAGGCATACATTTCCCATGCCTGTGCAGAGAGGCCAACCAAAGTCTTTGGAGGCTTCTCAGTAGTATTGCCTGAAGCAAATACCACAGCTCAATAGCAATTTAATATTGTAATCTGGGAGCAAACTGTGCGGTTTTGGCACATTGCGATAATTATTAACTACATGTATTAGTGTTGCAATTCTAGTAACTAATATTTACAAAAGGTTCCCTGTGTGGGGAAGACCTCGCCTAGACATGAGCAGTTGAGCTATTCCTGAGTGATTGTCGGTGGGCCTTTAAGCCTGTGCTCATGTTCGCTGTTTAAAGATAAAACATCAATACTTAGAAATTGTACTTCAAAAGACCTATTTCATGAATAATAAATTCTCAGGGTGTAAAACCATACCAAGCGCCAGAACGTTTTGTGAATTTATGGGGAAGTTTTCCTGTGGAAAAAAAATCCTGGAAGATAAGATTAAAAAAGCACATCTCAAACTCCCTAACATAATATAAAGGAGATGATTGGATTTAAACATTAAATCATTCTCGCTCTTAGGATTTTTGTTTTACACCATGACATGTCTCTTTCTCCTGCTTTCCCATTGCTATCAGAATTAACGACCTTATGAACCCCAGTTCAGAACTCACAGGCAAGAGCAGATATAAGCAACAGCAAAATGTTCTCTAAACTCGAAATTTGTAATTGTCAAGTTAAATTTCTCCATGTAATTATTATGTCTATGCTGGCTCAAGGTTGAAGCAAAGCTGCATTTGCCTTTGTGTCTTATGCAGCTCTTGTTAGTCTAGTAGTTTGTCACCTGGCAGAGCGCAGTGGTAAGGACTGAAGGTGGTAAGGAGTGAAGGGGGTCGGGTGAGAACTTTAGTGTGAAATGCAGATGAACTACACAGTATGCTTGATTAACTTTGAACCTTGTAGCATTCCTACTCAGAGTACATAATCGTATTTCTCTCAGTAATCAGTTGAGTGCTTTTCAAATAGGTGGGGACCACAAACAAATACATTCTTGACATGGGGGTCTCTTCCTAGTCTGTGAGCTGTACCACATCGCTGACATGCATATATGCACAAGAGAAAAAAAAAGCCATTTAATTTCTAACGGCATTGTATTTGGGAGAAAGATTTTCTCATGCAACTTAACCTCTGTGTAGTTTCTTTCCTTCAAGCTTGCCCATATTTCACACAATTTTTCTGGCAGTATTCATAGTGCCTTTTAAATTATGTATGCTTTTGGCTAGTACACCAGACTTGTAGTCTAAAAGACTAGACTCCCCTACAAAGAAGTCATGATTTGACAGTGTTTATTTTGCTGCGTAATCACGTTAGATAAGGTAATGTCATAAAGACTACATGAAACAACTCTATGTAAACAATACATTGTCATTCCTTTACCAATTGTTTAAACAAATCAACAAGTAAAATATACCCTTAGCTTCAGGTAGTTCCTATGTCACAGGAGCCAGACATTAACACGTATATCTTAGAATTCAGACCATTACTCAGTGTTATACCAATGTGGAAGACAAAGATGGTTCTTTCCATGTGTTTGTATTATACTTACCAGCCAGGAGATGACTGATGGATGCTAGCAGGGAGTAAAAGTAACCAGTGAGGCAGTACTGGATAACCTGGTCAGCAGTGATCACAAAGCACTATGACATACTAAAAAAGAAATTAAAGAGGCAGAAGAACAGGCAGAAAGAGAGACAGGAGCCAAAGGAAAATAAGATTTTGAGAAAAAATTAGGGGAGCAATGTCTGAAGTTGTTCACAGGTTAAGGAGGGCAGAGCTGGTTATGAAGAGGTCAGTGAAGACTTCACCTGACTGCAAGGCACTGGAGACACATTGAAGGAAGTTTTCTCCGGAAGGGAGGGGGGAAAACACTGGAGAATGATGTCTGATGTGTGTAGGGACAGGGTAGTATCTGTAGTGGCAACTGGGGTCAGATACACAAATTTATGAAGTACATAATATTAGTATTAGTGTCTATATAGTACTAAAGATCTTTGTAATGTTTGCTAGGTAAATTTTGTCCATATCAAAGGTCAATGCAATCAAAAAATTTTTTATCAAGAGGCAGTAAAATGGCATGCTTTACACTGATTTTTATATTTTACAGAATATAAAAATGAAAAAATGTTTAACGGTAATCAGCTAGTGTATGCCCTTTATATGTGTAAACACAATTAATTGAAGTCTAAATTATAAAACACAATATTCATACGTATTAGTTTCCAATTTACAATTTTACCTGTTTCATTCCAAATACACATTTTAAGATTAATAAATCAGACACTCTTAATTTCATTATTCTCATATGTTGCTGCTAGGGCATTTAGGGACAACATTAGTTTTTATAAATGCCTTTAACTAAAGTAATTATGTCAAATACAAGATATGGTAAGCATATTAATATTTTAAGTAAATATTTGTGCTTCTTTTCAGAATTAGTAGAAACAGGAATTTGGCTACAGTTAGGTTCTTCACTGGTTCCAAGTGCTGTAATAAGAAAGGGGAAAGTTAAGTGTATGCCTGTCTTTAAGTATGTGCTTAGCCTTTCTAACCTGCTGTGAAAGCAGCAAGTTAAGGGGACTAAGTACATACCTAAAGGTAAGCACGTGCTTGACTGCCTTGCTGATCTGAGGCTAGAGACAGTAGGATGATGAGATTTCTGAAAGGCTGCTGGCACAGTCACCACAGTTCAGGAATAACGAATAGCTTTTTCACAAGAAACTTAACGATTGAAGGGACCAAGAATTCAGTTATGCCATAAATTGGCTTTCACAGTTAAATCTGTTTTTTTCTCTTAAGCAGAGACTTAATTCTAATGAACAGTTCAAAGCATGGCAGTGGTACTGTCATGACTGCAGAGATGATTAATTTTGGCCTAAGAACAAATGCCCTCCAGGGTGCAAGAAGTTATTAAGTTATCATGGTCAAAGCCTTGTATCCTGTGTCCCTTTAAAATGTATTTTGGGGTTAGATACACAAAGAATCTCAGGTACCTAATACTGGCCTGACTCTACCCGCAGGTGCCCAAGTCTGGGCTTGTGATCCTAAAATTCCTGGATAACTCTGGAGGCACTAAAGATGCTGATATTAAAATGCACCTTATAGTGGATTTCTAAAGTTCAGCTTCTCTGTATGGTCAGAAATACCTTTATCATCCTTGGCAATGTTTGGCTTCTGTCTCAGTCTAATCTCTTTTGAGATCCACAAATAAAGGTTTTTCTTAGTTTCTAAGTGGAATGCTGCTGTAGATACCTGCCATGAAGATTAGAGGGGAGGGGAGGAAAGGGGGAATTATCTGTGCTTTCATTCAATAGTTCAGTGATTAAAAACCTTGGTATGCAGCAGAAATCGGGTAAAATACTGAATAGTTAGCATAAGCTGTTGCCACTACTTCCTTTGTACATATTGTAGGTTGATATTCTATGGTATAAAGCAAATGGTCTAATTTCCACATTATACCATAGCAGGCTACATAATGAGGTAAAACCCAAATGAATAAACAAAAAAACCCTGTAACTAAGGAACCTTCAGGACATCATTAGAATATTGAAATGTTGTGAGTTTCCTGAAATCTTGAACGTTTACCTCAGCAAGCCCAAAATCTCCCTGTTTTTCCATAAATGTTGAGAAAGAAAGTCTGAATACTCTTCCCTCTTGAAAGAAATTACTCACCCCAGGCAAACAGATGACTAGAACTTTGCAAAGCTGGGATATGCTCTGTTGTTATGAAACTGTGTATATAGAAAGACAGTCTGTCTATTAATATTTATAGATGAGAACAGTTAAGCAAACACTAAAGCATCATAACTTTTTACGATAAAATATCAAGTTTGCTAAATATGTGTATACCTACATAAATAGATTGCATTTTCAGCTGGGGGGAAGGGTCAGAGGTGGTGTCTCTGAATAAACAGCTCTCAGGCCGGTTCTCCCCCATCTCTTCCACTGCTGCTGCCTCAGGCACTGGGGTTTTTTGCCTGCTAAGGCCAGCTGCTTCCTTGCCAGTTGGATCCTCTACTATGGCCCAAGCTGCCTCAGGGATGGCAAGGAACCACCTCCACCGGGGCCAGCTGGGCTCTCCCGGCTGTGTGCATGCCTGTGGTTTATCTGCCTGATGGGCCTGGGCAGCAAGGCAGAGCTGCTCTTCTCTTCTCACTTTCTTATCTTTCCCTTGCTTCCCCAGCAACAGTGACCTGCATCACCTTGCCTGAGTGCATCAGCTTTCCTACCGCTGGGACCTAGTGCAGGCAGTTTTAATCAGGTGTTCTACCCAGCTCCTGATGTTTTTGCATTTATCACTGCTTACCCTCCTGGTCGTTCCCGTGACTATCAATAGCACAACATTCAGATGCGAGGCACTGTGCCTCCTCATGTCTATGCTTTCATGGGGTTGCGCCTGAACAATGCTGTACAAACTGGGGCTGCTACAGCAGCATTATAGATCCCTGGTTTTAGTTGTGGCTCTGTCTAACCCTTCAAGAAGTATGCAAGGGAGCATATACAGCACACAGAAGCCTTGAAATTACCCACTAATAATCCAAACTCCCTAATGAGGGGAGCTGCTGGTCTAGGTTGGTGTCTCGTTGTGTTTTCAGTGGGGCTGCTGTGGGTCTGCCTCCATCTAGTGATCTACAGAGTCCCTTTGGTACTTCCTCTTGAGCTCACCTCTCCCAAGGAACAGATTTTGCAAATGATGATGTTAGTTGAGAATTTTTAGTCACACGTCCTCAGTAAGAAAGCAGGAGGGGATTTATTTAACTTGAAGAGGCTCTGAGAAGTATTTCACATGTTGCAATGAACAGCCGAGACCATCACTGAGTGACACAAGGATCACAGATGATGGTGGGAAACAGATAATTTTGGCAATTCTAGGGAGCATCCTGGAGTGGACCGGAAAGGACTCACTGGGGCTGGCCCCAGGTCTCCTGTGATGTAAATTGTGGGAGTCCTGTCTGCCAGGTGTAACCCAAAATTCCAATTTTTACGTATACAACCAGAACTCAGAAGAAATCTTAAAAGTTTCCTCCCTGCTCTGCAAAAGACTAAAATCAGAAACTGCTAAAATCAGAAGTATTCGCAAAGCAAGAACTTTATTGAATTATCATCATAGAAACTTTTTGGTAAGAAAGTGTCACAAATGCCAAACCATTTTGCTTAACTGAAGTGCCAGTAAATGAAAACTGAAGTAAAAATGAATTTTTTACAAAAACATCAGACCAAATGTTTCAGCTTTATTCATATTGGATTGTTCTTGGGTTAGTGGTTTGTGCAAAATTTCTGAGATTTGAATATCTGAAAATATCTCAAAATCTCCAATCTTGACACAATAGAAAGCCTGTTTCCTGAATAGTCCTATATGTGACACAGGAATATCACAAGGCACTTTCCATTATGCTTTCACCCAGTTTTAAAGATTGCTTTCACAATATGTTGATGCTAGAGGTTTTTCAAAGGAAATATTGCCAGAATTAACATGAGGAAAACTGTAGTACCATTCCCATCCTCTTGGAGCAACAACAAAATCGTGTTGAACAGGGGGGACTTTCAAACTGTACTTTGCACTTACAATATCTAGATTTCCTTACACAAAACATCTTGCAGTGGATTCAGAGTGGTGCAGGTTGATGAAACACTCCTTAGCATGTATAGAAATTCCCTTCAAACTAGGAAGCTGGGGCTAGGGGAACTAATATTACCTCTGATGATTTCTGAGTCTGAACTGAGCCTGATGCAAGGCCAGATGTGGTAGATATTTTGGCTACCTCCTCATCTCTTCTGGTGGAAAGTTCCCCTTCCTTCAGCAGGTCAGAGGACCTGCAAGGCCAACTCACCACTCACAGGAGCATGGTGCATTTTTCTCTTAGAGATGCAGTAGATGATACAGCTAGACAGATTGCCTGACATCTGCCAGTATGAAACCCTTTTTCAGTTGCACAGAACTCAGCCAACTTTAGTATTAAAGAATAATACCTTTTTTTTCTTTATATCAAGACAGAAAGTCAAGATTGTGCACACTTTCATAAACCATGTATTGAAAAAAGCCCAGTCTGTAAACTTGGGACATTTCACAACAATGCTCCAGACCTGTGTCAACAGGTTCTGACACTAATTCAGGAAAGGCAGTAGTTAATTTTGATTTCTCAGCACTCTCTTCATTTCTGTTGTCATAATTAGAAAGTCAACATTTACCCACATCTATCATGAGACCTAGGAAAACTATTAGTTGCAAACAGCTGATTTGTTGAATTTAGCTCTCTTTCCTGATTGTGGTTGATCAACGATCACATTTTATTTTCAATTAATTTTATTCACTGTATAAATTCTTCTGTGACTTGTTCATGTGAATATATTTCAGCCTATGTACTGCTTACAGACTGGATGGTGCATCAGAGTTTTTGTGAGCTGTAATTCACTATTCAGTTTGTACATGAAGGATCACTTGAGTCCCAGTCTATTGTTTCTGGTCTCTAGGTGAATAGTCTTCAAAAATATAAAGTGATTTCAAGATGACTTCTGCAGACAGTTTGGAAGCTTGTTGGAAACAAAATTCACAGGAGTATTTATTTCACTGTCTTTTTTAATATAAATTTATGAACAAACGTTTCTCCTATATATGTGTATGCAAAAAAACCTGACAAACTCCAACTGAAAACAACAGACATATTCTGACAAATAAAATAAAATCTCATAAAGTTCACTGTGGATAAAATGGGAGAAATTATTGTCCAATTAAATGGGTGGAGGGTTTTGGTTAATTTTTGTCTTCCATAGATTCCTAAAACTGATTCCCAGAAAGACTGTCCTTCTTTCCTCCCTCCCTTCATTATTCACCCACCTGAGGGCAACTCGCTGGTCTCAGACACATTTCAGTAATTTTTTTATATACTTCCCAAATGACAACGTGGGAGAAGGCTGAAGTTTTTTTTTAAAAAACCCACAATATTGCAACGCTATTTAAGAAATGCAAAAAGAACACAAAGAGAAGGTGCGTATCTTTTCCCGAAGCGTTCAAAAGTCTGTCGAACAGAGGGGAGCATAATGTGAAGTCTTGCCCACCAGACGCTCGCCAGCGCTTGCATGTGGAGGGGATACGACTGAAGACCATCACCCTGAGGTCACCATGAACCACAGCCCACACCAGAACAGATCTGCCGAGTTTGCCTGCACAGGCATGGGTGGCTTTAGTGGCAAATTCTGTGCATTTCTTTAAGATGGTGGTGTGGGCTGGCTATCGGGATTGAGTGTGTTAATCCTGAGCTGTGTTCTCTCACCAACTGCCAAGGTCTGTGGGGAAAGACATCCTCAGCCTAAGGGGCCTCGATGGCGTCCTGCCATTGCCGTGCACCAGGAAGCTTGGAAACTTAACCAGAAATGTTATTTTGGAAACATGTTATTTGCAAAAACATGTATAGGTGTATATATAGAGAGCTATAGGAGCCAGGGCTGGGCCTCGGGCCTGTAACCTGGCGGATCGCTAACAGCAGCACCTGCTAGTCCCGGGGGCCACAAACCCATGGTGCCATTAAGAAAATACGTACAGCCAGTGCCTCCCCCCGTGCCCCTCGCACCGCGGCGACCGGGGCCGGGGCTGGGCCGGGGCTGGGCCGGGGCCGGGCTGGCGGGGCCGGGGCCGGCGGGGTGGCCTCAGCCGGGAGCCGGGAGCTGTTGCCATGGCGACGCCCGTAGAGCCGAGCCGCGGTGCGGGAGTGTGGCCACGCGAGCGGTCCTATCGGTTAAACGAGCTTTTAAAATTATTATTATTATTATTATTATTATTATTATTATTATTAAATGATTTTTTTTAGGGCAGAGGGGCAGTGGGGCCCACCACAAGCCATGCATGGGGAAAGCACTGAGTGGAGATGCTACGGAGGGTGGCCATCAGGCCCCTGCGCCACTCCCAGGTGTGGGCAACGTGGCTTGTGCAGTTGTTCTCCAGGGTGAAGTCTCCCCTCTGCACCACACACAGTAAATAAACTATGTCCTCCCAGAGCCAAGGACCCAACGTGTTCCGTCCTGATGGCGGGAGCACTTGGAGGCAAAGTTAATTTGGTTTTGTGATGATTAGGAACAACACTTGCCAGTGAGGCAACACGCAAGCCCAGTCTTGCCAGGTTTCCTAAAGTCACTGTCAGTCTGTGGATACCTCAGGTCGCCCCACCGGGATTCCCTGGATGGCAGTAAGGACCTTCCTGCTCGAGGAACGGCTCCTGTAATATTCATTATCCTCATCCTGACCTCAGTGTGAGGATGCAGTGACCCCCTCGTAATAACAGCACGCCCCTCGATCCCAAACCTTATGACCTGCGCGGGTGCGTGCATGCCTGCGCGCTCCACTTGCCTCCCCCGGCTCGGAAAAGTGGCACAATACGGTGCGGCAGTCTGCCGGTGGATCTGTTACTAAAGGAATTCATGCATCTTGCATCTTGAAGATGCATTATTAATGCCTGGACAAATCACATCAGGTGGAGCTCAGCAAGTCCCTGGCACTGCAAAAAGGAACAAAGGCTGGTTCTACAAGAGAGAGAAGGATGAGACAAATTATAACAGCTGGGAGTTTCTTGTCAGCAAGATTGCATAAAACCAGAAATGCTAAAATTGTTTGCACATAAGGCAAGTTTATATTTTTATTGGGAAGGAAATTACACATTGCACTGCAAAGAAGATACTTTATTTGTATCCTAATAAACATCACATTGTTGGGCATCTTTGAATTTCACGGCAAACTGGGCCAGCTTGCTGGCATCTAAATTACTTTCAAGCACAGTTTTATTTAGTATCTGGAAAGGACTATAAAGACTGGATTTGCTAGCTGAGGGCCTGCCTCTCGTCTCCTTGAAGTCAATGGCAAAACTCCCATTCACTTCAGCAGTAACAGGATCAGGCCAGAGTTTGTAGAAATCTTCCAAAGGGAAGGAGGCAATGCTGCCTGCAACAGCTCATGGGGAGGCACAGACCCCTGTCTCCCAGGCAGAGAGCAACAGTTCTTCAGCTCTCTAACTCTTGATAAGAAGATCTAATTTGTACAGCACACGCTTTGATGCCAGCTAATATTTTTTTCCCCATGGTGTGAGTACTTAGATAAAATCTGGGCCTTGCATTAGGAAGGGAAGAGGATGATAGGAACCCAGGATTTCTTTTGGTACAGCCCTGTTTATTTACAGAAGATGCACACAAAGTGCTATTACATCAGGGCAGGAGCAAGCAATGTAGTTTCTTCTTTGGAAGTGTAAGTTTCTTTTTAGTAAGCACTCAGCCAGAAGAACTATATTTTGGTTTGATGCCATGACAATGCACTATTGCTTATTACTCTAGTAGGTGGCTTTCCCAATGTCTTCTCTTTTCTCATTGTTTTTCACTCCCTCACACACCCGCCTACAAGCATACAAACGCCCAGCTGTTTCACTTGCAGTCTTCACCCAGGAAAACTGCTGGATCTGCTCTTCTCTCCTGCCCTTTCTGCTCTTGCCTTGTCAAGATGAGCCATGCTCTGGGCAGTAACTTCTGTTATTTCTGAACTGAAGGGCACTTAACTGTTGTTCCAGTTAGTCTTAAAAAAAAAATAATTAAAAAATCTCCTGACTTTCACCCACCCTGTGTTTTGTGATTGCCATTTCAGCACATCAGTGCATTATTTTTGACTTCAGACTCACCAACTGGAAGACAGTATTTTCTTTCCTAAGAGCCTCTAAGGGCACACTAGCAATTTGTGTTTAGATGACAAAAGAACCCAAAACACTTCCACACATCTTCACAGAATCACAGAATCATCTAGGTTGGAAAGGACCCTGGAGATCATCTATTCCAACCGTTCGCCTAGCACAGTTCCCACCTACAGCATATCCTTAAGCTCTAAATCGACCCTACTCTTGAACACCTCCAGGGATGGGGACTCCACCACCTCCCTGGGCAGCCCATTCCAACGCTCAACAACCTGTTCTGTAAACAAATTCTTCCTAATATCTAGTCTGAACTTTCCCTGGTGCAACTTGAGGCCATTACCTCTTGTCCTATCACTTACTACTTGGTTAAAGAGGCTCATCCCCAGCTCTCTGCACCCTCCTCTCAGGTATCTGTAGAGGGCGATGAGGTCTCCCCTCAGCCTCCTCTTCTCCAGACTAAACACCCCCTGTTCCCTCAGCCGCTCCTCATAGGACATGTGTTCCAGACCCTTGACCAGCTTTGTAGCCCTTCTCTGGACATGTTTGAGTAACTCTATGTCCTTTTTGTTCTGAGAGGCCCAAAACTGAACACAGTAATCAAAGTGCAGCCTCACCAGCGCCAAGTACAGATCTCTTCCCTGTCCCTGCTGGCCACACTAGTCCTGATACAAGCCAGGATGCCACTGGCCTTCTTGGCCACCTGAGCACACTGCTGGCTCCTGTTCAGCTGGCTGTCAATCAACACCCCCAGGTCCCTCTCTGACTGGCAGCTCTCCAGCCACTCCTCCCCAAGCCTGTAGCGCTGCTGGGGGTTGTTGTGGCCCATGGCTCCAGCCTGTCCAGGTCTCTCTGCAGAGCCTCCCTACCCTCGAGCAGATCAACACTCCCACCCAACTGGGTGTCATCTGCAAACTGACTGAGGGTGCACTCAATCCCCTCGTCTAGATCATCAAGAAAGATGTTAAACAGGAGTCGCCCCAAAACCGAGCCCTGGGGGACACCACTCGTGACTGGCCGCCAACTGGATTTAACTCCGTTCACCACAACTCTCTGGGCCCGGCCATCCAGACAGTTTTTTACCCAGCAAAGTGTGTGATTGTCCAAACCTCGAGCAGCCATTTTTGCCAGGAGAATGCTGTGGGAAATGGTGTCAAAAGCCTTGCTAAAGTCAAGGTAAATTACATCCACAGCCTTTCCCTCATCCAATAAGCAGGTCGCCCTGTCATAGAAGGAGATCAGGTTTGTCAAGCAGGACCTGCCTTTCATAAACCCATGCTGACTGGGCCTGAGCATCTGGTTGTCCCTCATGTGTTGCACTATCAACTTGTTAATTTTTTCTCTCCAGTATATGTCTCTATAAGATTTCAATCAAAACTATTTTTTTAAATTAAAAAAAAAGGTGATCAAAGTGCTTAAAAAGAACCCGAAGTAATTCTTTTATCACTAAAATGGTATGAAATGCATTTCCACTAAGTCACTGAAAACAGAGCTAGCCTTTAGTATGAAGTGGAGAGAGGAAAGTATTTGTTAGGGATCCACATGAGATGGTAGGAGATTATTGAGATATTTCTTGCCATCACTATAGCGATAATCACTCCCTCGGAGCAAGAGATAAAGCCCTCCAAGAAATAAGACCCAGTGAGGAGAGGGAGAAAAAAGAAAGGGCAAACCAGGCAGTTTTCACTATAGCAAAAAGTAAAAAATGTGTCTCTCTAATTCTTTGATGTATTGGCAAGCTGGCAGTGGTAACCTGGTTTTGCCAGAGCCAGACGGATGAGTGAAGACCATGACAGAGGAGCATTGGTGTGAGGATTATGTACAGGCCAGCATGCACTGAGGATGCTGTGGGGTTATAGATTACCTACACCCAGCTAGGAGATGGATCTATGGTTAGTGAGAACATCTACTCAGTGCTCACAGTCAACCCAAAAAGTAATGTTAGTACTTAAAGGAAAGGACTCGAGAATAACACCTCAAATATTTAAGATACTGTCATATAAGGAGGTGAAGCATCATGGCATACAGCACTGTGTTTGGGATTAATCAAACACTACTGAGAAAAGTTAGGTATTGAGAAATGGAGGAGATCATGGTGAGCACATCAAAAAGGACTGTAAGCACAGGGAGTCTTTGTGCAAAGAGAACCTGCAATGATGAGGCCATTTAGATGTGGCAACTCTTAAGTAATGAATCTTTAGTCAGTCTTCCTTGGGATTGAAGAACGGCAGGGCACTTAAGGCGGTTAAAAGCATATTGAGAAGTCTTCATTTGAAGACTGTGCACACAGACACATGGCATTTGCTCCGGTTCTCGATGCCCAGGCAGAGTTAAAGCACTCTCATCAATACCTGTTTCCTTCAGTAAAACTCTTGTTTGATTAGACCCAAAGTGCATTTTCTGCTCATTGCCTGAATTCTGAAAAGAGGATTTTATTTTATTAAATTGCAGACTAATGGTTTCTAGCACATTAAAAAGGGGCATTTTTCCAAAGCTACTTCTGTGTAGTCTGTCTGTTAAATAAGAATCTTCCTGGCATCCTAAAGGAAATGACATTCTATTTAAACATGTTACCTGCTGATCTACTAGAGAAGCAGGCCAGCAGTTTTTTTGTTTGGTTTGTGTATGCATGTGTGTGTGGTTGTTTCATGGCTCCTGGGTAATGTTATCCATATTTTTCTGTTTGGAGAATCACTTTTCCCTACACACTCACCAACCAACATGAAACCACCTAATTATATTTTCATAATCATGATTAAAAACCATCTAAATTATCCTGCTTGATGTACTCAAAGAGTTTGTTGATTGCTTTTTGATGTGTATTAGAGCTTTTTGCAGAGCCACATCAAATGGTTTGCTCCACAATGAAATAAAAAAAAATCTTCTAATATACATATGCACATCTTTAAAAAAAACATATATAATTTATATTCTGCTAATTAAGCTACATCAAAACCAAGTCTATCACCATGAAATAATTGTGTAAAAGCTACTCACCTATTACAAGAACATTAATTTCCACTTTACTTTTTTTTTTTTCAAAATATCGATTTTATCTTATACAAGGCAATTCAGCATTTCAAAGCCTCAGAGTCTCAAAGTGTTTTTCCACATCCATGGAGACCTTAAATCTTGAATACAAAATCCAGTTTTAGAATAGAAAACTCAAGTAAATAATATTTTCATGTAGAATATGCTCCTTCTGCATAATGGATCACAAACATTTTAATTTTTTCTCTGTGTTATTTTCATATCTTAAATATGCCACACCAAATCTTGTCAAAGTTCTGTCCACTGCAGAGAAAGGGTTGAAGAGATGAGGGGAGAAAGGAGTCTGTAGAATTTACCCCCGATCCTGGGTTTGAGACTGATCCATGGCCCATTTTACCAGGAGACCATCACAATGTAGAGATGTAGCTTTGGTGTTGGTCTGGTTAATCCTGAAGGCTGTGTTGGGACAACATCATGCAGAGGGTCAGAATTTAGTGGAGGCTGGGATTTCTCAAAGCAGTGAAGGACTTTATTACATCAGTCCATGAGCACGTTGGAGTTAAGGTTTGCTTCATGATTGTCCAGCACTGATCACAAAGTCAACAGTCATTAAATAATAAAGATAAAATACTCTAGGAAAACAATTAAATAATTCAACCTCTGCCTACTTGATATCAAATCTGTTGTCATATCAAATATTCATGTGAAATAAATCTGTAGGTGTGTCTGTATGAATGGAGTGCAACTGCAAAGGATGATGCTTTCCTAGAATTTGACAGCCAACACTCTAAAGCAAGAGCATGAAGGTTGATCACATGGGCAAAAGTGTCGTCCTCCACGAGGGGTGTGTGTGTGGGGGTGTGTGTGCGTGTGTGTGTGTGAGTGTGCGTGTGTAGGCTGTGTCTCCTCTCCTGGAGATGTGTAACACACTGCCACTTAGTCTGGGGTATCAGTGACAGCCAGCTATGGGGTATTCAAGTACAGCTCTGTTCATCCATGTGTTTCCAGTTTGACTTTCAGTAAATGTTTAATGATCCTTTTCAATTACTGGACCAAACAGTATTTGACAAGAATGCACCTTGTCTAATACTAGCACTTAGACAGGAGTGCATTTTTTAGATAGCACTTAGTATCCACAATATTGTCATGATATTTGTGAATGTATTCTCAGGTTGATCTTAATGACCCCATTACAAAGGTCTTCTCATGCCTTGTTGTGTTATCATCTCTGTTTCCTTGACTTTACTGATAAAGAGCTGTCAGAGTTCACTTGGGAACACTCTTACACTCAACACCCTGGGTTCAAGTCCTGAAAGGACACTGGCTTTACTGGCATGGCTGTAGCTACCACTGGGAGAAGTAGGTTCCCTGTATGAGACCGTGTGAGACTGATCCTTTGGCTTCTCTGGCTGTGGATCATGTGTATCTGCTGTGTGTCTCATGCATCCTTCAGCCTCCGCGCAGGGGAATGGTTTCAAGTACAGTGTGGTCTCACTCTGGCTGCTGCACCTGGGCTTGATGTCCATGGGAGCCAGAGCATGCAACAGAAGAGACTGTGTCCTACAGGGAAGGCATGGGCCCAGGTGTCAGGACACAGCCCATTAAGAAGACACACAGGTATATAAAATAAGACAGATGAAGGAATAATTCTATTCAGATGACCTGGCCAAATACTTCACAAATCAACAATCAAATAAGCTGTTGCAGGATATGGCTACAGGGCTGTGACTGCCCCCTTATCTGGCATCCAAATATACTTTCTGTAGTTCTGAAGACAGACAATGAATTCCTGTTATGTTATGTTATGTTATGTTATGTTATGTTATGTTATGTCATGTTATGTTATGTTCACATCCTCTTCCTCTTAACTATCATCCCTTAAACCGTGGTATGGAAACAGATCGACTACCTCTGCAGTAATGAGCAAACAATGGCATATGGCAGCCCCTTGACAGGCTCTGGAGATGCTCTCAGAGCATGCCCAGCATCACCTGGCTAGACGAAGTTCCTTGTAGAACTCTCTGAAGGCTTCCCTGTTAAAAGACAGACCTCTGGAAAAGCCACCACCCCTATTTCTGTCTTGCATCAGCCTAGGGGTTAGGAAGTAGGAAACCCACATTCAGTTCCTATCCTTGTTGGAAAGAATTCAAACAAGCTTCTAGTCATTAGACTATAGGTTTTTCTGGGAACGCTTTACCACTCCTCGTGAAGCTGCACCACTGTGCAGAAAAATGGTTTGAATTCACTGAAAGAAGGAGAAAGGGCAAGTGAAAGCATGACTCCCCAGGCTAATGATTAGGCAGCTTTTTCTTAAGTAGGAGGAGGCAGGCTCCAGTCATTCTTCCTGTTTTCTGCTTTAGCTCATGCCTGTTTCATATCATGTCCTCGTTCTTTAAACTGGTGCATTTTGGTATTTTGAACAAGAAATTATAGTCTGGTACCTACCTACTGTGCACTCTCGCAGTGTTCTGCCTATGCAGTGATTTTATTCTGTGTATGTCAATGAAGGAAGCTGGGATTTCTCATTTATTTCCATTTATATGGGATGGAATCTGTGAGGCTGATCCAGTTGCAGTGAAAACTCCTCTTTTTGTTAAGTTTTTTTCCCCCCAGCCTTTTTCACAGTGTCATCTTTTATTAAGATCACATTAGCACTTCTGGAACAGCCATATTTTATCAGGATCTCTCAAAAGAGGATGAGTCAGACCATCTGATTTTATTTTGTTAAGTTCGTTCTTGATTTGCTGAGTTTAGTTCAGATATGAATGCATCTTGTCTGATATATCTTTAATATAATACAGACGCTGGCACAGGCGCTGATCTTGGTTACACTAGTGTAAATTTGGGGACGTGCCAATGGAGGGCTGCCAAGGCCATATTAAAATTTCACTTTTCAGCATTTCACTAGAATTGCTAGCTAGCTTCTCAGGAAGCAGGCTGCCATGGTGGGACGAGCCAATGTACTACTTCTCAATAACTCTGCAATTCTCTCCTGGTTGGAGAATATCCCAGGTAACACAGTACAACCAAAGTCAGACAGGGCCAAAAGGCTGCTTTACATAGCCTGAGACTGACTGGAGTGCTAGTTCACATAAGCCTTGACTGATGGGGATAAACTGGTGGGATTTAATCAGTAAAGAGGGAAAAAATGAAATAAACTTTGTACGAATGGCAAGAACCATGACTAGTCAATGTATTTATCACCTGGCTATTTCCTAGAATCATCGTACAGTAAAACAAAGAAGAAACGAACATCATCCAATCTGTCCAAACTGTATTTGCTCAGAATTAGCACACGCTGCAAAGCCTCTATTGGGAAAAGGCAAATGGATGGTGTTACGGCTTTTCCCAGAAAACAGTTCTCTGTAATTCCCCTCAGTTTAGGTGTGCGCCCCAACATTCTGCCATAAATGCTAAAAATATAAATGACTTACTGACCTTTATCAAGCCACCTAGGCACTCTAATATATCAGTATTCTGATGAATTTTCAGGTTTTGGCCCACGCAATGTAACTTAAAAAACCCAGCTGATAGTAGCTTAGCTTTCCTGAAGACTCAGAATGGAAAATTTGCAGTGTATAACCAGTGGAAACTTCTGTGGTTTTTTGCACTTTGTAGGTCTGAAGGCTGCTTGGCATCTCTCACTTAACTGAAGTCAGAGCACATGATGCTAAATCCTTTTAATATGTACTTCATGTTAAATCAGTGATAAACACAGACCCCGCTTCTTTGGAATGAATCATGACAAGCCTGGGTTGGTGGGAATGGCAGCCTGCTGTGAACACTGATACCTCTGTAATTATTGATTTATGGGACTCCTGTCTTTGATCAGTTATCTTTCTACTCTTTGCATCTTTATTTGGTTGTTTAGTATTGTCTGCACTCCAACTTGTGAGCTCTGTGGGTTAGTGATTCACTTTTTGCATAATTTTGTAGCGACATCTTGTACTCACTTAAGTCATTAGAAACCTCTGCAAAGCAAAACAGTAAGGTGTGCATTTGCACTCTGCCAGCATTCATGCCATTGAATATATGCAGTGCTTTTGCCATCTTATCCTGGTTATTTGAATCAAGGTTTGATTTCTCAAATATTTTACAAGTGTTTGATTCTTTCAACAAATAAAACTCACCATTAAAGTACACAGCACACTTTACTGCCAAGAGTAATAGTCTGAGATTAAGCCAACACTATAGATGAATGGGGTCTGCCAGGCCTCCAGGCTTTTTGTGGGACCTTTTGGGGCTGCCTTCATGAAGGCCCCACGTGTCACTCCTTGCAAGGTAAGCCTCACAACTCTGGAGTGTGGAGAATAGACCTCTGGCTCCCCTCTCTTCCCAGATGGAAGACACAAAGTCTGGTCTACAATTTACCCCTGCCTTAGCAAAAGATGCAAGCTTTTGTGACAGCACAAGACAAAGCTTTTTAAAAGACTGCAAGGCAACTTGAAAGCCCCTGGGTGTAAGCAGACATCTGCCTGAAGCTCTCAGTGGACTTGGACTTTGAAGGTGGGTAAGCACGGATGGGTGGTGGGGAAGAGGCTGTGCTTGACTTTTCCCAGTAGGGACCATGGTGGGTCCACAACGCCCCTGGACTATGATGCTTAACGAGCTTGTGCTCATGCAGCAAAGCAAAACTTAACCCAGGTATGCCACAAGGTCAGTTTGTCATCAGAAAGCTCTCTCATGGGTTTAGGTATCTTTGCACTGTCCTGTCTATGCTTTAGGACTGTATTGTCCTCAAAGAAATCATCTCTTTTGCCTCCAGGGTTTTTGTCAGGTGTGGCTTATCAGGAGGTCCATGGGAGCTTTGGTCCTCTTTCTCCTGCTGGGTGACCTCTGCCTGGTATGGTGTCCAGCCCAGTGTCACTTGGCTGAGCTGTGTCTGTGAGGAGGTGGGGATGGCTCCATCCATGAGGGGGCCTATGTCTGCCCCATGGCCACCTTCTGTCCCTAAGAGACACTACAAAACCTCAGCTTCTGTATCTTACCAAAGTAGATGGCAATGTCTTTTTCTCCAGCTGTTACTGCTTGCACCGGATACTGCTGGAGTCAGATGAGATATGGGACTGTATGCCAAAGACCTGGGGGCTGTGATGAGTTTTCACTCACTGCCACTCATTGGCTTCATGTCTACTGTTGGTACACCCAGGCAGATTGAGAACCACAGGCAGAGCCCACAGATGGGTCCCCCAGATTTTATCATCACTTAGGCACACACACTCTGCAGCAAACTTCTTTCTCCAAGAATCAAAGAGATTTCAGCTTGTTCACACCAGAGGTGCTCGCTTTTAGCAATGACGAAGCAGTGAGCATGGGTCCAGGGCTGGCCCCCCTGCGATGGTGCTGGATATTTGACTTTGCACCTCTGATCCCTGCTGGTGAGGTGATAGGGTGATTTTCACCCTGTGGGTAGTAATGGTCCTCTCATCTCCCAAGCCATTCTTGGTGAATTACATGGCTGGGACACCATTTACAAGTTTCTCATACAGGAACATGGCCCGTACACCCAGACAGGTGCAGCACAGCCTCTCTGATGGGAGCATTTTCTAGGTAGATAGTCTAGAAGGTTTCTAAAGCTAGCTGATGCCTCTGAAATAGAAACAAGATAATATTTCCTTTCTCATCCTCTGTGGTCTGTGGGGAGGGAATAGAGACAGCCACCACTCATTTAGCAAGAGCAATTCAATTTTTAAGAAATGGGAAGAGACACTAAAAAGCACTCTATGACTTAGGGTCATTTAAGCAGATAGCACTGAAGCAAAACGTATGATTAAGAGCAGCAATTATTTTTATATGCATTATTATGTATTATCCAAATTCATTGCAACTGGAAAATAATGCATCTATCATGTTCATTTTCTATTCATTTTCTTTTAAATAAGCCCTACAAATGTTATAAAGAGTTTGAAACATAATTGCTAGCATGACTACCCTATCTGCAGCCAAATAAGCATTTTTTTATTAGCCCTCATTTTAGAAATGGAATGTGGCTTGCAAGTTTGAATTCAACCCTTCTCTGCTCAGTACTAAGCCATATATTGGAGATGTGCAGCATTTAAATGTTGCCAAGATACCTTTGCAGCCTTAAGAGCAAGAGAAAGTTCAGTTCTGTAAAATGAAGGCTTAGATTCTGGAGAGTAGAGCCAAATCTGTGGAGAAAATCCTAAAATTGCAAATACTGTGGATTTAAATTGATCCTAATAATGCATTTTATTATTTAGATGTAATAAAAATTCAAATGATGTGAAAAACAGTAAAACCTCTAGGTTAGTGAGAGGGATTGAAGTGTTTTTAGACTGTGCTACATGAATGCCAATGTAGACAATAGAGTTTTGATAGCTATTCATCTAACATTTGCAGAAAGACATTAACAATATATCACCCTTCACTGCCAGCTGCAAACACATAATATCATTCACAAATTATGTATTTAGGTTTTGGGAACATGGGACGTTTTTTGTAATGCTAATGCCAACACTGTGTGTCCGGAGATATTGAACAGAGAGTCTCTGGCCCAATCCTGATCTCTCTGATATTTCTATTGACATCAAAAGCGAGAGCCATATGCAAAGAGTTTAACACTGCCATCTGCAGATTGCTATCAAATTTGCTGTTTTTTCTCACTTTTACATGACTGAGTTTTCACTTAGTAAATCACAACAGTTAAATTGTTGCCCTTCCCTTTCACTGCTGGTTACCCAAAAGTCTGCTGGATATCCTCTGATGGAGCTTTTCTGGGAATGCTACTTCAGACTTCACACACTAAGTCAGCTGTGTCTAAATACCCTTTTTTTTTTTTTCATCATGCCTCATTATTGAGCCTTCCACCCATGAGGGGACTCTGAGCAACCAGTCTGAGTCAAATAAGCATGAGGCTATTGAAGATGATGTGCACATCCTGTGTTCTAGGACTACTTACGAGCAGTGAAACTCAAAGCTGGTATTTTCCTCTCATTTAATAAAATTGCCAGAAGGGAAATACCTTCACTGTCAGAATGGCTATGCAAACAGATGAATTAGGATTAATAAACATTTTTAATGAACTTTCCAAATTGGTTATAGTAGAGAAGGCATTATAGCATGCTTGTGTCCCCACAATGCCACCCCAGTGTGGGAAAGATGGAAAAGAGCAAAGATTGGACACAAATGACCTTATGTAAATAGGTAGTTTGTACAAGAGAGATAACAAACTAGAAGAATCTGAAAATCACTACATCGAACAGCTAATCCCAGAAGTGACATCCATGGGCTGTTTTAATACGGACAAGGTATGTCTATACCAAAACCCAGAACCTGCTGCAGGGCTTTGTGAGCTATCAAAAACATGAATAAGCAAGTCTGGGTGGCACAGAGCGAAGTTGTGGGGAGTTACCAGCTTGCGCTTTCATCTGGGATATCCTGCATTGATACTGCACTGAACCTGAGGCATATAAAAATTGTACACAGTCAGCTTTGGAGTCCAAGCATGTCGCTCCACTGTACTCGTAGTGCTATTGTGGGCAATATCTGCTGGAGGGATACAGACCCAGGCAATTTCATTTCTATTGCAAGCTCTGGCAACTGTCTACAGTGTGACATTTAACACAAATTGTTTCATTTCTTTGTTTTCATGTCTAAAATTAGGATAAAAGAATAATCATATCCCTTTGTAAAATGTATCTGATTTTTTTAAAAAAGCTGTATGAACTGATATTTGAATATTCTTTGATTATTAATTTATTCTTGATAAAGATTTTGAGCAAGGATTTTAATTAATAGAGAGAATAAGTAAATAATCCAGTTGTGAGGACTGAAATAAAACAGTTTTATCAAGTTTCATCGTCTATTCATTCTTAGGGGCTGATATTAAACTGGGCACTTGCCTGCTTCAGAAAGACTGGTATAACTTTACAGTAGAATTTATTTTGAGAGGAGAGAGCAGACCCCATCAATGAGATATTAATATTTTCTTCATTAGAGCAAGGTCACAGGCAGCTGCATTTTCAAAACCCAGGTGTTCTGCACTTTAGGCAGTAAGTGCTCAAACAGATCTCTGCATGCTGCTCTAGCTAGGAGTTTTCAACAGTTATCTTAAATGCTGATCTCTTCTAAAAATATGACCATATAATTACATGCTTGGATACTAAGAATTGTGACGATGGTGACTGGAGGCATGTGTACTGGTTCCCTGCTGGACACTTGGAAATTAGCAGTCCTTGCCTTTACTTCTCAACAGGATTGCTACAAACATTGGCCTGTCGTTACAGATGGCTTCCTTATTCTCTGCCTAGCAGCGACAGAAAAATGATGCACCCAATTACTAGTGCCACTTAAAAAAAAGCGCACAGTTCATTAGTTTGAATGGGCGTGCAGTTCTGACCTAGTGTGTCATTTACATATTATAATGAGTCATTAGCATATGCTAATTACAAGCCTGAGCCTAGCCCTGGCACTTCTCAAATATGCTGGATGATGCTCTGTAGATGCCGGCTAGCGTTGGCTGTGCTCTGGGTGCCGGCTCCTGCTTCGGGCAGCAGCCTGGGCTGGCTGGCTTCAAACTTGGTACGGGGAGAAGTCTGCATTTCTCTCTGCAGGAAGGACTGCTGAATCGGGTTTGAATACCAGTAAAGGCTTTTTGAGGGAAAGCATGTTGCAGGATGGCAAAGGAGATTTCTGGGGAGCAGTCATAATTGGCAACCCTCTGTGATCTGCGAGAGAAGCCAGTCAAAAATGGATGGAGATCTTCGGACCTTTCCTAAATGTGACAGCAATGTCTAGTCCATTCAGAAAGAAGATACTATCAGAAAAAAGTCAAAGTGTCAGACCCCTGTAATGGTAGTTGAAGTTCTGTATTGCAGACCTTGGAACTGCTGTGAGTAAGAACAAAATGTTGAAGCTGAATTCCTCCCATGCCCTACTCTTCTAAAATTGTTTTGAACTTGGCTCACTTGCCTTGGGGCCCAGTCACATGTCACCTACAGTGTCACCTACATTGCTGCAGGAGGGACACAGTTTCTCCCTGGCTTACCTTCCATCTGCCACCACAGAGCAGAGAGCAGGGACCCTGGCTGCCCCTCACGTCCTGAGGGAGGGCAGGGGAATGATACGTTTGCCTCCAGCTGAGTCTGCTGGAGTGCCTTGGCTGCCACCTTCTAGGATGGAGTCACCCACAGCCCCTTGATTTTCCTTTTTTTACCTTGAGATTTAAGACTGTCCCAATTGGTTCTAGTTAGTGGTGTTCTTGAGATCATTTACCTACTGAATTTGGCCAAAGCCCCTCAATCTTTCCTCTCTGGGGTACCTCCACCATACCATGTAGCATCTTTCCTATTAGGAAATACAGTTTAGCAAGCATGAGAGCTAAGCACGGGAGCTGGATTTCAGGGAAGATGATTCCACCTCAGCAGAAACATTGCTGATGTTTCTCTTTGTCTTTGCACTGACCATGAGCTGCCAGGGAAGTGGAGTAAGGCAGTGTCATGTGCCATTTTCATGCTTTTTGGGGAACTTTTCTTTTCCTCTGCAAGCTGAAAGCACTGGGTGCAATAGTACATTTCTCCTGTCTCATGCTTATAGTCCCCTCCCAGTGATAGTCTCTCCTGTCATTATACCTATCTGGGTAAGAAGTATGGAGGATGAAGTGTGGAAGGTGCCCCATTGCATGCATAAACCCAGTGCAGCCTTTGCAGTACACTCCCAGTCCTTCCAGCCATGTTCGCCTCTTCTGTGTAACAGGTGGGGAGTCGACTGGAAGTGGTTCTCACCGTGTGCCCAGTGCTGGAGCTGCTGGATATCCCCTTCCCAGCTACTGCTACCCCTGCCCACCTTCCCTCTCGCCTGGACATGGGAGTCACTCTGGGAGTCACACTCAGTACTGACAACCCTCAATACTCAGAAATCACATATTGAGCACTTATTGATCGTGGGATTGGATCAAACTCACAGGATATTAAAAACAGCTCATTCTTTGTGCCTTCTGGTTCTGGAGCCACCAGGGGACAGGGTCTCTAGGGGTTTTCCTGCAAGCATTGGACATTGCCGGAGAGGAGGAAGGCAGAAAGGAAGGGAGCACTCTGACACAAGTTTTCTGGCTTCAGGGGCTGCGGCTGCAAGAAAACAGACAACAAATGCTGTGGAATTAATTATAAAATTTGGCAATGCTGTGCGTGTTTTTGTCCGTGGGCAGAATAAAACAGGCAAGTAAGGGCTGAGCCTAACTGAAGTTTTCATTTCTTTCTGTTGAATATGTTTTCTCTAATTCCTCCTGATCCCAATTTCCATTCTGTTAGACACAACCACCCAGAAAAACATGTTTCCTGTGCATTTTCATCTTTAACTCCAGGTTTGCTCATTCTGAGATTTCACTGCCCACTAACAGAGATGATGGCTCTTACTACATGACTCTTCGTACAGGTTTCACTGCAGTCAAAGTGTCCTGTTTTTCAAACAAACTTCTATCAAGTAGAAGTGATTAGCCAAATTAATGTGAAGTTAATGTCCCAAAGCAGCACAATTTGTTCTCAGAACTTCACGCGACATTTAGCTAACAGCTTAAAGAAAGGGTTCCATTTGATAAAGTGATCAGAAAGAGACACAGCAATGAGCTCGGATATGCAGGGCTTGGTATAGTTTTTTCACTACCATAAATTAAAGAATAAGTTTAAAATAATGTATTTAGCCAGGCAAGCATATGCAAAAAAAAAAAAAAAAAAGCAAGCAATTTTGAAGTTTCTCACTGTTTCCACGGTGCATCTTGGGAACTGTAGCTCTGAGGGTCATCAGCAGAGAACAGTGCTGCAGAAGAAGAGAGAGGTTAGGCTTGGGAAGGCTGAAATGCAGAATTGGAGGTGGAGGTCCAGGTCCTTCAGCCCTTGACATGTTAACGCCAACAGGCCTTTAGCGAAATAGCTCACCGCTCATCCTTATGAAATAGCCTTTCACTTACGGAAACCTATGTCCAAATCATGTTTGGAGCAATGAAAGTCTGTCATAGGGCAATGCATGTCAGCTGTTTCTGAACAGGCTCTCAGAAGAGCCTACCCTAAAGGATGCTGAACACTTGTTAGCAATCTTTCCTACAGAATAAATCTGGAGAGAGGCATGCCCAGGATGGTAGTCCTTTTGCAGGTGCATTGCCTGAGCTGCCTGGGGAAGCGCACACAACACCTGCTTAGGCACTACCTGACTGGAGTTGAACCACTGCAATTAGTCCCTCATTTTAATGAGCACCAGAGTCAGTCACATCTTTTTTAAATCACCCCCTTGTGATTTTATCCTTTGAAGTGCTGTTAATACTCCACTACCAAAAAGATCAGTGAGGAAATGGCTCACAGTAGTACTCAGGTGTGCTGGGCACCTCACACCATCGGATCAGATCTGTATGGTTTATTGTTTATAGGTCTCAGAGCCTACTTTGGCTGCAAACGGAACCCTTTCGGAGGGACCATCCTCCATTTGCCAGTGGGGTGGATGGCTCCTATAAAGTGGCTGACTGACCTTTTGACCTAGGATGGCCCAGAATGGCAGTGTGGCCATTCTAGACGGATGGTTTTAGATTAACTCATAGAACTCTCTCAATTTAAACATACATCTTCTTTGCAAGAACAACTCCATGTTCTTTAAACCCAGGCTTCACACTTGTCCCGTGTTCCTAGGACTCATCACATAACTGTGAATCACTCTGCCCGTTCACCTCAGCTAATGCAGTTAAAGTATAAAAAGGCTTTCAGTACAGCAAGCGTTTGGAGGATGAATGTCTGTCTGTCGAGCAGAGCAATTCTGCTTGCACTTCAGTATTAACGAAATCCTGCAAATTAGCATTCCATCAGCTACAAATCCACCAACTTTGTGGGAAGCTTTTAAGAACATATTCCGTGGTCAGATGATTGAATATTGGGCTAGAACCAAAAGTGATTAAATGTTGAAATTAGAAGCCTATGAAATAAGCTGGGATCCCTAGAAAATCAGTGCACAGCTTATTGTAAATTTGATTAGGAATTTTTTAGGCACTAAGTAGACAAAATTACTGTTAATCACATGTAAATTGAGATACTGGAACTAATCCACTGAAATTAGTGGGATTTTTGCCATTGATTTCCACAAAACCAGGATCGGGCCTGCTCTGAGCAAGGAAGGGGAGATGGAAAATTAATGTCTTGAAGAAGAAAGGCTTAGGCCGGGTCTCACTATCAAAATGATGGATAACTCAGTAAGTAACCAACTCTCAACTCTCCCCCAAAAAGGCATCATTAGCTGAAAATCTGTGCCAAGCTCAAGTGCCACTTCTGTTTAAAAAAGTTAAATTTTGTTATCATGATGTATTAATAACCAAAGTCAAAACCAGAAACTTATTTATGGAATATGTGCTGATGAAACTTTCGGTAACTGGCACAAGGATTAGAAATCCAGTCTGCAATGGGGGGTCAGTAGAAGGGTTGAATTTTCTTGAAGTGCTGCTGTGGAGTGCTCTGGTCTTTTTTGCCTGCCATGGTCTGATGGCATGGGTAATCTGCAGAGACAGTGCAGCCTGAAGTCAGGTCAGCATCCTTACTATGGACATAGGTTTCTTAAGAACAGCTAATACATTCAGGTAACATAGGGACAGAATCTCAGAATTAAAAGTTAAAACCAGCTGCAATTCAGAGTGAAACAACTACAAGCTAAAGAAAGAACGTTTTATTATCCAGAGTTCAGTGTCAGTATGTATTTACCCACTGTAGCATTTGGGAATGAGTAGGCACAGTTTATGAATCAATTATTGATGGTGCAGGCCAGAATGCACAAATGGCCTTTGCACTTTTAAGGTACAACCATCCAATATTGATCACTATTTCCTGTGCTGTTTAACCTCGTGGACAAATCATTATCAGCTCACATTTAGGGAGGCAGAGATTCCCTAATTCTTCTTTCCCCCTTTCCTGGACTCAGCACAACAACCAAGGGCAGAATGAGGACAGAAGTTAATAATCACTGTAAGCTGCCTCTGCACCATATTCTCAGGCTACTGGAGCTCCTTGGCAAAAATTCAGCTTGAGACTGGCTCTGTACCGCTCTATCTGAGTCCTCAGGAGTGAGGACTCATTTGAACAATGACAGCCATCGGCCATGGCTTACCAGCCACAGTGCTCCGTCTGTTTTCTCCTGTTGCGTATGCCAAAGCCTGGTGGAGGTGTCTTTACCCAGCCTGAGAAATCCCTTATATAAGGTAAATTCTCCAGAGGCCCTTTATGCATGATTTACAGCATCATTATGCTATCACACAGCCATAAAACCCATAAAGTCCCAGGCACTGAAAGCAAGACTCACACAGGCTCATGCTTTCCTCTAACTGCTCCTGTACCTCCAGAATATGTGCAGCCCGAACTGCCTCTTCCCACCTCCGTGACCCAGAACAATGCCCCAGCCAGTCGCAGTGGGTTGCCAACTGATTGCATGTTGCACGTGATGCCCCTGAGGGAGAAGAGGGCTGGAGAGCCCTCGACAGATGCGGCCATACCCGCGGCATGGATGGGTGGCAGCTGGGTGGGTGCATCCATGCCCCATGGCTTTTCCCACATCATCTAGTGCTAGAAAGTTTTCGCCTGTCAGTGGATAAGCCACTGCACAGTCTCAGCTGTCAAAAAAAGAAGAAGCCTGAGAGTCTAGGCAAATGTGAATTAAACACAACTGCTTGGGTACTGTATTATGACAAGCATATTTCCATCCATTATTTTCAGCTACCCAACAAGAAATCATTTCAGTATCACTGGCTACCTCTATATACTCACTCATTTGAATATAATGACTTTGGTTTCATCTGAAGACTTAAAATTCCTCTGGGCAAATCAGATATTTTTTTAAATCTTTGTGAATTGAAAAATTTAGTAGCCATGGTTGATTTCCCATTTTGATGGGTACATTGCTCTCTTAGCTATCTCTCAGGCAGAGTATATCACCTGAAGTGTGAAGTTCTATAAGCACAAATTATGCCTGATACTGAGAAGCCTTCATTTTTTTCCCCTAATTAGTAAAGTTAATTTGATTTAAATGGCAGTTCTGCTGAGGTACTTGTATTTATTCCGCTTTGAATTCACAAATGTTCTGAAAATGGTTTCAAAGTATTAAATGAAGCTATAAGTTTCCTGTGGTCAAGTAAACATACAACCCCCCCCGCCCCCCAAATTACTACTTGAACATACTATTCCCAAACATTTTGAGAGGGCTTGCTTTGCTTTATTCACAGGCTTTGATTTTTTGAGACTAGTGACTTCCCTTATGTGGCAGAAAATTTCAGGTTTCAGCTATGAAGACCCAAGAAAAACATAAATCTCTTTATGAGAAACATGTTATCCTAAGACAGTCTGTTTCAGTCTAGTGCATTTGCAGACTCCTGTGGGTCCCAGCACTCCTACTATGGGGACCACAAAAGGTAAGCAAAATCAGTATGCCCACTGCCAGTAGATTTTCATTTGCTGTGCAGAGATCCCCATCTCCAGCGATAAATCCTTAAGGGTCCACAAATTGAAAAATGTTGAAAACCACTGCCCTAGGAATTGTGCTCCTACCTTGGAGCTATCTTTGCTAATTGGGCAGAGCTGACAAGCAGGTCCAATATGGTGAAGAGAGATCCCCAGATTATTAACAACATGATGGCATCTGGAAGTTTTGTAGAGCAATAGAGGCTCAGCTCTAATCAAGGACTTTTTTAGCTTCTTGTATAGCCCATCTGTTTAAGATTTAGCATATTATATATAATGCCCTCAACAACTGACTTTGATGTATGTTCAACTGCAAAACATCTTTTGTAACTAATATAAAAAAATATTGTTTATTATCTGCTAGGTCCTTAGAATGGAATCTCTGCAAAAGTCACCAAAATAAATGATCTATGTTTTCAATATCTATGAAATATTGATATCAGATGGAATTATTCTGCTATCCAAAACCCACTAAGTCATGGACATTTTTTTCTGGATTTCACTAGGATTCTAATCATGACCAAACTCTGCATAAGACAAAAGAGACGTGTTAAACCTAGGGTACTCGGATTTTAGGTGGAAAATAGGAAACAATGTGGTACAAACATAACTACTTTTCTATCTGATATGAAGTGATTTATTATAACTATTAGAATACAGTTTATTGCAAAGTATTAAAGCAGTTTGTTCTTTGTTTTTCCCCTTTACTTGGTGCAGCACAGGCAGAGTAAGGGATGTGTCCTGGCTGAATTCCAGTTTGGGAAATTACATTTTTCTTGACCCTAAGTTCACTCTGCTGTGCCAAAAAAGGAAAAAAAAAAAAAAAGCCTCCAGTCCTAAATCATTCTCCGTTGCTGTAATTATTAATCAGCAGGTACATCTGATGGCTTCCTTTAGTTTTGGGAAAAACAGACCATCATTTGCAGCATTCTTTAATAAGTTATTATGCTTTCATTCTCTACAATGAAAAACATACTATAAATATAAAATAACTGCTTTGGGGAAGTCTTTATTTGTTTCTGAGCTAGTCTACATCTTTAGTAACTGATATTAGAGTAATATAATCTCCTTGTCTTCAAATTTGTTTTCAGTGTTTGCCTTAGCAAAGAGTTCCTTCCTCAAACAAAACTTCCATTTAATTCACGAAGGGCTTGTCTGCGTTAAAGAGTGTGTGCAAATCAGTCAGAATTTCAGCATTTAGCCTTTACAGTTGCTGTGGCTTGTCAACATTGGTTTCTGAAGGACAGTTGCCAGAGCGGCTGCCAAAATGTCACCATGCAAAGGTTGGGAGACTACCTCTGGGTACCTGACAATGGTCCACAGAACCTGGCAGAGCATTTTGCTGTTCCAGGGGCTGCTCACACACGTAATGTGCTGAGCTCCACGGAATGGGAATGTCTATTTGAGGTGATCCTTCAGCAAGTGGTTTTCTTCCTGTATCTAGGTCATAAAATTGTTTTCCTTAAGCTTTTGTCAGGAAGGCTGAATTGCTGTGATCTCTCATGTTGTTCCCTGTGATACCCATTAGTGCTCCTATTACAATGCTGGGAGCAGGTGATGAAGGAGTGTGAGGAGTACATGCCACATGGTGTCAAGCCCCATCCATGTCACCAGACTGTGCGCATGTGTTGTGAGGACACAGGGGTGCTGGGGAGGAGCACACAGCCCCAGTGCCATACTGGGTGCTCACTGTGATGTTTTGGCAGTTCCCAAGGATTTTATCTTCTCAGCGCCAATGGCCAGCAGATGGAAGTGAAATTAAACTGTTGTTCATATTCTTACAGAATCAGGGCTAGTGAGTCTCAGGACCAGAATGCCCTTCCAAGTCTGCTTTACACACAGATTTAATTTCCTTAAAGTTAGGTCAAAGTCACATTAACAGATCTCTGTGTTTCTTCCTTAGCTATGCAATCCAACAGCTTTCTTGAAACTGATAAATAAGAATATATGATGCAATCACTGCTTGATTTTTGTGTCTGTGTTTTTATTGTTTGCAGTTAAAGGAGGGCAGCTCTGCAGTGGAAGAAGTCACAAAGATTCTGTCATTTTAAGGTGAACTACGCTACTTACTTTCATTTAGAGATAATAGACTTTAAAATTGCCCAGTTTTGATTTACAGACATAAATTAGTAATAAAAGTCTCTAATGACTTTAAACATTTTGCGTTGATAATTAAATTGTAAAGGGGGCTATAAATGGATGAGAGGAAGAGAATATGTTCCAGTTAATATTTATTATACACATTACCGACTTGACTTAAATATTTGAGGAAGAGTGGAGACCCTTTGCACTAGGCAAGGAACAATGCCACACTGAGCGACAGACCCTGCCCTGAATAGTCTAGACTTTCGAGAAGAAACAAAGGTTCCAAAGAGATAAAGTGTTTTGCCTGGGATAACAGTTAGTTCTCACCAAGGATGCTGCTTCCAGGTCCATGACCCCATCCACTGCACAGCAGTGGCTGCACAGGACATAAAGGACAGGAATTATATCAAGTTCCCACAATACTAAATAGAGAAATATTTTTACTTGTGCTCATAACAGGTTCACTGTGCAAAAAAGAGTGTTTTTTCCTAAACATCCACCTCAGTAATATGTGAAAGGTCACCTAGTCCTGCCAGCAGATGCTGTACATTCCAGAAAAATGCAAAGAAGAGATTGACAAAATCATGATCTTCTAAGAGGGTTGTGTGGTTTTAATTTCCAGTGAAAAATGGTAGTTGCCTATCTGAGTGTTCAGAAACCATCAGAAAAACCTCTCAAGAGACATACAATTGCTCATAAAATCATGAAATATATAAATAATACAATAATTGTAGTAAAGGTCTGATGCTTGTATGTATTTAACATAAAACTTATAAAATGTGTGGTGTGCACATCAAGGCTTCCTCTGTAACTGTAAGTTAAGCTTTCTTTATAATGAAAACTGAGAACTTACTGGAAACACTTGGCCCTGGCATGGATAGCTTTCAGAAAATATTGCAAGACGCACTATGGAAAGCATGAACCAGTAATTGAGATATGGTCAGTTAAAGAACATTTCAGCCTTTACTGGACATCTTCAATCCCTGTAATGCAAGTTTGCTCACCTGAAAACAGTCTTTCTCATTATGTAATTACTCATAATTAAAAATGTACTTCTTATTTCTAGATTGATTTTTTAATAGTATCATCCTCCAGCAACAGTATCTTCTTATGCATTTTTTTTGGCATTGATTACCTCCTCATAAAAGTTTTTGAAGACAAGACATGACTAAGTTTTTGTCTTATGTGAAGAAACTCTGTGCATCTCCCATGTACATAAGACCAATATTGAAAACATCTAAAAAGACATATTCAATTTCTTTCCTATCATACTTATTTGCTTTCCGAAGAAGGAAAACAAAAGCTTTTGTTAAATAGGAAAAAAAACCAAAACAACCTAGATTTGTTTGATTTGTTTTAAAATGCGCTGGACTGGGTGACAAAGTTAGATTGTTTACCAGCTCATAAATATTTCAGATATTCATTCACAGATTTACAAAAAAGAACAAACCAAAAATGTATATATAACTCTTGTCTGGCTTTTCCTGACCTTGAAAGTTCGTAAATTAATATTAACCCCAAAGTTCAAGAAATTGCAACAGAGATATACCCAGACTATTGACAATTTCTGAGAGAAACTTGAAAAGATCAGTATCATAGATTTTGATGGGGAGGAGGGTTTTGCAAAGAGATGGTGTCAGCTTTTAAACATCCTCTCCATGGGCAGGGGCAAAACAAGAGCAGAAATTGCTTAGGACATGCCTTAAAGCTCAGCAACATTTGAAGGGATATGTTCATGTATCTGCTCATCTGAAACAAAGCAAAAAAATCACTGAGTGATTGATTTTTACCCCAGCATAAAAACATTTTGTCTTTTTTTTTTTTGTATTGCTCTAGATGGTATCCGGTGGTTGTCTACTAAACAAAGAAAGATAAACTAAGTCATTCACTCTCATAAACTTCAAAAGTGAAGTGGTACAGTGTTGGTGATAACCAGCTAGTCTTCCACAAAGTACTTTTTCTTGCTTTCATAGGAAGATCACAGAGACAATCTTATCCAGTTCACTAATTAAATTAACAAGATGAGTGAGTATACTTTAATAATAAATAATTCAGTTGCTTTTCACCTCCATAATGAACAGATTTTATGAGATTTTAAGTATTTATTATGATGGATTCCCAATACAAAATATAACTCCTAGGACCCAATGTCAAATTTAGGGCTCTGATTTTCCACCGTTCTCCAGTTGTTGCTGATGTCAAACACATTTTCCATGGATGCTATTAGTTGGATAACATGGTGTACAATATCCCATATTAAAGTGGTAGATTGCTGGAACTGTCTCAAATGTATAAATGTGTATCAATATTTGAATCTTTCTTATGTCACTGGGTGTATCAGAATGCTGTATAAGAACATCCTGACTGGCTCAAACTGAATGTCTATCTAGTCCAGTAGCCTATGGTTGACAAAGTCAAATAGGAGATGCTTAGGGAAACAGTATAAGAAAGTGAGAAAGAATCAAATGATCTTTGCACTGGGACATACTCTTAAACTCTGGTCTGGTAGTCTGGTGTTACTTGATTCCTTGTTGTCCAGATGGCTTCCTACGAAGTCAAAAGAAAGATACGGTATGAGCTGAGACTGTATCTACACTAGTGTTTTTGTTGAAAGCAATGATCAGTTTTTTACAGAATTTCCAGTTGTCTCCTTTTACCATGTACTGGTTTGATTCACAGTGTGACTTTGGTGCATGTGAGTAAGATTTCTTTAAGAACAAACTAAATAAGAAACTCTCCTCCTGGTTTGTAGATGCACTCAAAATCCAGACGGAGTCATAAGGCTGCAAATGACTGACTGGTGCTTTGAATGGCTTTGAACCACAGGCATGATAGGGAAGTTCAACCCAGAGGACCAGGCTGAATCTAACCTGAAATAAAATCCTGTAATTGTATATAGTGTAAGTGCAGAGACTTCAATACTGACCTCTCAGGCTATGTCTGAGAGGGCAAAGCTGCAACTCTTTCCAACTCTTTCTTGAACTACTGAGCTGCAAACCAGTCTCTTTCCACTTTAGCATAGGGAATTCTATAAAAACCATGACTGCTGGTTACTCATGAACTTGTGTAGCAGAAGTTAATATTAAACAATATTATCTACATATCCATCTCTCAGACACAATTTTAGAAGCTGCTGTCTTCTTGTTCACTGAAAAAATTTAGCTAAGAAGTCTAAAGCAACAAATTGCAAAGGGAGAATGTTCCTTTTTTCTCTCAAATTGCTCCACACAGTTTACCAATTAGTTTCTTTGACATTGAATTTATTGGAATACTGGATATTTTCAGTGATATTAATGTGACAAAATTAGACAAAATAATATTTATATGGCAGGGTAGCAGGTTGGAGGTACTGGTTAGTACCTAATAACCTGCTTCAGAGAGGAAGAAAAAACACAGCAGAAAGGGACTGCTTAGTTACAGAGTGGCTGCAGAGTCCCCTTTCCACGCTGCATAGTCACATCCTGGATGTCCATGTCAGAATTCCCTTGTGTGGCATCTGGCACGTGTGGGAGGGTGTATGTACAGTCACAGTGGCATGTAACCATCTAGAAACTAGCTGATAATGCGGGATGTATTGTAAGCTACTGTTGCTCTGAGCAGCAATAACTAGCTGCCTGGCTTAGGGAATTGTAGGGCACCAATCACTGTAGAATCTAAGTGCCAATAATGCTTAACATTTATTTTACACTTTACAGAGTTAAAGTGCTGTAGGAACATTAGCTAATTAATTATTGCATCTCCCTTGTGAGGTGGGTCGGTTGGTAAGTATTAGTCCCATGTTACAGATAGGAAAACTGAGATGCAGTGTTTTCCCCTTTTATTTTTCCACTGCATTCTGTAAAGCTCCAGACACTCTCTAAAGGAGTTTGCTGCAAGTTACTTGCTCAGACCCACTACTCAAGTTGGGGGCCTAGGCAGTATTATAAAATTGGGCTTCTGGTTCCCTATCTCTTGCTTGTTCCTCCATGCACTACACACCTTTTTTCTGGATGATAAGGAGACTGTCATGTCGCAGCAATCGTCCCAAAAAATCAAACAAATCAGACCTAAAGCAACAAACCCAGTGCTCTGATAGATTTGCTCTGTCCAGAACTCCAAGCAACTTATCTGGGTACTCTGCTACCTCTACTACAGGTTTCCCGTACAGCACCAGAAATAGGGTAGATCTGCAGTGGCTTTTGAATAGGCATCCAGAGGCAACTAGAGAACCTTGCAAGAAATGGGAGCTGTGTTTTTCAGTCAATCTGCTGCTCAGGAAGCCCAGAGCTGTGATGGGACTGGAATACCTGAAAACTCAATAATATTTCTGAAAGCTTTCCACAGTGTCATACCATTCAGCATTCAAATCACTGCAAGCGGCCCTAAAGTCCAAACACTGACCTTGTTGCTTGAATCCAGGTTCTAGCAGAAAACAAATTTCTATTGGGCTTGTGTTTTTTGGGGAACAACTCTTAGGGTCTTGCTAGCACTTGGAGATGTGGCCCTTTGATTCCTCTATGGGTTACATTAGCAAGCTGAGAACACTCATAGGTGCTTTAAAACATGACATCATTGGTCTAAGTCAAAAAGTTTTGGAGTTTATAAAACCACCAGACCTATTCAGTAGCAAACTTTATGGTTTTCAGAAGCCATTGGCTTCTCCTTTCAGTCTGCCAGTGCATTCGGTTTAATCTTCCTTTGAGTTCTGAACTTTGTTTATGAAATAAAAGCCTTCGATCTGAGCCCTGCAAGAAGGACTGGGGTGTTATCTAATACATGTTATTGCAATTGCAGCCCAGATTAAAAAGGCAAGGCTGATACACTGAACACCCACTAAATTATTATATTTTCTGATGTTGGAATGGTTCTGAAATGTGGGACCTGTCACTGTAGTTAGGCCACCCTCAATATTGCTCTGCTTTGGATGAGAACATTGTAAATGACAAATAAGCGTGACAGAGCATATTGCAGTATTTTAACAAAAATGGTCTAAAATATTGAGTGATGAAAAACATGCTTAAGGATTTAGATATTTGGAACTACTTGAACCTGTGAATGATACTTCTATGAATATTTTCTTTCTTGTAGGGCTCTGACCTTCTCCATGTTGGGTACCGTTGAAGAGAAAATCATCTGACCACAGACAGTAAGTGGATAATCCCCTACTTTGACTTTTACAGGTTATGTCTGGAATTGAGAAAGGGTCAGTCCCAAGAATTTAGTGATTATAAATCAGGCCCCCAAATCATCTGACGAATACTGTGTTAGTATTTGCTAGTCACCTTTTGTTAAGCCCAGATAGTATTTTCAGCCTTGCCTTTGCAATTGTTTGCACTGAAAGCATAATTTAGCCTTTTTTATTCTTAGCTATGAGTCTGATCTAACCACATGCCCCTAACAGATGATGCTTTAAGAAACCCCCAGGATTCACAAGACCCGGCAATTTCAAAATGCGATTCATAAAGCTAATTGCAATTATTCATGTAAGTAGAACTAATTATGTGTATGTACTTGACCTTTTAGCACCAGTTCTGTTTTCTCTCTGAGACTTTTCTATTTTTAATTTCTTCACCTCTCTGTTTATTGTTCTTAATCAAATTGTGCCCTCAAGTGATTAAGAACTCAAATTAAGGTTTCATACTTTTCTTCAAGTATGTGATGGGGAGAAGAGGGTTAATGCAAACACTTTCATAGCAATATTTTAAAAATTTAAATTATTAGTTTGGTTGATTTGAATACTTCTTCAAACTGCTAGTAATACAAATATTGCTGTATTATACTAGTAGACAAAATCCAGTGATGAGTTTTCCGATAAAATTGTTATAGACAATGTAATAGCAAGGTGTCTTCTTCAATTATGCATGGTCAAAATCAAAAATACGTAATGAAGAGTGCACTTGATTTTAAAAATCACTCTAAATACAATGATACCTAATCAGTAGCATAAGGAAGATTATAAAAAAAATCATATTTAACTTTTTGTTCTGGCAGCAGACCTTGAAAAACTGTTTCTGATAGCCTTCCCTGGCATTCACTAAGTATTGGCAGCCTTGGCAAACTGGCAGGAAAGAGGATGCAGAAATTATCTAAGTCAAATGTCTGAATCATTGTGCGTTGGCTCAGCCAAAGTTTATGTCCTACCCTTGGGTTCTCCTGCACCGTCCATCACTGCTGTGCTGGGGATCGGGTTGGTGCCTGCAGCTAATGAATACTGCATTTCCTCCTCTCGTTTCATCTCACCTATCAAGATGGAAATGTGAAACACTGTATGTTGAATCTCATCCTGCCTCTTACCATCAACATAACCATGAAAGAGTGTCAAAGAGGGGGCATCTTGGATGGATGGTTTTCGGCGGCTCTCCCTCCTGACCTGGTACCTCTACTGGAAAGCTGACACCACTTGCTGTGGGCAAGTTGTAATATGGTTTGTTTAACAGGGTAAATCATGCTTTTATCACTGGAAATAAGATGTGGTGGAGACATGTTGTCATGGTTACTTAGCCATTTCCCCAGAGTCACAACACCAGTGTCCCGGAGGGGACATAATTCTATTTTATGCAGATGCATGAGGCTAGCAGGTGCTTTGGCACTTTAATTATATATTTTTAAAATGGCTAACTGTAAAATTGTGACAGAAACACAGAGTAAAAAGGATAAGAAACGGACTTTAAAAGCAGGCAATAGTATTGTCAGAGAAAGGAAAAAAAAAAAGAAGTCCAGGTTTCTGAAGGGCTCTGCCAGAATTCAAAATAAAGTAAAATAAATGTTTCGTAATTATGTAGGAAAGTCAAGAAGATACTGAGAATTATAATCTTCAGATAGAAGGGTATTTGAAAGAAACTTTACAGAATTGAATTCTTATATGATATTTTTCTATGGGAAAGTTATTCAGCTGATGGAAACAGCAAGAAGAGTGAAAGAAACAAGAATGAATAAAATATTAATGACTCTTAAATAATTCAAACACACACACACCCCCCCCAAACAACAATAAAACATGTAACTACAAAAACTATTGGAAAATTATTAGTGTCATCAGATGACTACTTTCATGCCTGTTCAAGAGTATTTGTAAGTTACTGCACTTCATTTAGTTTTTGTCTCCTCATGTCAGTCATGACCTACCGTCTCCTGCTGTCCCAGGTGTTAATTACTGTCCCTTAATTAAAAAGGACTACATATTTTTAGCTCAGTACAGTAGAAAGTAAAGCAGCTTTAAGTCAAAATAACTTACAAGAACAAAGATTTCCCAAGTTATCTTCAGTTATATCAGCTGGTGTGTAATTACTATATATTCAAATATTGTACAAGTCTGTGCATGATTCTACAGGTAACTTATATATAAACATTGGTTAATGTGTCCAACAATAAGTTGAAATCACAAAATCTGGAAAACCTCTGAATACTGATACTGGTCATACATAAAATGTACCAAGCTGAAAGAACAATCCTTTACAACTAGTTCACCTTATATGTGTCTCCTACCACTGAAACACAACATTCAGTTACTACTGCTGATCATGTTAGGGATGTTTTGGACTTAATCAAAGATATCTGGAGTTGACAGGAATAAACTTATTCACAGAAGATGAATAAGCCATGAAGAATTTTTCTGAGTAATGTCCCAGATCTTTTCATTGTACTTCTTAAAGGGGGTTGAGAAACCATTATTTCATGAAAAATGTCAAAATTTCAAATTTTTTTTTTATTTGGTGGGAATGAAAATCAGGCTTTTCACTATCTCTGTGAGTGATGAAGCATTATTTTGCTGACAAAGCATTATTTTGTTTTAAGAACATTCAGTTGGGATTTGAGGTGCTCCTAGTCTGTTACATGGGTATGTAGACACACATGATCTTTCTCTCTCTCCAGTTCTGATCCTCCCCATTTAATTTTTGTCAAAATTGATATGTTTCCACAAAATATTTTCTTTTTGACAGAACACTGCATTTCAGTGAGTTTTTTCAAATATTTTAAATCACTCTAGTTTTACGTTCTCAACTCTTTTTTTTTAAGAGCATCCCATTAGGCTGTGCTTTCACAGACATTTGGCTCAGCCTCAATGCCCTTTTGTATTGTAGGTTTGTTTTTAACTCAGGTCAACTCACAAGACCTGCAAACAGATTCAAGAAAGAGGGAGGAAGAAACAGGGGGAGGAAGAAGCATGAGTTGCTTATTTAACCACTTATATCAAGAAAACTGTTTGTGTAGCTGCAAATTTTGACAGAGCAATGATAACATGGCCTCTGAAACACTTTATTTCTGAAGAGAAGTTGACTAAATCCAGGCCCCTCTTTCCCCAGTAACTGCTGTTCTGGAGAGACCCTGGGAGGCACAGAAGCCAAAGAAGCCACATTTCTATGCAAGGTGAGAAACATCCATAATCAACTGAAGTGAGATATGGACTAAAAATGTTAAGAAACATTGCTTTCCCCTGTTGAGAGCTTGCCTAAATGTTTGTGTTCTCCTGGAAATCTTTCATGACAACCAAAGCATGTGTGGCTCATACAGGTTCTGATAAAGGCTCTGTATTCATTATCAGAGTTCTCCTCCAAAAAACTCTCTTATGCAATCAAGCATTATTCGTTTTATGAATGTCAGAAGTATTTTTTTCCCTCCATTGTGAACTTGAAGCCTGAGAAGTATCTTGGCTGTTTTCTATAAAATTCCAGCTAGCTAATGTAACTGCATTCTTGTTATGGACACATACCATAAAATGTATGTGTTCAATACAGCCAGAAGACCAAAGAACACTTCAGGATATATTGCACTGTTTCTCAGATGGAGCAGAAGCTTTCTAGAAGGCTCCACTATGGAGTATACACCCATTTAGTCAGTACCTTTGGAGAGGTGTGTGTATTAACAATTCCCTCATGGCAGTACCAAATGTTAGAGCTGCACACTGCTCAGTTTTAGCAGATTTCTACAAAGAAACATTGAAAAAAAATAGTTTCAGTTGCTACGATAGCAATTCACTAAAGGAGTTCAGGAAAACCTCTGTGGCTATGGCCACGTTTCTATCTGTTTCCAGATGTACCAGGTACCGCCCCATCCCCTCTCCAACCCGCCCCGCACTGTTGGCTGGAAGTTACTGTCCTCTAGGCTCTAGCAGAAGAACTTCTGCAACTCCTCCCCGATTTGTGTGGGTCCAAATGAGCTATGTTAATTAGTGTCATTGGAAGAGATCTTTGCCAGCACAGCTAGAGATTAGTGCGTCAGGTTAGGGAGAGCTCACACAGCTCTACTAAAGGGCCTGAAGGGGCACTGTGCTCCAGCAGAGACAAGGACTGTGCAGCTGTGATACTCTAAGCACTGGAAACCGCTGAGCTGGCAAAGACCTGGGGGCGAGGAGCAAGTCTGTTGATTCTCCATGTAATTCCTCCAGAAGAAACATGTATTTGCACATCCCTGAGATGAATGGGATGGAAGTTGGGAAGGAACCCCAGCCCTGCTGGAACACAGGGTGAAAATTCTGTTGACTCCAAGAGAACAAGATTTCATCCCTTTTGTGTAAGTACTTTGCTGAATGGGCCCTGGGAACCTCCAGATGCTCAAAGCCAAGTACAGGAGTAAGCACTTTTGCCTAATCTAAGACCGAGTCCTTCTTACAAGAAGTGCAGGTTTCTGTGACATCTACTTCTACTCCTACATGGGCCAAGCAGTCAATACGCCAAATACAAAACTTAAAACGAAGGGAAATCAAAACTGCCCTCTTGCATCTGCACCAGCAAATCCACCTTAGGGGCTTATAACACCCCAGGTACCACTGTATTTAGGCACCTCATGTATTTATCCTCAGAACTACTCCATGGGGTGAGGCAGTGCTGCTAATCCTGCAGTATTGGCAGCTCAGCAGGGACAAATGGCTGCACAGTGCCACACAAGTAATTCACCATCAGGCTTCACTCTCCCACAGCTCAGACTAATGTTCCCATGCTCAAGACTATGTTCCCTTACACCACGTGTTTTACAAACAGCCTATTGCCTTGCATACATTGTACTTTTACTGCATGAAAAGAGATCTGACTCCCACATTAAAACCTGGCCTAGAAACCTCTACTCTTGTAAAAAAATCATGACATGGGGCTTTTATAGGACTACTCTTATGAGCGAGACAAATGAAATGGGTGCTGGAATTGATTCCTATGATAAAGAGGAAATGGTGCTTGAGAAGCATTGTAGGAAGCGAGAATTTGGTACTGATGAGGAACTGGGATGCAGAAGGGACTGACAGGGCTCATTCCTCCCAGCTCCTGAACAAAAGGAAATGGTGGCCATTGTACACTGCCAGAATTAATTGATTGCCAAAACTGTTAGATTTGCACAGCACCTAGCACTGTCTGATGCTGGCTCATGCCTGAGCTGCTCAGGTGCTACCTCTCTGTAGATACGCTGTCCTTAACTTTAAACTCAACCCTGTAAAGCCTTTTAAAATCTGAGGTAAAAGTTAAGATTTTGACAGCAGCTGAGTGAAGCTAACTGGAGCACTTTGCTCTCCTATAGGTGAAAACTTGAAATAATATAAACCAGAAAAAAATTGTGAGAAAAAGATCTTAAGTTGTTTATCCTACTCCTCTGTCTTCTTTGTAACTGCATGGCATCTTGTCCTACTCATGTCACCTCTGACAAGGGCTCAAGGATCCCTATTGAAAGAAATACTACAACCTCAACAAGCAACTTCTCCCATTTCATTACAGTCCTGGTTAGGTTTCCTATAAGTCAAGCCTGTTTCATTCAACTCCCTCACCATGGATGTGGCAGAGCACTCCTATGCCCTTAAACAACTTTTTACACACCTGAGGGCTGGTACTAAATCCATCCTCACACTTTTCTTCTTTAGATTAAACAATCCTAGATTTTAAAATCTTTCTTCCAGAGTCACCTTTTGCTCACCCCTTTCCTCCTCTTTGCTTTTTTTCTGAAAGTTACCTCCCCTGTCCCCACCCAAGGCTAGACACAACATTTCGGCAGAGGTTTATCAGTTCTGAGAAGAGCTATAAGATTACTTTGTAATGGAGAAACAGGATTTTGGTTAAAATTGCACTGGAGTCTTACTTGCAACTTGCCATGTCATTGCAGTTATATAAACACAGTGCTGCACTGAACGAGACCCAGAACAGACCTTTAGAGGATTTAATGATAAATACTTTTGTTTTGATCATAAACCACTGCAATTGCAGTCCAAAATATCCTCTATCTGCCCTATAATCTCTTATGACCATGTCAGGTAGAATAGTGTCAAAACCTTACTAAAGTCAAGGTGCACATCATCGACTAATTCCCACTACCACAAGGCCCATTACACAGTCAGAGAAGAAAATAAGGTTCATTTGACATAGCATGATACATAAATATTGATTTCCAGATGCTTTACTTCTCACAGAATTTTTCTGACTATTGAAGTTAATTTGACTTCTTCAATAACTCCTCGATTCCCCCTTTTGCTTGAATAAAAGCACTATATTATGCTTTTCTAGCTATCTAGTTCTCCATTCCCTCTCCACAGGTTCCCAGGAACACTACTAATGACTCTGAGACAGCTTCAGCCAGTCCTTTAAGTATCCTATACAAAATTCATCAGACTCAAAGGATTTTTTTTAAAAATGAACTTAAATGAATACCCTTTACCTCTTTTTTCCATTTCCTAGGCAAAAATCTGGTTTTAATCACGTCAGTTGCATACTCTCAAACGACCTTTTAATTAATGAGGATGCAGGAACCTCACTTCACACGTAGGCCTTCTCTGCATCCTTCTTGAGACTTTTCTGCCTCCTAATTGTTCAGTCAACACTGCTCTTGGCTTACCTCTTACTCTTAATGCACATGTAGAATGATTTCTTCTTACCCTTGGTGCCTCTGCCTGGTGTTTCAGTCTGTGTTCCAGCTTTTTTTGTTCTGTCCTTACATGCTCCTGGTAATCTTTCATACTCAGTCCATAGTATCTGAACACGGCTTCTTCCTTCTGTGCAGCCCACACACATGCTGGTCAGCCTGTCTCCTACTGCAAGGACTTTCCTTTTCCAGCATTGTCAAAGACCCCTTGCTATCACTGAAAGCTTTTCTCACTTGACCAGTTTTGTGGCCAGTTGCGGTGGCCCTCCTACCATGTAACTACTTGAGCTCTTTTCCTCTATAATGATTATCTATAAAATTTTCAGGCAGTTTTACACTTCTTTACACGCCAGGCTTCCAGCAAGTAAATGTATCCAGACTGAGGCAACACCCCTCCTGTTTTCCCCCTGACTGTTCTTCCTTTCATATTATTATTCCAGTCATGCGAATTATCCCACCAAGACTCTGTTACGCCAATTAAGTCATAATTTTGATCTTGTATTAAGACTTCCAGCTCCGCCTGTTTATCCCAAATATTTCTTCCATTATTATACAGACATCTAAAGGGCTCAATGGATTGATTCACTACCCTCTGTGTCTCTCCTGTGACCTTATTTTGAATACTAAAACCTCTGAAATTTTAGGCCCCTACTGGGCTGCTCCTGTTCAGACTCACTTCCCCCCCCCCCCCCTCCCCCAGTCAATCCCTCCCTCAACCCTACTTTAAAGCCCTTCTAACTAGGTTAGTAGTTTGTTGGATCAACAGCATGATGCCAGGGCAGCAGAAAAAGCTGAGCACTCTCCAGTAGTGTCTCAGGTTCTGTCAAGCAGCACCCCTTCCTCCCCTGAACTGCTTACCCTGAACACCAGATCCAGCCAGCAGCAAACCTCCCCTCTTCCCATTAGAAGAGAGTCGTCAATTTTCTCAGCTCTTCTTTTATTCTGGGGGAGGGATGACTACAAATCTCATAGCTGGGGTTGTGTCTATGAGTTTTGATGTCTGCTACCCTGGATAACATACCTGTTCTTGGTCTTCACAGGTGTCATCTGCCTCAGGAGGGAACCAACTCCTGCATCCCTGCCTGTGGAGAAGTTGTTTCCTTCTCCATTGTTGGTGCTGCTCCCTGCTCTAGCTAGCCAGCCTTTTTGTGCTTGGAGATGTTCTCACGCACTGCATCCTCAGGCCCTCCTGGGTCCCTCCCCTGCAGCCTCCTGACTTGCCACCAAAGACACCCAGGTGTACAGGCACCTCTCCCAATATTTGTCTTCCCTTGCCCCTGGAAGGGAGAGAGACCACATTCCTTGAAAATCCAGCCCAATACAGGGGCTGAGGCATCCAGAATCATCATTCCCCACCTGAGATGCACCTTTCTGGTGCAGACCAACGTCAAAGTTTGTCTTCGTGTATGGGTGCAGCCAGACTGACATCACTCTGCCCTTAAACCGAGTGGTAGGGAGCTGCCCTTCTCTGGGAACAGGATAGATACTTCAGGGTGTATCTTCTGTTCATAGCCATCAGTACATCAGCCTGGGCACACACCCACAATGAAATAGTTTCAGCCAGTCTTTTAAATGTCCTATACAAAGTTTATCATACGCAGAGGACTTGAAAACGCTGGAGAAGGGAGCCTTACGGATTCCACATCACAGCTAGCTCATCAAGCTGACCTGCTTGGAGTCCAGGCAATGCGGGTACATGTCCCACTGCTTCCCTTCATGTAGTCATGTTGTAAAAAGTACACTTTAGCCTCATTTTTGCAAATGTACAAGATGACAAAACCGCCACCGCAGTCTTGTGATATTTTCTTCCCTCCAACTATGTTGAAATGAAAGAACATTTTGTTTAGTATGTGAAATGGTAAGTATCTCAAATCATAGGAAAACATACAATAGTTGCATTTTGTTATGAACAATGAGTACCCACTAGAAAAATACTAGAAGAATGAAACCCTCTTCCTTTTCCTGTTGATTGTGTGTGCTACGCTTTCAGGCAAAATGGCATTTCCCTCCAAGACCTGATGCTTCATTCTTTCCCAGCACTTGCTATTGACCTAACTTCCTAAGTTATTGTTATTCCTCTTATTGATTATTATTGCCAATACATGGAAGGCTTATACCAGCATCCAGCTCCTTCAAAGGCAGCACAGACATCCTCACAAGAAATCTGACTGCACACTCACAAAGGTAGGGGAAGGTGTGAAGGACATTAATTAATGGGGGTACCAATTGTACAAAAACTATTGTAGTCTATGGACCTGTTTATCTGAATGTGTTATTTTATACAGAATGAGGAAATTTTAACATTGTAGTTACTGCTGGAACTGAGTTGGGCAGATCAAAGTGATAATTACTGTGTTTTAGAAATCCCTATTTTTGATGATGAGGTTTTTTAAGCCTATAACAACACACAGATCCAATTGCGAAAGCTTAAAATTGCCTCTTCAGTAGAAGCAGGGCTTTGATTTCATCTAATTTGACCCTTCCACCGCACTTATAAGTGCTCTCCAGTGTGGCTAGAGATAAAAACTTTGAAATTTAAATGTGCAACTTGCAGCTGAGGTTGGATTTGCGAGCTAGGACAGAGAGTACCTTTTGATGAGCAGCAGTTTTCATTACAGCTGTCAGAAAATACCTCCCCATTAGGAAGCGATGAGTACATTTAATTCAAGTCCAACCCTTCCAACACCATCACTTACAGACACTCTTCTGCTCTGTGAGTGAGGTTCTAATAATACACTGAGCCATGTGGGACACACCAGGGTGATTAATGCTTGGATGTGAACATACACTGCACAGAGTATATATTTCCCCCTTAAATGAATATATCTGGTTTTCATTGATATTGAGGTAGATTTGCTCTGTACTTTCTCACATGAGGAAGCCTAGAACTGTGGGATCTATCATTCAGTAATAGCTCCTGATAACACTAACACTTGGAACACAGCAAAGTTAAAAATGTGAATTCATATTCACTTTTAATAAACTGAGGTAATTAGTCAGTTGAAATGCAATAGAAAGTGACAGCCTGTGACACATAAAAGACTGCAGACTGACAAAGACAGAGCTATTCTTCATTGCACTAACATCCGTTTCTTCATCAACATTGAATTTTTTCAGTCTCTTGGCATTTCAATTACATTATAAAATGAAGGGCTAAAATCCTGGCTCTGCATTTTTTCCTCTCCTCTTTGAAACTAAAGAAAAGAGATGAGAAAAACCCTCTCTACAGTTTGCTTCTGTACCACCTGAAAGGATATCAGTCGGCCATGGCATCCATAGTACCCATGACGCATCCAGGAGAAGGTGTTCAGCCTTGATGTTATCAAGGTGCTGCTGGGACTGTGACACCCCACCAGAGGGAACCACCTGGAAGACAATGAGAATGGGGCAAAATAGCTAAAAATAGCAAAAGTATTTATGAGTAAAGCAAATTTAACCATGAAGCTCAAGGTGTGCCAAACATTTCTTTGCTCTTTGCGGGCATCATAGGTATCTCCCTCTGCATACCCTGTGCCCAACACCTAAGGAAGGGTTGTCTAATGGGACAGATGGGTAACTAATTTCTCACCTGCTCCTCTTTTCCCTAGTGTTCCCCCTCCCTTGCTGGGCTTCGCCGCAGGGAGCCGGGAGCCATGGGTGGCAGCATGGCTGGCAGGGCAGTGCCCTCACCCACACAGGACGCAGCCCTGCAGTACTCTAACAGAGCAGGTGTGGTGATGGTACCAGGCTCAGCCCAGGTCACCAGGGTGTAAATTCAGCTTCCAGACCGAGACAGGAGGTCCAGCACGACTTCTTCCCACTTGTCTCACTCATGGTACACCCAGAGTCCTGACAGCCCTTACCTAGTGTTTGATCTGGTGCTTGCTGGACCCTTCTGTGAGGTCGCATAACTTGCTGTGTCAACATAAAACTAAATTCTCCCCCCCAAAAAAGGACAGCTTCTGATTGGGAGGCAAATTGAAACAAACCTCTGAAGGACCTGACTGTTTCCAGAACCAGTGGAAGCAGAAGAGGAGGATGGTGGCACTGGGAGCCAGAGAGGAGAGAAGAAATGTGGGTACAGGGGGGAAGAGGGGAGGAGGAGGAGGATGGAGCTGAGAGCTCACATTTCAGCTCACCTTTTGGGAACATCATTGAGTCATCTGGCTCTGCCTAAGAAATTCTTAGTTCTTAGTTTCCCATTTTTCATGATGATTTTTGGTAAGGTCCTCATTTCAGGACATAAATAGTGTTATCTTATAAATGCATATGATGAGCCAGCTACACATGTCATTTCAGCATGATCACCTGAGACAACGGTAAAAAGTAGACCAGGTTTTAGGCACATGAGTCCCTCCTCAAAACTGAAATTGCCTCACTTACTGCCTTGGAGCAGCTTAGTGACCAGAGCACTGCTTCTCTTCCCACCATTCAAGTCCTCGGAAAATCTTATCGTAAACCTCCAGCAGCAAAAAAGAAGTGAGAAGAAACTATTTTTAAATTAAGAACAAATGACATTTAAATCCTTTTTAAAATGACATCAGGGCATTTTATTGTGCAAAGCCTCAGCTTGTTGACTGGTGAAACATCAATGACTTACCTCCCAGGTGTGCCATTTTGTTAATTCTTATATATAGTTTTGAGAGACTTGGATGGAAGGCACCAAGGTTGAGGTGTATAATTTTCTCAGAAGCCTCATGGTCTCATCTGGTTCACTCATATGTCAAAGCAGCTTTTAATTTCTCAGTTGTGGGACTCAAGTCTCAAAACACGCTAGCAGCCAGAAGCTCCACTTTAAGTACCTGAATGAAAGGGTCAGGTTTTCAATTGTTTCTGGTCTCCTGCAGTTCCTATTGTTTTAATAGAGATGTGTTGTTCAAAATACTTAGCTCGAGCTGTAGGCATGAGCACTTCTACTGCTGTGACCTAATACTTCACAGCACAGTCACTACTTCTGTCACCTCGGCAAAAAATGGATCTGGAGGGGATCTGTGGTCTACCTAGCACCCACAGAAAAATGGTGATGATCTGAACTACCTCCACTGCCTACCTTTGAGTCTTATTTTTCAGTGAAAAATATGTAGTCTTGCAGAAGTGAAACAGGAAACCATATATTTTGAATGGATCTTAAAAATCTCAGAGAGGGCAAAAGGCAAAAATATGTTAGCAGCACTATTGGAATTATTCATTTGTGAACGATTTTGTTGAAAAATATAGCCCTGAGGTGTGCCTCAGTCCTTTCATCTGTCCCCTAGGTGCTCTGCAGAAGGTTCAACCTGGGCACAGTGACAGGTTGCTGAAGACACCTGTTATCTTTTCCATTCTCTAACTGGACTTCTTATGTCTGACATCTTTCTTCTATCAACAGTAAAGTGTTTTTTGGTAACTGGGTAAACCAAAATTCTGAATTTTAAGCAGTCAGGGATATGAGCTTGAACCTGTGCTTATAAACTTGACATTCATTGCTTGTAAATGCCTGTTTGAGCAAAATTTAGGCTGTATGGATTAGTCTTTAGTCTTCCAAAAGAGGTGTGAACAGATTGGATCCGAAGTGCAGGCCAGTTCCTCAAGTGGCATAAGCATTGACTCAGGTATCAACACTGGTGAAACTAAATCATTTTACACCAGCTGAGGGCTCTGCATCTTTTTTTTTTTTTTTTTTTTTTTTAATTTAGGGAACTTTTAACAGATAGGGTTTTATTCTCACCCTGTTCAGCCAGCAATATTCATGATCAGAAATAGAGTGTTCCTCTGCCAGGTCACCACAGAAGTGAGATAAATGTGCAGATGATGAAAAAGTCTTAATCATAGTTTACTTTTAACCCTTAGAATTTGTTCATTACTTCTTGAGTTATTTGTTCTAGCAAATCTCCTTGGCTCTGGCAGAAAATACAGGGAAACAAACCAGAGACTGTTTTCACCTTAAGCAGCCAAATGGTTAAAGGACTGGCATGTAAACAGCTCCACTACACCTATGCTGTATTATGAAGTCCAGTGGGATTCTGCTTTAATCTTGAGAGGGAGTGTGAGGGGTTTGTTTTTCACAGGGGCTTTAGCCTACAGTTAAGTGCAAACACCTGCTGAAGTACTGGTAATTAGTAGGTAATTAGTAGCTAATGTTCTTAGAATTTAAAAAGAAAAGCTTACATAAGTAATTACTTACTATTTCTTATAATGTGCTGCTTTTCCTGAGATTTCATATCCCCAGAACATTTGCCAAGTTCCTAGGTTCCTCAACATACTAAATTGTTTATTAATTACACACGTATATTGCTTGTAGAAAAAATAAAATACATTAAAATGCTGGAAACAGGAGTGAGTTATCTTTTAAATTACAGCACAAGACTCACTGGAAATGACAGAATTTGCAGAGGGTAACAGCTTTAGGAGAAGCATTAATTTGGAGCTGGGGGAGGAGGATGGTTGTGGCTAGGGCTGTGAAAGCAACAGCTGGGTAGCCCAGAATGAGTTCCATTTTCTTGGATAGGGGTTAGAGAGACATGAAACAAGAAGCAGCTTTTGCGATGGGTGTTTTGCTCAGGCCAGTAAATGTTTAGCACAGCTGTGGATCCCCAATTGGATTCACGCTTTCCCAGCTCTATTCACATATTTCAGGTGTGCTAAGAGTGGGGGATGGCTGTGGTTCTGCAGCAAAGAGGTTTGAGCAGTATTTCACCTCTTGTAGAAGGAACTTTTCTGGATCAATGGAAGAGCTAAAACATCTGCCTTGTCAAACTCCTTCTGTAGTCAGCACTTGCCATTTTCATAGGCGAGAAGTATTAAGAAAAGGCCCTGTGTTTTCTACATTCTTTAGAACAGATCTAACAGATGATGCAGATATTGAGGCTGTGACTGCACTTACTAGCTGCCAGCCTTGCTCTTGCAGTGTCTGGGACGTGGTTTCTACAGATCCAGAAGAGGAGAATGCCTGCTGAGGTCCATCCGTGACAGGATGCTGCTTGCCACGTGTCCTCCTGCTGGACCCCGCCTGCAGCTCAGCATCAGCCCCTTCCTACACACACCTCATCCTCTCTTGACTCTCCTGTGGGGTACAGTGCATAATGATAGCAGGTTTAATAACAGCAAGGACCATATAAAGGTGAATAATAGTTCTACAGAGTAGTCCCTGCAGGGAAGAGGTTGAGTTTTACCCTCCAAGCTCTTGCACTAAAGGGTGGGACACAAAAGCCCTGAGAGATCTACCATCTTCCCTGAGCACATGCTGTGCAGCAGGGCTCTGGGGACAGCTGAGCTCTCTCAGCATCTTCTTATGTAGGACAGGGAATTTTGGAAGACCTGAGATGAGAAAACGTCCCTGCTTTTCAAGGAAGCTCACTGATTTGAAGGAGCCGCCTTCCAGACCATGACCCTGATGGTGGGGAATGGCCCTGGAGTTCCTAACTTCTCGGTTCCTAAGTTTCTTTATCCTGTTTTACCCCATTTCATTTAGGATTCTGTAAACTAAGAGCTTGTGGAGCATCCTGACCAGAGCTGTGATGATTTAACAGAAAGGTGATTCAGCTGAGGATGGAGCCACTCTTTAAACCATGAAGCTGAAGTGCTTCTTTTATTGTTACTATTCAGAATTAAGTTTTGTTTCTAGCTTGATGTTGAATAAGAAAAAACAAACATACATTCACAAATTGGACTAATTGAGATTAAAGCTGCTGGTAGGCACCAACATAGCATACAGCTTGGGCTTCCTCGGGGTTTTAGGTCCTCCAGCATTCTTATTGTTCCTTTCCAATCAATTAAGCTGAATACAAATGGCAAAAAATAAAACTAAAAAAAAAATAGTAAAATGAAGGAAAATATCACTTCAAAAAAAAAAAGGTGACCCCAAGGGTGGGGCACAGTTGGCTGTTTCAGCCATACATAGCTCTTGGTAAAAACACCCACATTTTCATGCAGTTTTAATAGTAGCTGACTAATCTCTTTGAGGTCTCTTTGAGAAAAGCTCCAAACCCAGCTGTATCTTAATAGCAACTAATATCAACTCCTCTCACACAGAGGCAGCAACAATCTGAGGAGGGTGCTTAAGTGCTAGGGCAGCATTTGTTTCCTGAACACTAGGTCTGACCTCTCCTGGTGAAGAAAAAACAGATAGTCCTTTGTCGTTCAACTTTGCTTTAGATTCGTACAACGTTTACCACAACTCAGGTTTTCCTGAGCTGCAAATGGCATTGCCTGTCAGGACAAAGAAAACTCTTGAATGAAGGCATCCTAGGTGATGAAGATATTTGTCTTTGCAAAGTCCTTGTGAAAGAATGGCTTTGTGTCACAGTGTTTCTTTCAGTGAAAAAGTGTTAGCTTCATTTTTAATTAAAAATAGTGCATGCTTCATACTTATATGGTAATGATTTGTAAAAGTATTTATGTTTCCTAAATAAGCAGTAATTAAAAAAATTAAACAGCAAATCTGCAGCCCTTTAGGAGCTATTTCCTGCCACTGTGCTATGCACCAGGGATGTGTGAGGCTTCCTAATCATAACTGGGGACCAAAGCAGATTATTTGTGCTTCAAAGGCATCGATCTGTACATCCAAACTACAAAGTACCATCCTTATGTTTTAGTACCAGTAGGACTGAGAACGGAGTTGTAGATTCACTTTAAAAGGAAAAAAATGTGCCCCTCACACTCTATTCTATATAATATGTTTATAGTTTATATCTATTTTAATTCCTCATTCTCATAGCACATTTCACTCAGAAGGAGAAGCCAAGTTACTGTGGAAGGAAGTATGGTAAGGATATTGACACAGGAAGAATGGCCCCATATTCCTTGAATTGCAATAGAAAACTCCTTGAAAGAGCACAGAAATACCACCCAGCAGTTTAAGAAAGGAAGAGTAATCAATTCAAATAATTTTGAACACAAATTGGCATTAAAGTGCATTAAAGTACAAACACAATTTGGCCAGGACATTGGATTAATGCACCTTGCCAATGGGTTTATGGCATTAAATCTTCTAATCTAGCCATGCTTTCAGACCTGAACAAAAGATCAATTCTATAACTCAGTCCCCTCTGTGGCCTCGCTTCATGTGCCCTGGGGTTTCTAATGCAATTTTATTTAGTTTTTCTATAAAGTCCAACCTTGAATAGACATCATATTTTTACTGTTTCTTTAGCATGCTACTTGAGAAATGTCTCACCATGAGGACTCAATTCAGTTGCCTAATCAGAAATTTCAAAATGCTGTTTATGATGCCCCATGGTGTCTGAGACATCCACCAGAGCTGGCAGATGTAACACATCACCGAGGGAATGCTCGTGGCTTTCTGGACCAGGAACTACTTCTCGTCCCATATGTCTATTGGAAATATCAGGCTGGTGTTGTAATGCAGTGACAGTACATTTAAATTCCACTGTGATAGCCAGTTTCATTATTATCAAGCAATATATTCTTACTACACTCAGAATATTGTTTGTTCTGATTCTCTATGAAAATTTAGGACCAGATGGAAAACAGTTTTTCTGAGCTACTACATCTTCCTGGAGAGTTACTGGAGAGATGAACTGGATAATGACATTTTGCAGCTTGATTCCTGAAAACTGGTTTGATTTCAGGTCAGTCATTTTACTTTTGATGCAAACTGATGGCAGATAACAGAGCAAAACTACACATGTTCTTCTCTGTCTGAGTCTCAACTGAGGCATCATTTACCCAGCTGATATATCAGTTTGCCCATGAAAAGCTGTGTGCAAATAACACAGGACAATGCTTATGCATGGTAGGCTAATTTTGCTCTCAGTTATATCCATTCCACTCCACTCCTTTCATTGGGGTTGACAGGTGTAAATGCGAGCAGCCGATTTTTTCTGTGACCTTATACAGAAATGAATGAGATCCTTCAGGATTTAGTTGCCTGTACATTCATAATAATAAACTAACCACAGTGACCATATAATGGCTTCTTTTTCATTGCTGCTTGGGGGACTATCTTAGCTCACTTAGTGGCTGATGATCCATCCTGGTCAGGCTTGGCCTAGGTTAAACCTGGGATAGTGGTGGGTAAAAGCTGCAACTATATGATGGCTCTTCAGTGTTGTTTGGTATATGAGTGTTATGTTCTTAAAGAGCAATACTTCTTGGGTTTATGGCAAGCATGCGTCTGTATCTAAAATCACAAAAGATAAGTACAGTTCATTATCATCCCATGCCAGTCTCAACAGCAAGGATATGAACTCGAGTGGGCTGAACCCCTCATTTCCCCCGTGTCCAGGCTGACACAGATGTGTGTATCCATGCAGGGGAAGGCATGCACTTGGGACTCTTCCTCCAGGGCTGTTGAAAAGCCTTTCTGAAGCTTACAGTAAACCTACACACAGCCAACTGGACAGTATAAAGCTGAGAACAGGCCAAAGAAGGGGTAAATGTTTATGCATCTTAGCAGTTAAATTTTGCTTAATATTTAGTGAAGACTTCTGCTTGGTTTGAACATGTTATTCAGAAGAATCTCATGATAAAGACTTCTTTTTATAAAGTCTTATGGCCACAGACACATATTCACCACTACCAGAAATTTTAACATGTTTACATAAATAAAAAAACCTCACAGCCTGTGGTCTTTAAAGAGCTGGACAAGATGAGAAAATGGATAGCACATTAAGAAAATCCACACTGCCAAGCACTACAATCTCAAAGAGATCTTCTTTTGCTCAGATCACGATGTGTCTGCTGTTCTGGAGAACCACAGTTCCTGTATTCTGGTTCTTTGTGGATCATCTAACATAACACCACTGGTTCTTTGTGGGCATCTGTCTTTATGAGTCTGAGAGCAACAGTGGATGTCTAATGACAGCCATTGTGTACAGTCAAGAAGGTCAAGCAAATCAGCTGCTTATCTTGAAAAACATCTCTGGAGCAGGAGCAACCACATGACTAAATCTAGCAATCACCTACTGACTAGAGGTGGTAAATGTCTGGGTGAGTGAGATAGTAGAAGAAATAATGTGTGATGGAAGTCATAAATTTCATAATTGCTTAAATGGTTTCCAGGTCTTCCTAATGATCAAAATTTTGATTTCTTGCAATCAAGTAGTTCCTCCCCTCCCTAAGTAGTGCCTTTGCATCATCTTTATGTTTACATACATGATTTCCACACTTACTGTCTTTTTATGTATGTATTTCAGGACAGTGGGTAGATGTCAATGAACCACTCGGTGACAGCATATTGTGATGAAGGGAGCAAGAGGAAAGGAAACACAAACTAATATACCACTTGAGCAAGACTCTGTATCAAAAACTGGGTAAAAAACTTCAGTTGTGGTCTCTGGCTTACATTATGCAGTGTTCTACGTCTGGAAGTGATACCCATACAGACCACAGTGATGTCATGTTTGCAATGTCTAAAACCTCTGAACACCACCAAAGATTGCCAACAAAGAAAGTGTGCACCTTACAGAGACTGCAGCAGCATCTAGTCTTTTTTTGTTTGGAATCGTTTGTTAATTAAGGGCATGTCTCAAATCCAGGCTTGGTTTTATCACTTAGATGAGTGAAAAGCTGTAACAAGGATGTGATCCTTGAAGACAGTTCATCAAGCCTTTCAGGCCTGAAGAGCTACTAGCATGGTGGGAAAGAGAGGCATGAAGAGGTGAAATGATTTAATTGCAGTCACAGAACTGTTTAAGAAAAAAATCCTTGTTTCTTAAACCCAAGCACTGGCCTTCCCCCATGACAGAAATAGTCCAGGTGGAGGTTTTGACTTCAGCAATGATTGCCACAATATGTTCAGATGATGGGATGTTAGTGATCTACAGAGTTAGCTGTAAAATGACATGGATCCTAGCCTGCACCAAGGTTTCCTTGTCAGTATAGTATGCTGTTTTCTTTGGTGCTCATTAGATGCCTGTAAATGCCTGCCAGAATTTATCTCCTCCTTTTTTTTTTTTTTTTTTTTTTGTGTGTTTTTTTTTTTTGTGTGTGTTTTTTGATCTCACTTACTTTCACAGGTCTTGTCTCTTTAACCACATAATTCAATTATTGAGCATGAAAATATTTCCCCCTTTATTCTGATTGTTCTGCAGCTGATGATGGTGTGAGGTGCCATGATGGAGTGCACTCAAGGACCTCTTAGATGAGCCTATATATTTGCATTGCTAATTTCCTGCCTTGAGAGGGAAGGCAATGGCTGACTTTGTTCCCTGTTTGATTCATAGATCTGTCTCCTTTTACTGAGGATTGATTTGTGTGTAGGCAGGGAGGGGGGCTGGATATACGGTTTGAATTACTAACACTTGTGCACAAGTGAAGTACTGCTTGTTTGCAAGCAGATATTGAAAAATGGGAAAACAATTGCATTACAAAAGAATTGTTAAGGTGCCTGTGAAGAAGATCTGTGTGCAAAGACCTGCACAAAGAGATGCTTTTGGTCTGTGTGGACCAGAAAAGGGAGATGATCCAAGGAGAACTTAGAATAGATAGTTTGAAGCAAATGGAAATCACTGATAACAAAAATAAATGCTTTGCATGGACTCAGTGTTAACATCAGACTCTTATGATGCTGGTAGGATGCATAAAAGCCATAAATCAATGGAACGCTGAAAATCAGAATAATGTTTCTTTAAGAAGTGGTGTAAGACTTGGAGGCTTAGCCCAGACCAAGTACAAAGTATAAAGCTTCACAAAAAATAATTGAGGTCTCTGCAAAATATTTCAATTTTTTATTGATTGAAGGCAATTATCCCTTAATTGCATATTTAAATGAGGTATTAGGAGGTTTAACTAAGCAATGCCTCTTAATTGCTGCTGCACACTAGGTGTCACAGATTGTGTTTATTTCATATGTTAATTAAAGAGAATGGGTATTTTATTTCATTGACTAGCGGGCTCTTCAGGCTGTACTGCTTAGGACAGAGGATGTCTCAGGTGTCCACAGGACCCTGGGTATTAATGTAATCATTAGAAAGGTTCCACTTTTAAATGAAGAGGTATATCTCCATTTCATGGATATTTTCAGCCACTTAAACCATATACAAGTAGGGGGAGGGAGAACCTGATCCCAGGTATCATTAAACTCGGATGATACAGAAATGCACAACCACAGCAAAAGGTATGCATGTCAAGAGTACAGGTCTTTTCTGTCTCATAGCTCTAAGACTGTGAAGCAGAATCAGATGGGGCTGAGTTTTTAAATACTTGGCATGATTTCCAGGCTATGGTGTTAATCTTTGAGGTTTTGTTGCAGTCATATGAGGTTCGTACCTTGGAGTTAGCAGCCCCATCACAGCGACATCAGGAGGAAGTGTCTGGATCCCACATGGTAGTGCTGAGCTGGTTTGGGGGGATAGATTTACATGAATGGTGGGGTTTTCTGTAAAAAAAGTCTGACTCTGTAGCTGCTGAAAGAGTGATACACAGCTAAAGCCAAACATTAAGGTGAGGTAGAGTTGTGTGCTGGTGTGTAGTACATGTCTATATGGTACGGGGTCATACACTTCAGTCTCTGATAGTATTCACTTTTTCTATAAGACTAAAATAATCAGCCGGGAAGCATTGAAAAGGCAAGAGGCAAGGTATCCTGTCTAATCACAGGAGTACTATGCTGTATCTATATGGAGGGGGCAGATGGATGGATACTGCAAACTGGCCAGATATGAACCTTCTCTGGGACAGAAACCATACAGCCGTGTTAGTGAGGTTTGTGCCTGAGCTAATAAGGCCCACTGGGAGGCAGAGCGTGTTAATTCAGGAATAATATAACACTCACGCCATCAAGCAGCTTCTGGATCAGAGCAAGTGTAGCTCAGAGCATGGACAAAAGGGATGTGTCTGCCTGCACCCGGCACAGCTCACCAGCGTGGTGGGGCTGGTGAGAAACCAAAGGTGGTTTCAGGGCGTATCAGGCATGTGCCTGCTTGGGGCATGGAGAAGCTCTTGGAAATACACGTAAGGAGAAACAATCTGGAGTTGGAACCAGAGGAGAAAAGATCTGCCAGAATGACCGGGGGGGCAGGCTATCCTGTTATGGGAAACTCAGAAACATAGCGCATTTTGTCTGGAAAAACAGAAGCAGATGGCAGGAGCCTGAGCAATCTTCAGGCACCGGCCTAGGGCGATGGGCTGCGTCCTTGCCCGAGGAGGTAGGGGCTGATTTGCAGCAGGAGCAATGGCTCCAGCCATGCACCAGCTCTTGGGGCTGCTGTGAAGGCAAAGTGCAAGCGGGTGAAGGAAGATGGAGAGGACAAAGAAGCAGGATCCCCTGGCTGGTTCTGGGGCAAGGGGTCTTGAAGGAGAAAGAGAGAAATTCATAGACCCATTTCCACTCTGCTCAAATTTCTCCTCCCCTAGGAAGCCTCGGGGACTCTTCCCAACTGCTAGTTCCCACCAGTTTCTGCTCCCTCCCCAGCACCTCTTCTGCTTGTCAGCATTAAAGGGAAGGCCGTTTCTGTTTTATTGTGTATTCACACAGGTGGTATTCATCCATAAAGGTGATGGAGGCTCAGTACCAGGAAAACTGAACACACATGACAGCAAAAAAGCAAAGTTTGTGTGAGAGTACGTGGGCAGAACTTGGCCTTGAATCTACTCAGGCTGGAAATTGGGTGCATCTTAACTAAACAGCAGAGCAGTAAGGCTCAGAAATAGCCTTCCAGTTAGGACAGTGGAAGAAAAAAGTATTTTGAAGATGGAGCTGAACTGGTTTATTTACTGAATCACCAGTTAGTGTTTTGGAGCTGGCCGTTGGAACCAGGGAACAGTTCTTCCAACTTTATGTTCAAATGTAATATTCCACAAATTGTATTTCTGGTATGTTTTTCTACCTTTTGCTGAACATATATGGGGTTTTCAAAGAAGCACCAAAATCCTGTGGTTGTTCTTCAAGCACAGGGCATCTGGCTTTCTTTTGTGTTTTGGAAAAACCAACTGGAGCCAGTAATGATGGGATGATCATGGATGTAATTTCTGCCTTCTGTCAGAATATATAAATGCAGTGTCAGAGTGAGAGCCATCAGCTTGAAGTATTGACTGGACTGTTAGACTTAACAGTGAATTTGCTCTCTTTTAAATGTGTTAAATCCAACCCTAGATTAAATTTAAACTACTTTGCTACAGCATAATCCACCAGGGACACCCTGACTTTCCATTGACTTTAATGGGGCCTCTACTGAACAATTAGAGCAAAGAACAAAATATGCAGTGTGGCTGTAGAGACGAAGTGGTTAACATCTTTTTTTTTTTTTTTTTTTTTTTTTTGGTGGGTAATTTCCCCTTTTAGTTGTTACCGTGTCATTGTAATTAGCAAAGCCCAAGGGTTCAAGTCTGAGCTAACAAAGGGCAGCGGCATGATAGTTTGTGTGTTGTTACTGCTGCTTATTACATCTATCATTATCATCTCACCATGACCTTGGGCTTCCCCTGCTGGTTTATCATCTCTTCTCTCCATCTCATATGTCTTCTGTAAGCTCTTTGGGGCAGATCTTGTGGTTTGGTGGTCCAGACCTACGACAACAGGACTTTATTCTACACTGAGGCCTGTAGGAGTAGCAATACAACTTTTAGAAAGAGGACCGACAGATACATGGTTAAATGGCAGATATTTTGGAGAGGCAAATGCTGCCATGTTGAGCATGTCCTCCTAGAGTGTGGTAGCTATCTGTTGTAGGGCCAAGCCATACATGGCAGCATACAGGACTGGGCAGGGAATACCTCTGCTCTGCCTCAAAATACAGGCTGCTACACTGTGGATGTAGGGACATGCTGGGTGAGCTGGTGCAAGAACCCACAGGAAAAAAAGAAGGCTTGGATATACCTCCAGTTCAGTTTTAATACAGCTCAGCCATGGTTTGATCAGACTCGTCAGAAGGACATTTCCCTACAGGACAGGCTGGCAAGCCTTCTGCAGCCTGTTGCATCCTCTCCTGGAGTCTGGGCACAGCTGCCCAACTAGCTGCAGAAGCTTCATGGCTGATTTTGGTGTCATCCCATGCTCTGCCATCACTAAGTCTTTGAAAAGCTGAGATATTTTTGTCTATCTAACATTTCTGGGTTAAGGCAGGGGTGCATGGATGGAACATAGCAGCTTCTCAACAATTAAAGGGGAGATCAGACTGGAGGATTTATGGTTCCCTTTTGGCCAGAAATCTGTGGAACAATATGTTGTCCCTCACTGGGCAAAGACTTCTGAGAAGCCCATAATTTAGCCCATAATGTAGGAGAGGTTTAATATTACAACACGCAGCACAATGGCTTGAAGAGAACCAGACGGGTCTTGACATCACCAGCCTTTTCTTCCCTTCAATTCCCCAGCACGGTTGCTATTGTTCAAGCCTCATCACTAATGGCATTGGAGAGGGATCCAACGTTGGCCAACTGCTAGGGCTCTTGCCACTGTATCATTATTTCTGCTCCTAGTAGATCTAGGCAGGACCATGATCAAAATATCATGGGCTGCCAGCAAACTTCTGCTGCCACAAGAGGAGCCGAACTGCTGTTTGTGAGGGGAGGATGGAAATTTCAAAGTTAATCTGGTTCCCATCTCTGGAACTATTTAACTGTAGCACATAAAGCGTTCACAGTACACTGGGAATTCAGTCGTTTTATGCAGGTCAGCCTTACGATGAAAAATTTTATATCAAAATGTTTAACTTCAAAAAGGGTTAGATTCAATTTCCTGGTGAAGGCTTGAGTCAGTTCTCATTTTAATCTCACCTGCATGCCTGCCCCTAGGTAAAATATCATTGTATTGTCACGTTTGATTGTAATAATCGTAGTCATTTGGCCAGCAACAAAATCACAGGCCTGAACATTCCTGACAATTTAATCCAAATTCAGATCCAGATATGTTGCCTGTCCCATTTTTAAAATGAGTGGAGCCATTTATTTGCACCTGGATCATCAAATTAAGATGCAGCTCTGTCCTCTGAGGCCCTTGCTTCTATCTTACCTTATCTCCCACTCCCCAGACAACATTTTTCCTACTTAGGGCAGCTGCTCCAATGACTGATTCTGAAGCTACTAAAATAATGTGGACTCTTCCCCCCATCCAGAGAAACCAGCGGTGCCACATTGTTTGTGTCTTTCCTTTCATAAGTAGTCCATGAATATGCTTCCTTAAGTCACTGAAGGAAAATACTTCCAAGAAAAAACTCCTGTCTTGTCTTTAAGAAAAATATTTGGACTGGTAAAATGCATTGTACTATGAAGGATAGTTCCAATTTACGGACTCATGAGCTTATGAGTGGAATAAGCCTCCATCCTTATCTTTATGTTACAGCAATGGCACCCACATACGATAAGTCTTCGCTGGCAGAATTTTGAAAAAGTAATTCCAGTGCAGTGAATATAAAATAAATGCTATCAAGGAAAAATATTTTTTGCTCCCCTGGAATAGAAAACATTATTGAAACTGTTGGATGCCTCAGGAGTCTATTCATGCAAAATCTATTTCTGCAGTCAAAATATATTCTATTCTGCAGATATTTTTTCAATATGTGACTGAGACTTCAAGACAGAAAGAAATAGCCATTTTGGCCAGGAAAGAACTGGCATGCGGTCTGGCTTTAGGTGAGCGTAGATTTTTGCATGAAAATTATAGTAATTATGGGTATTTGTAAACAGCGATTTTTGCACTTTAGCGGCCTAATCGCATGGTCAACAGCTGGAAGTTGCTCTATGCAGATTCTTACCTAACACATAATAAAAGTCACCCTTTGCTGCATTTCCACAAAGAAACAAATTATAGCACAAAAGAGACCTGCCAAATGCAATCTTTCATCCTCTTCTGCTTCTTAAAGAGAATGTTTGAATATTCTGATTTAAAAAAAGGGATAAAACAAAAGGAAAAATAATTTATGTATATCTAAAATGCAATTCTAAAGAAAAAAAAGAATGGAAAATGCTGATGTATATGTACTACTTAACCATTTATTGTAATATATGCATTTCCTTTGCGTTTGGAAGTTCATATGTGATGCATCGTACACATCTGTTCCTTTCATTTTTAATTCTTTTTTAAATACATATTTTTTAATTTTTCCCTATTGTTTTTTCAAATGGTTCCATTACAGCAATTTAAAAGCATATCCAACAAGCACAACCACAAAACCCGACTCTTGTCATATTGAAAATCTTGGCAAACTGATGAAGAATTTGCTATCTAACTGGAGACAAAAAAAAAAAAAAAAAACACAAAAAAGAAACCCAGAAGAAATCTGACCAAACCTGTCTTTCCCCTAGCCTGCTGGGAAACACCTCAGTGTAGCATCCTGGCCCCCAGGTGTCCCAATCCAGGCATAGCTCAATCAATTAGAAGTTGCACTAGACTTGGTGGTTTATATTAATCTTTTTCTTTGCATTTAGAAGTCCCTGGGAAATAAAAGGGCAGTTACTGTAGTTCAGCTGAGAAAGGGTAACTTCAAACCCTTAATTTGCTTGTGATGAACACCCTTTATCCTTAGACTTTGTAATAAGATGCTGTTGATAAGTATCACTTCTAATCTTCTGCATCTTTGCCCATTTCTCTGCTGAACATCAGCTGACAATTGTGCTCAGAATTTTCTATAGTCAAGTTTTCAAAAATGAGTGCATAAAACCTCATGATACACCCACAGCTTCACCAGAAGCTGGGCAGAAATGCACAACTCCAGCCCTCTCCCTTTCTTTCCTTCATAGTTACTTCCCTTCAGTCACCTCCCTAATAGTTATATAGATTGTGCTAATAAGCATCGAGTTATATAAAGCTGCACGCCCATGCATTAATTTGTGTGTGGAATCAGTGAGTTTGTACATGCAGGTTAAAATGTCAACACTAGCTACTGGAACTCGAGTATAAATTTAATCTAAAACTTGGAGTGGAGGAGAAATGAATGCTAGGAAACTATGGAGGAGTGAAAACCATGAAGAACTCCAAAGTTCCCTATCAGAAACTACACTTTAAAGGATCAGCAGTAGAAACCAAAACCACTTGCCCATGGGGCCCTGTCGCTGGTCCACACTGTTTTGCTGGGGTGAGGGTGGGATGCCAGGTGTCTGGGGCTGCAGCTGGGACCCGAGCATCCCTACCAAGCTCCAGCTGAAAGAGACCTCAGAGGAGCGTGTTGGCAATGCTCTGGAATAGGGCAGGTCCCACAAAGCTAATACCAGCCTGACATTTGGGGCTACCCTGCAGGTCCGGGGCAGCCACAGCTGCTGGCAGAGGCTGGGTGCAACTGGGACAGCAGTGAATGTTGACCTTTCTTTCCCATACTGTTAGAGGGACTTCCCAGCTGCTGACCAGGTTGGGAGACACAGGTCTCACGCTGCACTTAAAAGTCTTACCCCGAGGCTCAGTTTTACCCATTCCTTACCCCTCGAAGCTATCCTCATTTCCATCAGCAGGTACTTGACACATATTTGGGTTCATTTTGTTCCTTCTCCTTTTTTTGCCACTGTATATGTTGTTTCTTGTTAATTTATGAATTGCTGTGTCTTTGGCTTGACTCTTATTAAATATTGTGCATTTTAAAGGTGTTTAGTTCTTTCATTGCTAGTATTAATCGCTTCACTATCAATTCCCTATTCCCATCTGTTGTTTTGAAATAGCATTATATATTATTATGCCTTTTCATTGCTTTGGCTCTCTGTCACAGCTGACTGCTTGTTTACCTCACCCTCTGTGGAGCTTCCAAAATCCTTTTTCTCCCTTGTTCTCATGGCAATGCTCCAGTTCCCCTAGTCCTGGTGTGTTCATCAGATGGTCTCCTGGGTAACTTTTAGGGCATCCTGCTCCAGAGTTTTAACATCTCTCTCAGCTTCTCTCTCTCTTCCTTCCCAGATACGTGTCCTGTCCCTCTGCTAAAGGTAGCTAACTGCCCTGCAGCAGCACCAGCAGAAGTGGATTCATACCTGTAACTCGGCTACCTGGATAACTGGTATCTCAGCTGAAATCACCAGCAAGGAGAAGAGGCACAGCTGAGTTACTGGGAAGCCTCCACTGACTCCATTCACCTCTGACAGGTCCCCCTCAGGTTTTCCAAGAGCACCCATGGGAGCTGATCAGGTATTTCATGGCAGAATCACCTTGAATGTTGCTGTAGTATCCCATTTACTGCTTTTTTTTTTTTTTTCTTCTGTTTATCCTTTCCTTCTCCTATAGCATTTTTGTGCCCTTTTCCTGCTTAATTGGCTTTCCAATTTTATTACCTCTTTTTTCCTCCCTGCTAATAGCAGGATTGTTTCCAAGCTGTTTTGTCACTTTTCTGCTACACCTATTTTCTCCTCCAGCCATCCAACCAACATATTTTATGGATGTTTCCAATACTCATGACATCAAATGTCATTCCCACCTGTGTTTCAGGCTGTTTAATTTCTAGCATCTGAAAAAAAAAGGCATTTACACTTTAAAGGGACAATAATGTCATTAATAAAGGGCTTTTTTTCAGTAGCCTTTCATAGGACCATCCATAACTTACATTTTACTTCTTGCAGCACTAAGGGCTCATGAGCAGAGATGATAATAATGGTAAACACCACTTCAGCCAACATCCCCCAACACTGCTATCTCTGCAATCTCTTCTCTGCCCTTCTCAGTGACCTTGTCCCACAATGCCTGAATGAATTCCTGCTGCTTGTTTCTCCATCAGAAGGAAAATTTCCTGTACATTATAGATTATGTGACTGTCTATATGCAGAACTGTTAATCCTTTTCTGGAGGAGAGGGAATACTTCTGTTTCAAAATGCAGCTGGAAACAGGAATGTCAGTCTGGCAGAGGGTTAGGAATCACCATGCTATGCAGGCATCTTGTCATATAAATCCTGTCACACAGGGACTAAGCTCTGTCACTGAAAGGAGCCATCCAGTTTGAAGTGTTGATCCTGTTCTTCCATTTAGAATAATGTTGTTGGGTTAGAAACCTTTTTTTCCTTTTTTTTTTTTTTTTTAATTTCTAAATTTTCTAAATTTTTGAAACGTCAGTTTCTCTCCAGTCATTCTTGCCCAGTGGATGGCTCAGGTAGACTTTTTTTTTCTCTCCTACAACAGGTATTTACATGCTGTGTATCCACAGAGGGCAGTTCTGTAGGTCTTCAGACTTCATTCTGCTAGCTGAATATGCCAAGCTCCAGCTGCTCTAGTAAGACTGCCTGTTTCCCATGCATCTTAGTAGTGTTGTCTACATCAGTTTCTGTTTGAACTTTGGGTTTTGAATGTGGGTAGCCAGAGGAGTAGACAATATTTCAGATCTTGTCACAGCACTGTTTCATATGGTTATCTTAATATTTTCCTGTTCCTACTGAGACCATCTCGCCTGTCATGGGCTGGATTTTGCCTTTGCAGGGGTGGGTCCCCCTGGCACCTGAGTCATTCATGCCTTCATTAGCTGCTTTACCAGCTTAACCACACCTCAGACATTTTTCAACTGACGAGAGCTTCTTTAACAGCAGCTATGGTATCACTCCCTCAGTGAATGAGCTCGTGTTGCATATTACTGAACGACTTTTATTTTATTCTATTCCTCAAATGCATCTAATCTTTCTTCTGCTGCCCTGATGCTCCTCTGCACTAACACTTTCTTTTCACTATGGACAATCATTTGTATCCCACTCAGGGTCCAAAAAGTAAACACTCTCCCTATTTATATCCAGGCCATCAGGACATGGAGAAAAAAGAAGGATCCCAAAACTGATCCTGGAGAAACTTCATTCATGTCTCTCCTTCAGACCAACAGTTCTCTTTGCAGTACTGCCAGTGGTTGTCTTCCTTCCAGCAGGCTCCCACTCAACAGTTCCTCTGTGCATTCCTATTTTCTCTAGTTTAAGAAATTATTTCCCATCTGGTGCCTTATTAAATGCTTTGCTGAAGCCCAGATAAATTATAGCTACCATATTTCCTTTGTGTAGAAAATCATTAATCTTTAAAAAAATCATATGAAGTTAGTCTAAACCAACCTACTGTTAGCAAGCCGAAACCCTCTGGTAATTTTTTAGTCCATTCCCAGTTTATCTCCATGACTTAAATTACTTCTTTCTTTCAAAATTTGTTCCAAAGCCTTCAGATGTTTGAGGTCAAACTAACTTGTAATTGTCAGATCTTTTTTCTTCTCCTTCTTAGCTGTAGGTACTGTATTTGTGATTTTTGAATCCCATGAGTTGTTAGGCTTGTCATGAATACCTGCGACTGTTCCTGTAGTTTCATGTGCCTGTTCTGTCTGAATTCTGAATGAGATTACCCAGGTCCTTCCAACTGAAGACAATTAAGTACTTAGATTTTTTGCTGTTGTTTCTAGTGTAGTAAAACCCCATTCCCATTATCCATCTTCCCTTTGCCCTTCTCTTCAATGTCATTACTCTGATTGAAGTTTGAGCTAAAGTCTCTTTAAGTGGCTCTTTATCCAACAGATCCATAGATCCTTCTTTTTTCTCCCTTCTGCTAGGAATACAGCTTTGAGATCTTATTAGCACCAGTGATTCGAAGAATCCTCCAGCCTCTTCCCCATCCAAGGTCCAGAGACATGCAGCATGTTGACTTCAGTGACTAGGGTGCTCAGAGCACTTAGTCCATCAGAGCTTGCCCTTTTGAAATGGAGAACATTAGTCCCAGTCTTACTTTTGTTTATTCTTCCACTTAATGTAAACTGAATAAAGGCACAATCATTTGAGCCAGTGCTGCTTCTCAGCTCAGGTCTACTAAAATGTCTTCATTGCTTACCCAAACCAATGCAAAATTCCAGTCATTCTTTTAATAACTTTCTGTAATAAACACAACTGTATGTATTATTTATAATTGTCTTCACCAGCTACTTAATTTCAGTGATACCAGAATGGCCAGCAATCTTTTTAGGAGACATTTCGTCTTGATTGTGCTTAGTAAGGAAGGATAGAGAGCCTGACAGGCGAGAGGAATCTTAAACATAAGTGGAGATGATTGAAATCTGACTGTGACAAATTCCAGTCTTTTTAGCCCAAATTAGGATGAAACATAGAAGTATATATATTAAAAGGGGAATGTTTCCAGGTCAAACGAAATGCTTGAAATGTTTCATTTTGTTTAAATCCATTAGAATGGATTCAGTAGTCTTTTAATTTGTTTTTTCCCTCTGGCATTTTGAATTTTTTTTAAAAAAAGTCTGACCTGCCAGAGATGAAAATTTCTTTAATATTGAATGTTCATATTTTGATTCTTCCTAGAAAGTGTGTTTTTAAAATGACTTCCTATGCTGTTTCATATCAGATAGTGGATTAACAATACGCTCACCCTGTAACAGAAATTAAACAGGAATGTGCAAAGCATGTGATCAATCACTGCTAAGCAAACTCTGCAAACTGTAGAAATGTTAGCTGAATTATTCTCACTGTGACCTGGGCTTCTGCTAGGTGTATTTCTACAGTGCATGCTTCTGCTTTATAATCACGGAAAGTTTGGTGGCATGTTTCCTGGGAGGGAAAAATGGTCCCTTGATGCAAACGTTATGCTGACTGGTAGATTTTGAGGGCTTGTTGTCTCTGTAGAGAGGATGGTCCTAATAAAGAGACATCTGGGCCTTCTTGCCTCTTTTCTTCTATTAAGATATGTCAGGCTAGGCTCTGGACAGCTGGATTGTGATGTTTTTGCCCCCAGGGTGTTTTGGGGTAGTGCAGTAGGAGAGCTTTGCTATCTCCAGGAGCCAGTGAATCTGAGAATATGTCTCAAGGATGAAACCTGGAGAAGTGCAAAGAATGATTTCATCTTGATTAATTACACAGTATTGATCCTCTGTGGAAAGAGCAATTATCCCAGACACTCTTCTTGCTGAAGTGAAAGCCACCGGGAAAGCCACTCTGATAAAGAGGATGAACGTTTTCCCTCCAAAGGGCTCAACTGGTTTTATCCTCAGGGTCTGCAGTGTTAAATTTAGACTCAAAGGGAAAAAAAAAATCGAGCCTTAGTATAGATGTGCCTGGCTTATATCAAGTGCAGCAGAAGTTGCACAGACAAGTGGCAGGGTTAAAACTCGACTCCAGTCGGTAAAGTGTGAAATCTAGCCTTTGCATCTTCTCATGAATGGCTTTGTCCAGAGTTCAAAATCTGCAGATTGTCTGTTGAATATTATCATAATGAGAATGTTGTTTTCCCTCACCCATTGGTTTGCCGAGCTGTGGGTATCTCCATTGATCTGAAGGGTGGCAGATTCTACCCTATGTATCAAGGAAATAAAGGTCCTTAACCAAGAACATGACTTTCTCAGGTGCAGGCTATCTCACAGAGATATGTTGACATTGTCTTATCTTCTGATCTTGCAAGGAGGTGTAACTCTTGAAATGTGTTGGGGTTTTTTTTTAAGTTCAGTGATGATAGTTTGTATGCGGACAGGACTAATATGCACATTAATAGAATTTCTAGTGCTGGCCCAAGCTTAAGTTTATGCTCAAATTCAATCCCATTCCTGTCCCAGACATTTCCTCTGTTTTTTTCCACCAGGCTGCATTGTCTAAAAGGGAAGTGTTTCCAGTCACCAAGACATGGAGCCACCAATGTCCAGTCAAATCAGTGCTGATCCATACACCCTGTGCTTGCTCTCTTTGGTGTACCTGAAGCTTGGTCCTCCACCACACCCCTAGTCCAAGGCTGTTGTGACTCTACAGCCCTCCAAGATCTAAAGGCCTGAGGTTTTCTCAGCTTTTTGTCAATGCCACTGTTCTCTTTATGCCCCACTGAGGTAGGCAAGGAGTTTGAAATAGAAACACCCTTTAGGTGTAGATGCCTTTTCCTTTGAAGCCTTGCTGGTCACACAAAGTCTGTGTAGATCCCCTCAGGGATGTTGCCCTTGAGCTTGCTATCTCAGCACTCTTTTCCCCTGTTGAGCTCCTGTGTTAAGAATCACTCATGTTAACCACCTTCATTAACAAATCCAGACAAACTGCTAGCTAATTCCTGCTGCTTCTAAAGCATAGCTTAACTATCGTCTCTCTCACTGAACCCATCTTGATCCCTTATTTATTGAGATTTTGTCCTGATCCATCACCCTTTTTTTTCCTCAGTTGTTGATCACTATGAGAAGCTTTATAGAAAGGTTTATATGTTTTGGGAAATCTTTCAGTCCTCTCAGTCAGTGCCATGCCAAAAACGTGAAGCACACTTTTCTCCAGGAGCTGTCCCTACTTTTTAAGAAACAAACTGCTCTGTTCTTCTGTTCAGATTCTGCAAACTACAATTCCCGTAGTACCACTCAGAGAAACACACAGCTTTGGTGATGTCAGTATCTTGTACTCAGCCACAGTTGGGATTTGGAGGAAAACAATTTTCTAGGTATGTATAGTATCTGTAGACAACTGGCTTTTGTAGCAAGCAAGCTGTATATCAAAATATTTTCCACTTTGGGGAAGTGGGTGAAATGGCCAATGTGATCGTAATGTAAGCTATAAAAAGATCAAAGTTGCAATGCTCTGCAACAGCATCATCCATTGAAACGTAGTAGGAGCTCGCTGGAAAAAAAATGTTCGTGCAATATATAAGACATTAAAAATTCTGTTACATTACTCTTGCCTCAAAGATTGTAATGAAAATGGGAAATGGCACAAACGTAACCCATTCTCATTACAATCGTTAGATTGTAATCTTGTGCTCTCCTTCTCAAGAGAATGCTAAATGAGATTTTAAAGTATGGAAAATAAAGGAGCAAATAGAAACTGGAAAGCAAAAGAGGTGAGGCATGATAGACTATTCCTGCATTCTTATGTTCTTTATTTTTGCACTAAAGCAGGAGAGAACAGTATGATTTCAAAGAGAGATGTATGCACACATAGATATATTTCTTTTCCTTTCTCTTTTGACAATATATCCTTTCAATATTCTTATCTCCTTCATTCTTACTTTTAAAAAAATCCCCCAAAATCAAAGAGACAAAGTAATACCTCAGATATCTACATCAACAGATTTAACAGCATCAAATTTGCCCTTATCCATCATAGTAAGAGCTGAAGGTAACACCTCCCAGTGAGAGAGAAGAACTGTATGACTTAGGAGACTAGCAATTAAAAATCTGTCAGTCACAGGTTTGGATCCAGCCCTGATTAGATAGTGACCGAAAGTTGTTAATATTAGGCGATTACTACAGAAGGAAGTACCTGACTTCGTTCTAATCCCCATGCAAGTATTTAAATGACACGCTGTAGCTGTCACTCAGCCATGCCATTGGTGCTGCCAGTAGAAGACTAAGCATTAAATGCGCCTAAGAAGGGATCTAACCCCATCTACTTCCCTGTGACAGTAGTTCATGCACAGGGTTTGGAGCAGATGTAACAGGTACCCTACTTCCAGGGTCTGGTGGGGACAAAAGGGAATGCTGGCCTCTCCTTGGGCTGTGCATTTGGGAGCTTGCAGGACCTCTTAAAATATTAATTAAGGGAAAAATCTAGTTAAGATTTAGAGGCAGAGTCACAGCAAAGGCTTGAGACCCAGCATTTAATAGCTCTATTTTGCCTGGAGAGTCAGTGGAGGTGAGGGATCACTATGCACAGGAGTCCAAAGGGCTCCTTGGTCATCAAGGATATGCCCTTACAGAGCCCACATGGCATCCACTCCACACAGTCCTGCAACAATACATCCTCATAAACATCATAACACCTCTACAATAAAAGAAATGCCTTTCAGATAAAAGATGAAAAGCTACAAAAGCTCTAGCTTAACCCAGGGAGAACGTAAGGGAGGTCAAAGACATCGGAAGTAATTTAGGTCTTTGTAGTTGTTTTGGAGATGCATCTTCTTCTCTGGCTCTGGATGTTATGTTCATCCACTTTTTTGCTCACTGATTTTGGTGTGGGTTTAGGATTTTGGGATGGGGTTTTTTGTTCATTCACTTTATTTTTCTGCTTATCCACTGAGTTTATGTTGAGTCTCTTCCCTCACTGACCTTCCCCAAGGAGGTGACCATGGGCTGCTATAAGTGAAAGCAGAAGATGGAACCTGTCTCTATAGACAAATCACCTGTCATAGCCTCATGTAACCTTCCATCACTCTTTGCTTAATGGATATCCTAGATAAAACATTTTTGCTCACTTAAAATCGGTCAAGAATTTATGAAGGAATAAATCTGTTACTTTCATGAGTTTGTACCAGAATAAACCTTCTTTGTCTTTGCTTCTCGCAGTCTCCAAAGGTCAGATTTTTCTTATCCACATATAGATGTTGGAGGTTGACATGTTAATGATTTGACCAGCTTTCTAGTTGAAATCCAAAGCTACTCTTCAAAGAACATATATAAATCTTATCTGTAACTTCAGAATGACTTGTAGGTTTTCCTGTAATCTTGGTTAAAAGTGTTTACATCTCAGATGACTTCTTATTTGAGAGGTTGCACTATCATGAAAATGTTTATAGTTGAACTAGATTTCCTGACAGCTCTTCTGTGTTAACTGCCAAGAGATTACAGACTATAAGAAAAACCTTCATCATGGCTGGCTGTACTGCATCTGGCCTGTGATAAATAGAGGACTTTTAATTTCCCAAGTATCCAGTCCTTCCAATTCCACAACCCACAAAACTTAAAAATAAAATTTTCATTCTGAAGCTTAAAATTAATTTAGTTTCTGTTGTAGTGCTGTAATAAGTAGATCTAATTTAACCAGTCAGCAGTTCCTTCCATTGGACATTAATTTTTTAAAGTCTGCAAGTTAATCAACCTGTTTTATGGTGAAATGTGTTTTTACACCAAAACTCATCGTTATTTCTTTTTTATTTTTCTGGTAAGTGTCTGGGGTAAGTGAAAATGGCTTCTGAATATAAAAGAATCAATTAATGTTTCAATATAGGGGAAAAAAAAAAAAATTGTTCCCCAAATGGATAACTTTTGTTCAGTGCTGCAGACTGCTTCTCTTGCAGCTGTCTTCAGAGCACGATCTGTCAGTGCCACCTGTTAGCTAGACTGGTCTTTACAGGCATAATATATGGTCAGGAAATGAAAAATAGCCTGAATTTTCTCTTTTTGATTTTAATAGTCCCGCTGAAACATAAAATGAGTCCCAAGGATTTAGGTAGCTGCATCCTCACATCTATACAAAAGACCCAGTCATAGGACACAGATTTTAGGTAAAGGATTATGCTCTTTATACAGGTGAAGATGAAGGTTTTGTGCCTGAGAGGTAATATTCAAAGCCAGGCCTTAATTCAGATCGAGCCTTTTTGATATCACCCTGTAGCCACATCTGACCTGCTTCAGGGGGTGAGGACATTTGGATCCTTGGTTCCTGCCCTCCAAGGAAAGGTGTCCGGGAGCATCCTTCCCACAGGAGCAGCAGGGACAAATTCTTTGTCATTTTAAGTAGGAGCTTGGCAAATGCACTCAAGGGCTGTGTGACAGCATTGCCCCTGAGAGTAGGGGACCACGCACGTGTCCCTTTTCTTAATGCCAAAATGAAAGCTTCTAAAGAAAATGAAAAGTGTAAGTGTATCCTTTCATCTCTCTCCTTTGTTTTTGCTTTTATGTCAAAATTCAGCAAACACAGTACATTTGTTCCCTGGACCTTCAACCCATCATCTCTCCTTTCTGCAAATCAGTTTGCGCCTTGGTGTGTCTCAGCTGCTACAATAACTATAATTCCAATCATAGCCAGCCACTTTAATGGGCTTCTTGTGTCCATTGGGAAGAGCTATCCCATACGCAATGTCAGCTCCCAGCACCTAGAGAAAGCACGGTCTCTCTGCCACGTTTTAAGGAGAGCTGCAGTTCTGTGGTGACATTTGAGAGCTTTCATTATCTCAGTGCAAGATTCTCTGGGGCACACTCTGGTCTCTTAACACGTCCTTGTTTAACGGCACTCCTTACCTTTGGCTGCCTGTGTTCAGCTAACCAAGTGGTGGCAGAGATGTGTATAGTCCCTCTTAAATCATTCTGATTTTCCCAAGTCCCTCTGCAGTTTTTTGATGGAACATATGGCAATGTTATGTCTATTTGAAAAAGCCTTTGCATCATATGTTTATACAACTGCTCACTATCCCAAGACAAAAATTCTTTCCTGTTATTGCCCATTTGCTGACTAAAGAAATTATCCTCTTTATGTATTCTGGTACTTTACCTTGATACCTTACATGTTTAATTATGTAGTCCTCGGTCCATAATCCATATGATTCACTCACCATATAATACAACTCACATCAGTTTTATTTGTTTTAACCCTTGCCCTTCCTTTCTCACTTGTTTTCCTTTGTCAACCTTTGGTATCTATTTGGTTTTGGGGCTTGGCCTGACTTCCATGAAGTTTTTCCTCCTCAGTGACAAAACAGTTATTGAGTCCAGTGGCACAGGACTTGACCCAAAGGACAGGAGCTCCTGATAGTTAAAGATGAGACATCAAAAAAAGGAAAAAACAAACAAACTCCAAAGGAAAATCATTATGTACCACATAAAGGAATGGACCAGAATGGAAAAAAAGAAACGGGTTTTGTGGCTACAGCAACAAATGGAGAAACAGTACTCTGTGTTTGGCTCTTTTTCTTTCTTCCTCTGTGCTGCTGGCCAGTAACTTCAGTCATCTGTGGAAATCAGGAATTTCTACCCGTTTCAGCGGGAAAGTGAGTTGCACACAGGATTTTTCCATTCTCCAATTTCCCAATCAGCAACGCAAGAATAATGATTTTTCTCTTCCTTGGGTTAGAGGTGGGTGAGGCCAGAAAAATCCTGGAATCTTTTAAGAGTGAAAACAATTTTTCCCTTTGAGGTCTGATTAAAAAAACCCCAACAACATGAACATAAAGCTGTATGTGGATTTTTTCCCTCGGAGCAATTAAATAGTTTTTAGACTAATGTTTAAAATGGGCTTTTTACAATTGAACTTCATTCCTTTGAAATCCTTTCTATGGCCACTGACTTATTCAGATGAGGTAACTTTATTTCAAAGCATGAGATATTAGGGAAATACATCTAATATACTGTAGATCTACAGGTAATGGGTTCAATTTCTGCTGGTCCTTTGTATTGTACTGTCTCCAGTGCATCTTAATAGGCATATCTAGGGACTCTGTGATCATTTTTTTAGGCCTTCTAGAAATTTGGACTTTTTCTGTGTCTGCATTATTACAAAGGGTATCTATTAACATAAGATTCCTGAGCTCTACTGATACAACCATCCTTTTTATTTACAAGTCAATAACACTAAGGCTTTCTTTTCAGCGTTTTGTTCTTTACTCTCTTAAAAAATAAGTCAATAGGCAAAAATCAAATGCAAGTATTTTCATACTTGGTGTAGCTCATCTCTCATACTAGGTATATTTGGCACCACACTTAAATAAGAAATTTTTACTTGCATTATATACTAATTTTGTAAATATACCTAGCAGCACTTCCAATGCATTTATATTTTTTGATGGAAACATGCTCCAGTCTTTTTCCTTTATCTTGAATTTTTTTCGGAAAACGTGTTTTCAGATGGTGGGGAGAGCTGCATGGTGAATGAAGTTTACTAAAATCATTCTGACACTCAGGAACTAATACCTGTGGTAGAATACTACAGAAGAAAACATAAATGTTTATAAAATGTATTTCTTCCTCGCAGGCGTCTTGCTTCTCTGAATCCAGGATGAGCCAGTCGCACTAGATACAGTTTTACCAGAGGAGGCTGGAAGGTGGTACCAGAGTGCATAAAAGCCCCATGTTTGTGGTGGCTCAGCTGATTGGAAGAAAAGAATTTGGGGTGAGATCCAGAGCTGTTCTGCTCTGGGGAAGGGAGAGGAGGACTTTTACATAAGGGGAACATAACCACCCAGCCTGACATCTGAAAATGGCAGAAGGGTTAACTTCCAATACTGGGGGGAAAAATGAGCCACAGAATTTTAAATGATGATTTAAGACTCAGTCCTGGAAGTTACTCCTTGTAGGTGGACTTCTGCACTTGTGCCCAGCGCAGTCACTGTTGGCCGTACTCGGGGAATAGTGGAAAACTGTTTGGATGCACAACACACATGAAGATGCCAGAACACTGATGGGAGTTACTCTTCTGACTCAACATTTTACTCTTCCTTATTCTTGGGCTACAAGACTATTCAGCTTCTCCTAATTGGCTTGATGGTCTTGCTGGAAAAAAGATGAGTTGCAGCGGCTTTTTTCTTCTCCTGAATTATTTACAGGTGGAAAATATCTGCCTTTCTGGATCTTACCCAAAAGGCACTAAAATGTTTCTTGCAGCCTGATACTCTGCTTTTCTCCACTTTTCATTTGGCTAGCAAAAAAACCCAGTTCAGTCAGATCTGAATAAAAATTTTTTATTCCCTTTTTTTTTTTATTTATTTTTTTATTTCTGGTTTAGGGAGTGAAACAATTATTTACACCGCCCTATTCCTGATAGCAACCATATGTCTGGACTGCACAGCAATGAGCCTTGCAGTCCTATTTCTGGCAACTATCCCCTGGCCACAATGGCATCCCTCAGTGCTCCTAATGGGAGTAGGTGCCATGGAGCCCTTTGCGTGCCATTGGCACTTCCCAGCTTCCAACACCTTACCTCATTTGCCACCACTGTCCTCCAGCAGAGTTACAGCCAAGCATTTAGTAAGCTGTGTGGCACAGGCAATGTTTGGAAGCCCAAAGCCCTCAAAAACTGTGATGCTGAGATGGGTCAGAGATTAAAAAAACAGGGAGACTGAGTGAGTTTGGCTATCTATCTGGATTCCCATCAGCTTGGAGCCTCTGCAGAGCTTGCTCGTATCCTGTAGAAAAAGTCACAATACAGAGACTCACCCCACAGCAAAGAACTAAGAAACCTGCCTGCTGCCCTGGCTGGGACAGCTCAAGGAGGACCAGTACTACCTGGGAAATTGAACTTGGGTGGAAACTGCTTTTTGTCGTATCATGCAGTCTGTCTTCCATCTTCTTTATTTTCCTCCTTAGGAAAGCAGAACTGTGCTCTAATAAAAACAGCTAATCTTAGTTTGTAAAGGGGCTGGCAGTAATGCCAGCCTTGCTGGGAAAGCCCCAGTGAACTGTGGTAGAAACACACCTCCTGATCCGCTGGAAGAGGACACGTGGAAGTCCTAAGGGAGATGATGATTTAGAAGACTGAAGTTTAGTGGGACGTTGCTGGTGAGAGTATCAGAGGGCTAAAGGCTCAGTTAGCTCATGATCTGAAGCCATCCTCCCACTACTGGTTGCTCCTCCTCTGTTTCAGGAGACAGGAGAGAAGGACTCAAAGCCTCCATGGCTGGAGGGAAGAGGTTGGAAGGACTTGACTCTTGCTACTGAGCACGGGTATGATTTCTTCTCACTGGGTCGTGTAAGTGACGCAGGACTCAGCAGGATGACTTCTGCCTTCTGCAAACACGCTGAAGTTGGCCCAGTGTGAGCTCTGGCTGTGGAAAATGCAGTAGGAGGCTGCACTGTGGAGCTTTTATCAGCTGTGCAGATCAAAAGGGGAAATTTCACTCTGTTTCCTCCCATTTCTAATGCAGCAATATTTCAGCATTGTGCTTCAACCCATGGTTCACAGCTGAGTGGTAGTTTTATGATTTTATGAGGCCTCAGACCACAGTGTCTTTAAATGTTCTATAAAATATACAGGTTAATCACCTGACCCCTGAAAACTTCTTGGAAGAACTTGTATTGCATTAGCTAATGCATTGCAATGTCTTACTGTAGCTGCAGAAAAACATTGTACATGAAAAGCAAACCTGTCAAACTTGTAGCTTTGCTAACTTTGCAAAAAACAGAAAAAGAAAAGCCTTTTAACCAGTGCAGAACAAGATAAAACCACAAACTTGATGGCCTTTTGTGCATCCTCAATTGGACATTGCAGCTCTATGCTGTAATCTCAGAACAGAGCCTTTATCATCTTGGGTCTACTAGCATTGACCCATAACACAGAGTCTTAAATAAAAAGCAAACCATATTGTCAAAGCAAAAGTCAGTATCTCAGCAGGTCTGGCCTCAAGTGTGGGAGTGTGAAAAGAGAAAACAAAAGCTCAGAATAAGGAGAAGGCTAGATGGGTTCGAAGGAGAAAAAAACAAAACCAACCTCTAGAAAAATAGCAGGGTGGAGCAGAAATAAAAATACTTTGGACAAGCGAATCCCTACAGACTCTGAAGTGCAAGGGAAAAAAGACCTAATTCTTGCCTCACTAGTGCCTGAGCTGATGTGGGTCAGCTGTGGTGGGAGAAGGGCTCAGAGCTTGGATTTTGAAACATCTGCGCAGAGGTGGTCCAACAAGACCGCCATGGCAGACATGGCATTGTGGAAGATTTGGGCCAGGCTGTAATTTATGGGCAGACTTCTCTGGGGATAAATAACCAAGAGAGATGGCACCGCACTCCCCCTGAGGAGAGAAACCAATGCTTCCCTCTTGCTTGGGGGAGGACATTGTTCTGTGATAGTTAGTCCCAAGGAGAGCAGAGCCATGGCCTGTGCTCCTTCCTGCCCTTTCAAATAATTTGAATGCCTGGGTGAGTTAACACTGAGTAGTTCCTGCTTTCCCTTGAATTGTGCTTCTGGCCAACGTATGGCAAGCAGAGATGGATGCAGAGGCATGGTTGAAGCCATAGTCCTGCCCAGAGACAGGGCATGCACTTCTCTCAGTCCACAGCCCTGCTAGATGGGTTTGCTCCTGTCGCATGCCCTCTACCTCTCTGCACTGAAGCCAGGTCCTCCACAGAGATTCTCCTTTCCATCACCTTGTGCATACCTGCAAGGGACAGAAGGGCCACAGCCTCCAGCAGATACTTTTGAGAAAATGTTGGCTTCTGAAGAGTTTCTTGCAGTTCCAGGAAGAGCTATTGGGTGTTCAGAAGCTGGGAAGCTGAAGGAGTGCTGAAATGCAGCCTGTGGAGAGTGAGATTTGTATCCTACTGTGGTAAGCCCCTTGCCCAATAAATACTTAACTGGCAGGAGCTCATGCAGTTGAAATGCATTTTGACCTCATTCAAATTATTTCATGCCAGGGTGCCTTGTTTTGTACTTCACTTATTCCTTGGCAGTTTCATAAGTGTCACGAAACTCACTTTAGAAGGGATTGGGATGAGTTCACATGCAACAAAAAAGAAGTGGCTCCATCCCCAGGTCAAAATAATGGTCATTTACCTGTCCAGTGTATCCACCATTAGGTTGCATTGCCAGCCTGCCTGGCCAACTCTTAATTTACCTGTACATCCTCTATTGCTGGTCAACCATGCCTGCTCTCATCTCACTGTTGAGTATCACTGCACAGCCAACTGCTCCCTTTGTGTTTCCATCTCTCAGGAGTTACTTACTTGTGTTCTAGAGTTTACGAAGCTGTCTTTCTCTCTGCTTCAGTAAGGTCATTTGCTCAGGACTGTTGATGTCTAGGGAGAGAAATGTGTGTAGAACCACCTGAAGTCCCATCTGCAAGTAGCTTCCCATCACAGGGAGGCCAGAAAAAGGGACAGAAGAGCACCAGGAGAACTGGCTGCACTGTAAAACCAAGGAGAGTAGTGTCGGTGAAGTTGGCAGGTTTTGTAGACAACATGGAGTTGACTTTTTTTTTTTTTTTTTAAATAAGAGAGTCATTCACCCTCTTTTGTGGATTCCCTGAAATACAAAATCTCCTCAGTTAGATGAGCCAGGTGGAGCTGAAAATCCTACACTGAACCCTAGTTGGAGCCAGAGGCCACAGAGGGGATCACACCCACTAAGCGTTATATGATGCATTACTACAGAGTCATACAGGGGACTGGGTAATAGGTTAATTTGGGTAGCACCATGGGAATGTTATATTGGTCAATCTTTTTACCTTTTAAGACCCTTGATGCTATGTTGGTCAAAATGACATTCATATTTGGGAGTTTCCAAATGTCTGTGCCCTGCTTTTCTTCTCTAAACAGCCCGTCATGCCCCAGTGTGCTGTGTGGTTGTGCATCCCACCCAGTACTCTTGTGTTGTCCCTCCTGTGCTGCTTACAGCTGCCTTTCCTGACAGCTGGTCAAGATCCACCTCTGCCCAAGGCAGAAGTAGCAAATAGCTTAATGAGGAATGGTTTCAAACTGGTGACACTTTTATTGGTGGGCTAGAAACAGAAAACACCCTGGAACTGCATATCTGGCATGTTGTGCCATTAACACTCCCCATTAGGAGGCAACCACAAGGTAAATCACCTGGATCACAATCCATAAGGACTCAGTTTAAAACCAAAAAAGATGTTAAAGCTTTCCCACCCTGTCCCAGGATCCCATCACAGAGCTCTTTGCTTTGCAGATCATTGCATTGCAGAGGGGAGTTTCAGACAAGATGGTGCTCTTCTTTGGCTCAGAGATCACCCCAAGACAGCAGCTTTGTGGGGATTGTTTCTACACTCCTACAGACTCTCAGTAAGGCATGCTTTGGTGAGCAGCAGCAACTGCAGTTCACAGGCACTTACTCATCCTCTCACTGGACTGCCCTAGCAATCCCCAACTGTGAACCACTGTCCAGCCCTGCAAGCCTGGAATTCCCACAGGGGTGGGCTGTGGAAACATCTTACCTCTTCCTCATCCCACCAGAAATCCATAACTGGCTTTCAGCTGGGTCTGCAGGCTTCCTCCATGGGGGTATCATGGGTGACCATGAGGGCTAGTGCTGGCACGGGGAGGAAAATAGTGGTGGAAACATACTGCTGGGAGGTCAGCAGCATAAGCCCAGAGCAGTTAAAGCTGCCCAAAGCTCATACAAGGGTGGTAGAGCTGTGGGAATGAAACTCCAGAGCAAGGATGAAAGCATCATTATACTGGTTGGGGAAAATAATTTGGAAAATATTAATTTTTCTCTTTCTTTTTTTTTAGACTCTCTCACTCTCTTCATAACACCAGTCTGATGAAAATAGGAGCCAAACATGAGAAAATGATCGTTGTGTCAAAGATGTTGATAATAGACAGATAAATAGATAATAGACAGATAAATAGCCATACTGCAGCTGCACCTAAGCCCTGGAAACAAAGACTGCTTGTACACAACTGTTTGTCTAATTGCAGGGTTTTTTTAATAACTATTAATTTTGCACAGTCATATGTGCACTCAGTAAAAGACAAAAATTGTCCACAATGTTCAATTTAGTGTATTTATTGTTATTTATTTAAAAATCGTTGAAGATGTCTTTGCACTCATGGGTCTGAGTCTTGCACAATTCATTGAAATGCTTGGCATCACTGCCATAAAATTCACACAGTGAAGGTAATAAAATCCAGCTACACAGTACAGTAAAAATCCCCACAAAAAAATATAATAAAATGGACATATGAATCTTGATAAAACCCATGTATTACTATGCTGCACCTTCACACGAATTAGAGATGTGTAGTAATCCTGGATGAAGCCTTATGTAAAAGCACATGCTGTGTTCAGAGGCAGTGTAAAATGAAAGGGGGGGACACAATGCAGCCCTGTCTCTCTGATTATGCTTAACCAACCCTTCATCGAGGACAACTCCTTGGCCGTGTAAAATGTTCTCCAGTTCAGCAAACCACTCCTAGCAGGGGTGCTCCACGTTCCGTCCCCTGGCCTCACAAAGGCCGGCGGAACTGGGCATGCAGTGTTGGGAGGCTAATATCACTCACCAGCCTCCAGGTGGGATGTCCACCTCCCTTCTCTTTCAGTTTTCCAAATGCACGTTTCACGAGCATCCTAATGTAATCTGCAGCTTCTAGGAAACATTTCCAGTCTCCTGTCCCACTAATATAGTCTGTAAACTGAAGTAGCAGCCAGGAGAGGATCTCCTAAAATGACTGGATTAAAGATTTCCACAGTGGTCACTGGAGCAAAACAGCCCAGAGCTCCCACAGGTGCCAATATTACTGGCCTTCATGTATCAGTAGAAAGATACCATACATAATGATGGGATCTATGGTGATCTACTAAGCTCTTGAAGCATCACAGGAAAGTACTCATTGTAAGATGAATTGTTCATGAATCATGACACAAGAGGGCAGAGAACAGACATATGGCGTCCTCCATGGCTTCAACACAGCCTAGGAGACCTAAATCCCTTCGTAGCGTCCAACCCTACAATCCAGTGCAACAGCACCTTCTGGATAGCAGCATGCAACTTTCTTACGATAACCACAGCATTTCATCTCCCAGCTTGTTAGCTCAGTCAGTGCTCTTGCAGGTAAGAGCTCCCTGGGAGATTTTCTGTCACTAAGCTCTGAAGTGAGCTCTACACAGCCTTGCAGAAAATAATTTTTAATATGCTGAAGTCTGGCTTCTGCTTTTGCTCACTTTGGATGTGCAACTTCTCCTTAATCACTGCTCAGCACTGCATGGGTGAGCTGGACCATAGCTGTCCACTGCCAGAAAAGACCTTGGAGAAGAATATCACCATCTGCCAGGCACTGTCTCACAACAACACCAGAAAAAATCCCACAACATGTACTGTAGAGCGCCATGCCAGGGTATGGGATATGGATTACTTTGAAGCCTCAGCCTGGTTCTGTGTCCTTAAGGATTTGAGACAGGGACAGACCATTGCAGAATATTGGTGTGCTTTCTTTTTTTCCACTTGTGCCAAATTTGTTGCCCCAGATTGTTTGGTGCAGAAACATAAAACGTGTACCAAGAATTCAGGTACAGATATGACACAAATAGATGATGAAGGGAAAAGGCCACACAACCACTTCTACAGCTGTGTTAAAGTGGTTTGTGGGTACCTATGTGCAGGGAGGGATGTGGGTAAGGAGACCTAAATTATGTTGGCATAAGCAGTGGAAGAGAATTTGAAGAGTGCTTCCAGAATACTGTAAAAAGCTGAGCCCAGAAAAACTCCAACCAAGAAGATCCATGAGGATTTAGGAAAACTTTCCATGATCTAAGTGATTTTAAAATGAGTTGTACCAAGCCCTGGCAAAGCACAGAGAACTGGATGATTTTGGGGTGTTTCCTTTTGCCAGCTGAGGGCAAACAAGCTGATGGGTGCATGCCTGAGCTTTGTCCCAGCTCAGCTGCGGAGCATGTCTGCACAGCAACATGGAGCTGCGAGCAGTGCACTCGTGGGCGAGAAGAAACAATGCCAATGGCCATTAACCCAGGCAGCAGGTCCTTCACTAGCCTTTGTGCCATTGTAACGTTCCTGTAGTTGCTGCACGAGCTGGCCAGAGGGAAGCTAAAATGTCCATATCTGCTCCCTTTATCATCACACCTTCTGTTGCACTAGCTTGCCCCCGCCCAGAGCCCTCATGCAGACTCTGACCAGGATCGGGCTGCCTCTGTGCTCACACCATCATTTCTTCACACTTCTCAGATATGGAGAGGAAACTTTTTTCTCAGAAACCACAGTGGTAGTGTTCCTGAGGAGAGATGCAGAGAAGCAATACAGATGCATGCAGGTGCTCTGCTGAATCCATCCATACCTGCATATTTCTCTGAGAAAGGGCAATGCGGGCCAGTGACATGGTTCTCTGTCCCACTTTCTCCCCGTGTAAAACAGGAATAATGATACTGACCTAGTTCACTGGGGAGCCTGGAAAGGCTAGTTAATGTTTCTAAGGCTCTCTGAAAATAAAAAAGGTCTGTATTGGTGCTAAGTGTTATTATTCATGTATTGTAATTCTAACCTATAAGGGACTTCACTTTAGTAGCAGATTTTCAGTTACTCCAGCAGCTGAAAGAGGGGTTTTGTATTTCATCTTTAGCTATATACAGATTAACAGCACACACACAATTTCATCACAGGCGTAAAGATAAAGATGAAATCTACACCGGTGTTAGACATTACAGTGCATTGCCTTGGCATGGAACAACTCTGGTTTCCAACATCTGTGAAAGTTTAGCTGAAGTGATATATAAAGACTTTGTGCCAGTTAACAAAATCAAGTGTTTGTGAGCTTGATCCCACAATCTGAAATTTTCTGTGGACTTTAGCAGGACCTGGAGCAGTGCCCAAATCAGAAAGGCAAAAGCTAAGTATTTTACTATGCAACAAATATTAAGCAAGGGAGTGTATAAATATATAGAAGGTACAGAGTGATTTCACGGAGGTCTTTTCACTTAGAACTTATTCACCTCTCTCCAACAAGATCAGCGACACAGTGTGGTTTGTGTAATTCTAAAAATCATAAAAATATCAAACAGGGCTTTTTATAACATATCATGTGTTCCTGACATATATTGCTGTTCTGGCAGTGACTTATGTGCTACACATTTCCAAGATCACCGCTTCTCCTGTTTGGATTATACTGACCTCCCGGAGGAGATGACTGCATATTGGAATCTTGTACCAGGTAATGGAGAGAAAAAGGGATGGGGCTCCCACGCAAGCAGAATACCACCTTCCCAGCAAGAAGCAGGATTATTACTTCATTAAATCATATGGGAGACAATGGTATATCCACCATGAAAACAAACTGAATGTTTTCATGTTATTTAGAAGTTACTTTGGTGTGTTACACATGATGCCCTGGAAGATGGTGACTATCTGCCCTGGTTTTACTTCTCCATTGTTAGGAACATTCTATTTTAGTTTGTGTTCTCAAATAATGGTCAGGGAACATGATGCTATTGCTTGTGCATTCAGGGGAGAGGGTGCATGATCAGTTGTCCAGGACACAGGCAGAAATGTTCCCATCCACATGAAGGTCTCCTTCTCTCAATTTTTGTGTAGAAACACAGACTAAATAACTACTTTATGAAATACGAACAACAGAAGATAGAGCTGTGGAAGAGATTTTTCTGTTCTTATGTACTTCCATGTATTCCATTTAATACAATGAGACAAACAAAAAGAAGTGCAAATCTTGACTGGAGAGAGACATATTTTCCCCGCTTCCTCTTGTTTCTTTAGGTAATAGAAAATCAATGGGCCTTTTATATGAGGCACTGACATTCCCATTCTCTCTTCATATATGAATAAATTAATTTGTTTACTGTGCTGTCTGAATAAGTGTGTTTCAAAACAATGACAGATTTCAGTGCATTAGCTCCAGCACTTCTTTGTGGCAGACACTTTCTGCCTTCCGCATTTCCCAAGAGCAATAACTCATAACATTTCCTACACAAGCTCCTCACACACCACCTAGTGACTGAAGGGGGGACTGCAACATATAGAAAAGTGTCATCCAGTACTTCACCATTCAATTTCTGGTTGAAATAACGGAATATTTTTCATTCCTTCTCATTTCCCACATAGTGGTTTTCTTATCTCAAAATTTGGTACAGCTGCTCTGGCCACTTACCATTTCCCAGCTATGTGGCTTTTTACCGCTCTTGGCATAACCATCCGTGTTTTGAGGTGACATTTCAGAGTTTCTCTGGTTTTTTTTCGTGAAGAGCCGTTATAAGGAATTGGTATTTTCTATTAAGTTTGGTTTCTAAATTTCTCACTAGCTGTACTATTTAAGAATTCAGTACATTATTAACAAATGTGCTAACTCTTCACTGTAAATGATTATGCTCTGTATGGCTTTTTCCCTATATCCTGGAACTATTTACATTATGAATCATCGATTATTTATAGAGATATTCACGGTGCTTTTCTTGGACATGCCATCGAAAGAAATCAGTAGGCCAGAGGGAAAGAACAACAGGGAGCTCTTGGGAGTGGACTTTTAGGTTTGTTTTTACATTTTTTAAAGTCTTCAGTGCCATCAGTATTAATATTTGGCATTTTTCTATTGGCTTCTACTGGAGAATATCAAATAGAGACAGGCTTCCAGGAAGCAAGTGTAATGATAACATTACCTACAGTGTTACAATCTGCATTGCACAGTCAGGCTGAAAGAAACCTGGAGAAATTATAGGCTCAACCCTAAAGCTAGTAGGAATTTTGACCCTGCTGCTGCTGGGCATGAGATGACATTGTTGATGACTTTCCAAAATCATGGAGGAAGTGTGTATGTGGAGCAAGTATCAGAACTCAGATTTCTTGACTTTTGACCCCATTTTAAAGGTTACAGAGCACTGACAGTTCCACAAGGACCACCTGTCCCCTCCTGCACTGACAATACTGGGTGCTTCCCTTTGGGCACTGGCACACAGTGGACACTGTGCATTCTGAGCTAGTGTTTTGCCAATTATCAGGCCTAGCATAAAGGACACAGCCAGCATAAAGATGAACCAGTAACCAAATTGTATTTGATACAAAATGGTCAGTACATGGGTGAGTGCTGGGGGTACAAACAAGTCAGATTATACATAATTGACATCAATCCCACTGACCCCAACAACAACACCCCACGACCAACAATGGGTGGAATAAATGGTGACATGCAGTCTCTCATAGAAAGGATGGAAGACAACTGAGTCAACAAGCCAAACACGTAAGACCAAGGAAGCCACATACTGAATCTCTACACAGCCCACATTTACAAAAGCCAGACCTGACTGGAGCCCAGTCCTAGGGAGGCAGGAGGTCCTTCCCCAACAGGGAACTCTGCAAAGTGCATCCACCTCACAGACAGACACTGCCCCTTCCTGCAAGGGGTCCCAGCTTTTATCCCTAAGTGGGACACCTGACCTTTGCTTACTCAATGCAGACACCTGGGGCTCATTTACCCCATGGCTCTGTCTGCAAGGCTGGCACCACCCTGGAGGGAAGCCTAAAGGTAAACTCATCACCTCTTTGTGAAGGGCTGTGGGAATCACCCATGTGTCAACCTTAATTTGGGGCTTGGGGTTGAAGCCCCAGCATTTTCGCTAGGTCTCAGTTTCAACTGACAAGACCTTCCAATTGCTTTTTATTTTTGGTTTGATTTGTATTTTGTTTCTAATGTGGTGATTTGAGACATTGTGTGTGAGAGAGAAGGAGAAAGGGAATGGTATGCTACCTAGGGACGGAGGAGTCCAACCTGCTTAAAAGGGAAATGTTGCTGGAGAAACACAAATTGGTGCAAGCCACATCATTAGGAGGAAGTTGTCTATCATTAAGCGCTACGTAGTGCGCCCTGTGAGCCTGAAATAAGTCTCCAGGGGATATACAATAATACTTGCCACACGAGTAGAAATGCTGAAGATGAGCCACTGCACTGTCTGGGTGTCCACCTCCCACCTGTGTTAGCATCATTATATGCATGTTGGGCTGACTTAGCATGCTGAGGAGGAAGATGGCCATGCCATTCCCTTTTACCATCTGGGTAATTTACTCTGTGAGTTTCATAGAGAGGGAATTCATTAATGCAGATATGCAGGATGTAATTATTCAGATGATGCTGTGGGAGGAAGCCATATGAAATTTGCAGAGTGAGTTCCACTGGTACCCTGGGCAGTGCTTTTCTGGGTGGTCCTGCCTGAAAAAAAAAAATCACACCTAGGAATGGCTTGATGGCTTCTCACTGGGTCCCAAACGGCAGCTTCTCCCGATGGGCATCAGTGGGAGCTGTTCTTACTAGGCAAGAGCAATATTAGAAGACTCCCAGTTAGCATCCATCACAACAGAGAGGAAATCTGTGGGAACTGCTGATCATTTATATCAAAATTAATGAGGTTTTCCCTCTCTGAACACAAGGGCTGAGTTGTATGCTGACTACAGGGAAAAAAATCCATCCATGGATATCTAGTATGCCTTTTTTATTTATATTTTTTTCCAGGGGTCTTGTATAATTGATGACACTGCCTATTTTGGCAAAGGAATTTTCTGAGCACAAAATGCATTTTAATAGTAATTTTTGCCCATTAAACAAACTGTTGTTTTTTCCCTCCTACATCTGAAGCCAAAATCACAGGACCACAAAGCAAATCAGCCTAATTTCACTGTGAACTTTTCTTTTGACATGCTTCTATTTTTCAAAGAGAATAAATATGTTGTTACATGACTGCTCTTTTCCAGACAGAAGAGGCAGAAAGCTATTTTTGAAGCTCCTTAAATCAGAAGCTCTGGCTCTTTACAAAAGCATCCCCACAGGATATCAGGACTGTGTTTGGAAACATATGTGATAAAAAAAAAATCAAACCATAAAAATGAACTGGGATCACCTTGTAATTGGGCAGAGAAGACTTCCTGCTGCCGTCTGTATTTTTGTTAAAAGCCAGTGCTTCTGCATTTCTCACCTTTTGCTGTGAGAGATTGTACACAAAATCTCTGATTGCCAAGAAAATCAAAGCCAAGAGGGAGACCCCCTGTTTGGAGGAGACCATCCCCCTCCTATATTCTTTTTTACTGATGTTATGTGGGGAAAATTAGATGTACAGAATGAATCAAAAGTCGTTGTAAAAAAATAAAATAAAACCACCACCACTGGAACAGAGCTATATGGAGGACCCAGAGGAGATCTTAGAATGCATCAGCTTCCATATAGAGCGGCAAGCTAATAGGCAGTTCATTGAAGCTAAAGTATAACATAAAACATAAAATTACAGAGAAAATGGCTGAAAATATAATAAAAAATAATTAAAAATCATGTAGGAAGGTGGCATATCAACATCTGATGTAAATACAGACATAGGAAGTGCAGTTCATCATTTGAATGGATGATACAGTTGAAAATGGTAAAAAAATGTGTAGGTTTTTAATCTTTTTTTCCAAAAATTTGAGAAAGCCCCAATGGTTCCAGCAACAACTTTCCATTTTCTTCTGTCAGAGGGTGATTTCTCTGTTTTACTCGGCTACCAGAATTCTTAAGGAAAAATAAAACTACTGTAAAACTAAATTCAAAATCAAAAAAAGGAAGAAAATTTTCCTGGTCCTTAAAAGTTAAACATACTATGGAAAGACACTAGTGTCTCTACCAGATAGGCATCATATGAACCTTCTAATAGAAACCAGACTTCTATTTTCTGTTATCCGCTGCTTTCCACTCCTCAATGAAATGAAATTTCAACATTGTTAAAGTCTTACAGCAGAATGATTTTTTTCATGAAGATGTAAGACAAATTGGACAAGGCGTTGAGAGAATACAGAAGTTAAAAATAGGCAGCATTCTCCCTTCCTTGGAAATTTTTCTCCTAGTATCTGCAGCCAGACATATTTAAAATTCAGCATCTCCCAGCAATGTGTACATCACACTAATATATTTTTTACTTTCATGGACTGACTGCTAGAATTGGCTATTGAGAGCACATTGGAAACATTCAGGCTCCAAACTTTTTGAGGATGAAGCATATTTGTGTTTTCTGGACCAGGACCTGACTTCTAGACACAAGGTCAACACTCAAACTAGCCTTATAGTATTAAAAATGACTTTCACAAATAAAAGTGTATCTGTGTTGGTCTTCGAGTTCAGACAACATAGGAGAATGTATATGTGTATGTGTGCACACATAGATGTCTCTATTTTGAGTTGATATTTATGTAGTTTTACTTGTGTAAGTACATATGTAAATATATATATATATGTTGAAAAGAAGGCATGCTCACTTTCATGGAACCCATGCACCAGTGGTATGTGCAAAAGCAAAGACAGTGACAAGCCTTTTCCAGGCTCTTGCATCCTTTTCCTCAGCACACATAGGTAGAGTTCTTGGACCAGGAGGAAACATTCTCTGTAATGCAACTATGCTGCTTTTCCAAGGCTTGGCAAGGATATTTTCCCTCTTTTTCTTTCCTCATCATCCATCAACATGCTATATACATAGCGAGCACAGCAGACGGCATTGGTTCACTCCTTAGCATGGCCAGCATTTTTTGGATATGTACACTTAAATGTTTTTGCAAATATAGAGGGCGTAGTATAAGCAAAGCTTTGAAAATGTGTCCTCTCAAGTTAAAAAGACTTAAAATGTTGCTTTTGTGCACATAGGTGAAGAGAAACGTTCATGCCGTAATAATGTCTATACCCACAACAAGGATCAGGAATCTACAGTGCAAAATACAGTGCAGGCTTACATGTCAGCTGAACAGGAGCCAGCAGTGTGCCCAGGTGGCCAAGAAGGCCAATGGCATCCTGGCTTGTGTCAGCAATAGCGTGGCCAGCAGGGACAGGGAAGGGATCTTACCCCTGTACTCGGCACTGGTGAGGCCGCACCTCGATTCCTGTGTTCAGTTTTGGGCCCCTCACTACAAAAAGGACATTGAATGACTCGAGCGTGTCCAGAGAAGGGCAACGAAGCTGGTGAAAGGTCTGGAGCACAGGTCGTATGAGGAGCGAGGAACGGCTGAGGGAATTGGGGGTGTTTAGTCTGGAGAAGAGGAGGCTGAGGGGAGACCTCATCGCCCTCTACAGCTCCCTGAAAGGAGGTTGCAGAGAGCTGGGGATGAGCCTCTTTAACCAAGTAACAAGAGATAGGACAAGAGTGAATGGCCTCAAGTTGCGCCAGGGAAGGTTTAGACTGGATATTAGGAAGCATTTCTTTACAGAACGGGTTGTTGGGCATTGTAATCAGCTGCCCAGGGAGGTGGTGGAGTCCCCATCCCTGGAGGTGTTCAGGAGTCGGGTCGACATAGAGCTGAGGGATCTGGTGTAGTTGGGAACTGTCAATGCCAGGTTAATGGTTGGACTGGATGATCTTCAAGGTCTTTTCCAACCTAGTTGATTCTGTGATTCTGTGTAAGTGAACTACAGCTGAATACAGTCGACATCTAAGTTAGGAAGGGCTTAAAATCTAACAGAGCTACTTTATAGCACAATCTACATATTTTAAAAATAGCTTATTTAATAGCTGATAAAAGCAGGGGTCAGCTTCCTCTGAAAAGCAGGAGGTGCACAGCTTTAAATACCTGCAGTTATTTTGAGAACATGGGTGATTAAATTCTAGCAACTCCGCAATTTAAAATGCAATTGTAAGTAAAGGACAAATAAAAAATATTATGTCACTTGCTCTGCAGTTATTTTACATCTTTTTCTTCTTTTTGTATCTCTACTCTTTCATTTTCTGCTATTTACTCTCTTGGCTCCAAGCTTTGTTCAAGTTTCCACCATCCAAAATAATCCCATGAGTATCTACCAATCTACCTGTCTGTCTGTTTGCCTATCTATCTACCTACCAACATACTTACCTATGTATTGTACCTATCTATCCACAAATACACACGAAAATTGGTTCTTTACATGGTATTCAAATATGTATGTTCAGTGTTTTATCTCCCTGCTTTTATAATAGTGAATGAAGGTGAGAAATATGAGGAAAACTTGTAATCAGTGGCTTTAACTTCCCATCTTCTTTAAATGTTTGCATAATTTCAGCTTCTATGAGTCCCTAAAAGGAAGTCAAACCCCACTGGTCAAAAGAGGAAAGCAAAGAAACAGGAATTCACATAACCAAAAAACATTGTAGAAGTGGAAAGGAAAAAATATTCAGGTTTAATTGATAGCTATTAGGAAGCAATAACTTCGTCTCTTCGCTTCTAAAAGATTTTTAAAAATTCCATCTCAATGAAATTTTCACTCGTTAATAGAGGTTTCCAAACTCTCCAGAGAGGGAAAGGGAATGGAAGATAGGATGCTGCACTCCCGGGAGTGGGCACTAGCGTAACAGGTCTCTCTTCATAGGACCACAAAACAGTTGCACACGATCAAGTAGAATACACATTAAACACATAGTAAGGGCTGTCTGCTACTTACATCTAAATGGAATTCAAGCTAATATGTTGGTTCACCTTACAGGTGGTGCATGGTTTACAGAGAAGGACAGGAGATTTTGTAGAGGAGGGAAGGATGCTGGATGGGTCCCTCTTTTTCACCATCTCCCTAAATGCAGATTCTCCATCTTGTGACCTGTAGCTGTCCTCAGACAGGTTGAAGGTTTGCAGGGGAAGGTAGAGGTGCTAAAATATTATGGTATTGCATGAAGCTGTGAAAATGCATATGTAGGGGTGACATACTTTTTTTAATGACCATGACAGTGCACTCTTTTTTGAGCACAAAGGTGATTGTTCCCTTGAAAAAGAACAATAATTGATAGAGGGGAATTTTTTTGGTGGATATATTTAAAAAAAAATCATGTAAAAAATCATGTTTCATAAAGGAAGTATGTCACTGGGTAGAGTCCCAGAGACATGCTACCGAGACTCTGTATTGCATCAGAAAATTAAAATGAATATGATGTCACTTACTGATGGTGCAATATTATGTTCAGTAGTAAAACCTAAACTTGACTACAATGAGATATGGAAGAGCTTCATGACTGATGATGGATCAACTATGTAATAAAATAGCAGGTGAAATTCAATGTCGATGAATAAAAAATAACATATATATAGACAAAACATCCTAATATCCTATACAAGCAAGTTGTTGTGATCAAAAATAGCTGGTATAGCTGTTGGTATTTCAAAAAGATGTCTTAGAGTCAGTGTGATTTGCTTTATGAAAATGTTAGCTCGAAATATTTAGCTGTGGCTAAATAAATGAAAATAATTGAATTTTAGGCATTACTGAGAAATTTAGAACAAATGATAAACATCATCATGCAAGTGCATACACTTTTCTGTCCTTCTATCTTTAAATGTATGTGGTCAAATCATAAAACTTACAAAAAGGGACAGAAAAAGTGATCAAAGCTGTGGTACAGATCCTGAACGTGGGAAAAATTAAATAGAGCTCGAATTTTAGCCTGAAAAAGAGATAATCAAGGAGGGATAAGGCAGAGGCCTATAAAAGCACAGAGAAGGCAAACGGAGGAAAGTTACTGTTCATTACTTCTCAAAATGAAAGAAAAAGGTGTTGTCAAATGAAAATATTGGGCAGCAAGCACAAAATAAATGAAACAAAGGAATTCAGAATCACAGGATCTTGAGGACAAAAGTATAAATAGGTCCAAAACATGATAGGATAAACTCACAGAAGAAACATCTGTGAAAGGCTACACAACACAAAAAACACATGTTCCCAGCTTGGGGACTTTCTAAACCAGAGTTTGTACCTGAATCTTGTTTTTATCAGTGAAGCTAAAGCCTAAGGATGCCTCAGCCTAAAGTTTTTGTGCTTCTTCTAAAACCAAATTTCTTCACTTGGAGAGTTTTATTTGTGTGGGAATTCAGCCAAGACAATTCAGTTAGCTTGGGGGGGGGGGGGGGGGGAATTAGTAGATTTAGTAGATGAACATTTTGTGCCCCACTTCTGTGGAAGAGAGATAAATGACTGACATACCTCGAAGCTGTATCTAGAGGGCTACCTTCATCTATACACACAGCAGGCAGATTTCCATATGACTGGGAAGAGCAAGGGTATGTTAGCGGACATATCTTTCCACAGAGGTATTTTATTTGCTCCCTGAACTCTGCTTTGGAGAGGAATTCCTGGACAAAGGCAAGTGATGCAAGACACTGTGTGTACCAGAGCAATGTACTCCACTTCCCATGGTACTACTTCTTGCAGGACAAGTTTAGCTGCTAAATGCTGGGTCCAAATTTGCAGCAGAGAATGGCAACATAGCTAATCTGAAATGTCTGTGTTGTTTACAGACCCTCCTCTGCTGCACGGTGTTACCTACCCTGGCCACGGTTGCTCCGAGCAAAGAGAGTTTTCTATGGAGAAATGGCGACGGCTTAGAGAAGGTGAGCAAGGACGCCAAGCAAGAGCAGAGAGCTGTAGCTTGTATTTTGGTGAACTTAATGACTAGTTTTGAGGCAACGACTTGAAGGCCAAAGTCTGACAGGCTGTCAGGCACTGATTGCCATTTTCATAAAGGGCGCTATGCAAGTGTAAGTGATTGATAGATTGATTGATTTATTTTGCTGAGGCTCCTTTGTGGTCTCCTGAGGGGATTTCTGGCCACACCTCTCAGCCTGAAAGCACTTGCTCTGCCTGCTGTTGCTTTTTTTTTTATTTGCGGGTAATGAAAATTTGTCATAAGCCTTCCCTTTCATCTGTACATGGCAGGCTGTCACACAGAAACAAGCCATTCTGGAACCTTGCTTCCTTCCAAATTGCTAAATATTTTTCTTCAAATTGCTTCCCTAATGGGCTAGTATAATAGGAGCAGCATGCTCTCTGCCCACGCTGAAGATGCCAGAGCATTTGTCCAGTGCACATGTGTGTTGGGCACAATAAACTCATTGCCTGGCCTGGAGACAGTGCAGCACTGCTGCTGATCTAATCTATATTGCACATTCCTTGGGCGCAATCATGCACGCAATGGACATAGGCGCATATGCACACAGATAGATACTTTTGCCTCCCGTAGGAAAATATACCTCTTCAGGGAGGCAGCCAGCTATACATCCCACTTTCCTGGGGAAGGAGCAATGATTGCATTTCATAAGGTGAGACACAATGGCAGGAGGAGGAGGAGGCTAAGCAGCCACCGAGTAAGCCATGCGAGCAGTGACAGAGCTGGGCTCACTAATGGACTGGCCTGGCCAGTTTTTTATTGACTCCAGTTGCTGCTTTTTGGAGGGGCAGGCACCAGTGGTCCCCAAGGTCAGCAGTTCCATGTGCTCTATGCTAAACTGTTGCTGACCCACTGCTTTATGAGCCTAAGTGCTTATCCAGGAACAGAAGTGAATAGGTTGTGTGTGATAAGAAAATAATTTGCCAAAACTGCAACAATAAAGAAGGCCTGATGGGATCTCTTATGGTATGAATAGCCCGGAGCAGCTGCAGATTTCTCTCTGCTTTCACAATTATTTTCATTTTTATAACAACTAAAAAGGGAGCATTGTCCACAGGCTCCTGCAGCCCATATTTTCATATCCAAATCTAATATTTCCATATACATATATATACATATTACGCATTGTGGATCTTTGTGAATAAAAGGCAGGAACAGAAAAAGGAAAAGCCTTCTCAGATAAGAGGCCTGTTGGCACACCAACTTAACCCATTCCTCCTTTCTGTTTCTCACAGCCTTCTTGCTGGATTTCTGCAAGATCGCAGAGCAGCCAGCCCAGACCCATGGAGCTGTGTTTCCTGGGTGCTGTGCACAGGTGCCTGGTGTGGCTGCAGATGGGGCAGCTCTCAGTGCTGTGACAGAGCTCCATGTCAGTGCGTAGCCAGCCCCCTGCATCGTCTGCGGGGCTGGGAAGGTGACTCATATACTCCTACTACCCACCTTATGGCAGCGTCTGTTGAGAAGGCTGAGTGTATTTTGACATGCTTTCTACCTAGGTGTTACAGAGGGCATTCAGTCCAAGAGCTGACCCTGCGCAGCCCTCCTGAGATCATCACATTTCCCACCTCCCCAACCAATCTATGGAGTTTTTATTGCCCTGGGAACACAGCCAGGTCTGATGGTGCAGTTCTCTACCCCAAACAGCCCTGGCAGCTCAGGACCTGGTGGCCTGCCCTGTGCTATGACTCTCTCACTTGCCCATCAGTCCCCAGGTTGAGCAGTGATTTGCCCAGAGAGGGCTCCCTGTGACCCAAACCCCTGGAAGCCGTGCCCAGAGCTTCTTCCAAAAGTTACACCAGGGCCAAGTTCCTTGCAGAGATACCACACGCAAGGGCACCCACGTCTCTGAAGCTCTCCAGGAACAACCAGAGAAGGAGGGACTCCTAAGAATAAACTCTTCTTGCAGTTTAATTCTGCATAAGGACAAGACCAGACTCCAGCCTTGGATGTTGTGGCAGGGTCAGCTATGCAGAGTTCAGAAAACAGTCATGTAAAGAAAGACACAAAGAAATGACTCAGATTGTAGCTGACCGCCTTTCTGATTTCTCAAGAGGTCTCCAGTGAATCAGGCTGAATGAGCTTTTTGTTGCCTTTACTGTTTGCAGGAGTAGCTGAAGTCAGAGAGAGTTCTCCTGTCTTACTGCTGACAGCTACAGTATGGCAGGGCTGTGGTGCTGTAGCATATAATGATCAATCTCATTTCAGTTCATTTTGCTAGAATTTAATTTTCACATGGCCCAGTGTGACCACATCCCACTAATTTCCCACTTGGATATTTTCTTAAAACAGTGAGACTAGTTGAAGATTCTGCAACTCCTGTTGGTGAAATAATAATAATAATTTACATTTATTAAGTGCTGTTCTTCCCAAAGGACTGCCCAAATGCTTTCCAAAATTTGTGTACGCAGGAATCCCTTCACCAAGGAAAAAAAATGCAGCTGCTTCACTGGCACACAGCAGCACTAGCACAACAGCATAGGATAGGGAATGAATCAAAGGTTTAATGTTATTACATCTTTGTGGTTCTGTTACAGTAATGCCCAGAAGTCCCAAGAGGGACCAAGGCCCCTCTTGGGGTGGGTGAAATAAGTAGTAAGGTTATTGAAAGGGAACCAAGGAACAGAAAATTGTAAAAAGTACACTAAAGGAAAAACAGGAAAGAAAAGAGAGTGATAGATAAACACACACATGATCACATAGATTTGAAACACATGATAAATTCATGGGATTGGAAGTTATCCTGTACACTCTTCTGTCCTAAGGCAGGTTCATTTCTAAGTGTTTAATCACTAATAGACATTTCTGTAACTTGTTCCTAATGATCTCCACTAATGGAGATTTTACAGCCTTCTGAGGCAGCTTTTTCTTAGCCTGTACTCTTCTCTTACCATAACATAAACCTGAATGTTTCTTGCTATAACATATACCTCTTACTTCTCGTCTTATGAACAACAAAGTCTTTGCAGACTGTCATTTATTTTCAAATAAAAGGAGACATATGCATTGGTCTGTAGACTGCTTACAGAGGTGTTAGGGTGAGGTTGTTTAACACCAGTGTTATAATGGACATGTATTACAAGATTGGATCTAGAGGACACGGTGTGGGGCTACCTACCTCCATGGGGGGCTGTGTGGAAAAGGTGCTTGTGGAATGAACAGGCAGAGGGATGGAGGCTGCCAGGTTGGGATTTGCAGTCCTGTGAGAAAAGTGAGACATGTGGAAGAGGTGATGGACCTTGATGTCAAGACCAGAAACGTAGATCATTCAGTAAACGTATTTTAATAGTTCATAAGAAAACCAAAGCAGCAGGTGAAGTGGCTGAAGCATGGAGCTGGAGCAGACGGTTGTGGCAGCAGCACAGGAGAGTGGCTGCAGCAGTGAAGGACAGAGGGGGAGAGGTTGTGATGGTCAACAGCATGAGCTTAGCTAAACAGGGTACCTAGGAAATGCTATGCAGGCACAGGCAACAGTTTCTGGAGGAGAAAATAAAAATGACCATTACAACATGGGTCTAAATGATCGAAAGGTTAATGACATTATCGTCAGGCAGAGGAAGAAGCAGAGGTGTCTGGGAAAGGAAAATTAGTAGCTCTGTGCTAATGAGCTGGTGCCAGCAGGACCTCTGTGAGGAGAGTTTGCTGATGCAGGTGGAGATACAGGGCTGGAAGGAATAAAGGTATCCTGCAGATACCAATTTGTGAGCATTCAGAAAGAATATGTGTATTGATTTGGAGCTCCAGTTCACAAATGTGAACAGATACAGAAAGCTAAAAATCATTTCTTCTCTCTTATTTTCTCCCACAAGAAATGCAGTTTTAGGTGTTAATGTCCTCTCTACTGAGTCTCCTGCACCCCCGTCTTCTCTGACCTGATTTGGAGTACTGCTTGTTTGCCAGGCAGGAGAAGTCTTTCTAGTTCTTCATCCACAAAACATACTAACCTCAATCCTGACAGTGTGCAACTAGTAGTGTACAGCAGAATGTGATCTTTGGAGTACTTTCTTGAAATTTGATTTGTTAGAAAGACTAAGTAGATGCCGCTGGAAAATTTCACAAATTTTAAAATTTGCCTTCCTTTCCCAGGGAATGAAGGATGCTTTGCACTTCACAGGCAGTGCTCAGGGGACCCTAGCTGAAGGATAAAGTGTATCCCAATACCCAGACCTCCTCCTCCTTGGACAGTACCCAGGTACACATTAAAACTGAGCTTTGAACTGACCCATGTCCCATCAACATCTTTTGCACTTCTTTAATGACAGAATTTAGCAAGGCAGATTTGAGCTTCACCTCCACAGACCCAGATCCACTTGTTTAAGTAGAATATTTTTTTGTTTATGCTGCAGGCTAAACAACTAGGCTTACCTAGGGTCTCTTGTTAAAATGAGCCATCTGTGGCAGCTGTGGTAATTATACCCAGACTACTGTACCTTTCATGCAGAGCTCTTAGATTTGTGTTGAGACTTTGAAAACAAGAGAAACAATGGCACGAGGGGAAAGAAAATATCTCCTCAGAGTGAAAACTATCATGAGGTCCTCCCTTCTTTCATTTTCAAGTCTTCCCTGGATTAACCACAATCCTCAAGTTGCTCAACGGTTGTTCCCTGCAACAAAGGACTACAAAACTATCTGAGGGCAAAGACCAGACCCCAGACCGAGGCAGGTTTTGCACCTCAGTAAATGCTTGCCCACACTTTGCTTTGGTGAGCCAAGTAAATCCAGTATTTGCGCTGCTCTGAAATCTGGACTACATAAGTACAGTGCCACAAGTACTAGCACAGGAGTTAGTTTCTTGCCCAGTTTTGATTCCCTTCATTCATTCTGAACACCTCTCAGCTAGCACTTCTGCAGTAGCTGTAGGGGAATTTTCTCCCCCTGTCCCCAAAGACATCAGCGCTGTTGTGAATACGAAGCAGCAGGAGTTACTCCAGAGCAATGCCAGGTATTTCCTCCTCTCCGGGGGGGGGGGGGGGGGGAGGGGGGCAGGGAGGGGGCTGAGCACACTGCCCTGGGGAGGATCAGACCTTTGAAATCAGTTGACTTTCCAGTGCTGCCAGAGAGAGTGTAGGGCTTAACAACAGACAAACTTCTGCATGACATATGCTAATTCTCCCTACTTTCCTCTCTTTAAAAATTTCTCCAATTAAACCCACACATTGTTTACATGCAGTAGTTGCTGAACAGTGAAGTATCTGAAAAACCTGTGATACTAGATGACACTTTGAAGGAAATAGAGAGACCTTTAAACTTCCAAGTTGTTGTAAATGCTACCAAACATAATGATTTTTATCTTTAATCTTCTCCTTGCTGAAACATAAATTTGAACAGATGGAAATAAGAAAAGAAAGATTGTGGGAATAAGCATTGATGTTATCAGCTAGAACTGACAATAGCAAATGCAGCCATTGATTCCCTGAGCTTTCAGGTAGCGTAAAATATTTTCACATGCTGTATTTCTCCTATTTCATATTTTTCACTGTGAGTTTTCATATGCTGTAGGAACAGTTCAGTCACAAGAGTAAGTCAAGTTAGCATGGCCAGGAAAGAACAATAGATTTGATTCACTTCTGCTGTTTGAGGCACCACCGCAACAGAAAGTCTCCCTGAGCCAGGGGGAGGTCAGAGTGGTGCAAGGTTCACAGCCCTCGCTGACTCCCTAAATGAGTACAGCTGATCTGGAAAAATGCTGTCACCGGAGCAGAGAAGGGTGTTCTCATTCTCCTTAGACCCTCAGCAGTTTCCAAATCACTAACGAGGCATTTGCAGTACCAGGACGTGATTTAAAGCTCCCGTTCACAGGGCCAGTCATCTAATGAGCATCTGCCCTATTTGATTCAAGAGAGATTCAAGTCCATCATGTCTGTTGTCTAAAAAGTCATGGATAAATGGTCCAATAACAAACAGTATGAAGTAATTTCCTGCACAAACTTACTGCACCCTGGTCTTTACCACAAGCTCGAATTTCTTGTGTGGGCTCAGATTTTAGCAAAGAATTACGGTATATTGCTTTCCATGAGAAGAATTTCCCACTTAACGGATCTCAGGACTCTATTAGACCCTTGGCTAATGGAAAACCATAAACCATCCCAGAGCTTTCTAGAACTCCATGGAGAGCTGAAAGTGCAGATATTTAGCCTCTTCGAGGGCCAGGGACTGACAGAGGACTCCTTAAAGGAATGCCAAGCTAATAGAAGTTCCAAACAATTTCATTTCAAACAATTTCTAAAGGAAGAGGTGACTATATTAACATGAATATGATTTAATGGCAGCATTAACTCTTCTTCAGTGGTGTTCCATCCTATTTCTCTGTTTGATCGTATCTTCCACCAAACTTAGGGTTCTGGGATGGTTTGTTGTTTTTTTTTTTCCTAGGCAGAGTTTTTTATGCTACCCCTTCATGGCTAGGTTTGGCACAGTTGCAAGGCTGTGCACCTTGTTAAACGTGCTCCCAAAGATGTGCAAAGCAGCTGGATCCAGATGTGATCTGGCCACCCCCATTCTTGTCCTTGTCACACCCTGTACGCTATAACCAGCTGAGAGTTTGGCTTGGACCTATCAGACTGTTTCTCTGCCACTTGGGAACTCTCCATCCACTGGCTCTGCACACTTCTGCACTGGCGCTTTGTCAGAACAAACTCATATCATTTATTAACCTATCTGTACCTTGTCCGCAAGTCAAAGTATAGTGGAGAAACAGGTCCTATTACTGCCATAATGTCTCATCGGGCATATCCCATGTATTTCAATTCACCGTAGGCACTGCAGACTTATGTATCATTTTTCACTTTAGCATATATATGCCACTTAATGTTGGAGAGGGCCTATCTATTGGTAACTGGTGCTTTCTTGAATGGCTGCTTGTGAGTCTTTTTTATTTTAATATTTCTTAACTCATCTCCTCCTAAAACAAACTCAGATTCATTCATTAAAATTAAGGCACTAAGATTCCATAGAGACAAACTCCGGAGAGGGCTGATAAATTACACAAATAAGCTGTATTTATAATACCTCTGACGACTCGAAATAGGCATTTTATAGAAGAGAAGCTCCAGTAAACTGATAAATCTATTCTCTGATACTGCAGCTAAGCTGCATTTCAATACCTGAAACCATCTGTTTGATACAAGCATACACTTAGCATAATATGAATACCTTAGCACACAGATACCTTAGCATACCGCATCCCTTCATTTTCTCATAACCAGCAATTATAGTCCAGGCAGAGAGGAGCGTGTGGCAGGCTGAGAAGGAGGGAGGAGGAGAAACATATAAAGAAGATGGATTTTTTTTTTCCTTAATCTGTGTGAGTCTGACAGAGCATATGAAGAGCTGTAAGCCACAGAGTGCCAGTGAGACAGAGACAGAGAGACAGACAAAATTATTTCCTTTGCTGGGTCTTGCAGTTTGGAGTAGTGGCTGCCTTATTCGCAGGACTTTTTTTCCCCAGACGCCCACCCAAGAACCATTCAGCCACATTTATTATTCTGTCAAATACAATGTGCAATAAAGAGCCAGTATCCCCAACGATGGGTACCTGTGTTCATAGCTCCACAGTGAAACACATAAATCACATGTGAAGGGCAAGGCACATGTGCTTTTTGTTTCTTGTATCACCTTTTATTATCTTAGGACTGAAAAGTTAATAACCCAGTGGGTAATCACGCCATTATCAGTTTACATTGTAGTAAAGCCCATTCAAATGATGATTACATATGTTAATGAATGTCGTTATAATGCACTACACAGTACATTACCTTCAATAAATATAATTGTTTATGCACTTTAATGAGGGGCTATAATGCCCCCCAAACTAATGGCATGGACTGAATTGTGATTTATTGCTGGAAAACTTTGCCATTAAGAAAGGAAATCTCACCAACCCTTTCATGTTTATCTAACTTTTTTCCTTCTTTAAAAGCTGCCACTCATCTCTCCCTCCTTCTGCTTGAAACGGGAAAATAGCTGTAAGACACTTCAGCAGTGTTCCTTGTCAATGCCTTCCTCCACCTGAAGAAGCAGGAGGTGGGTTCATTTAGAAGGTTTAATGAAGATCATTATGTTTACCCCTTAGTAAGGCTTAATGCATTATCTGGCAACAAAACTGATAACACGTCAGAATTTTGGCTGCAAATCAAGCAACGGGAAGTAAAAATGTTGGTTGTTAAGCTGCAGACTAGGAATAGAAAATAAGGTTAAAGATGACATTTTGGCCAGTGGTCCTTCATCTAGCTATAGAATAGTCAGAGAATAGTTGGCTGTGCAGAGCATTCAAAGCTCTCCAGCTGGGAATGAAGAAAACTAGAGGTGAAATGCCACCTGATCTCTTCAATCTCTAGGTGCTTTCTTTTCCAGAGGAGTGAGATAAAACCTTTCTTTGTGGACTCAATAAGAAATGACAAAGAGGCAGAGAATGCTAAACCAGGCAGCACTGTGTAACTGGCTGAGGGTGCAGTAGGCTGAGCGAGATGAGCTATCAGCAACTAAACTGCACAAGACTGGAGTTTCCTCTTTAATTTCCCTCCACTTGGTTTCCTTCCTGAATGGCACCGCTGTGACATTTCCATTACCGGTGAAAAGTAGTGTGCTTTGTACAGTAGTCTCTTCTCCTATTGAAGTCAGTGGCAAAAACTCCCATTGATTTCAACAGCAGAAGCACTGAGCTAGCTGCAGGGGCATGGTCGCTTCTGCAGAGAATTTGCATGCGGTATGTCCTAATTTTGCTCTCTCATCAGTGTCAGAAATTTTTTAAAAAAGAAAGTTTCCTCAAGTCTTAAAGAAGAAATAAAATGGTGCAATTTAGAACAAATAATAACAGGAATTTCTCTAAATGTTATTAAAATTCAGGTATAACAGCAGGGAACGTGAGAAAGATGCATGTGAAGGACTGGTACGAACTAAAGTAGTTTCTTAAAGTATATTCCCAAATATGTGTATACACAGTAATTACTTGAGAAACTTTCCAAGGATCACAGTCATGTTCCAACTAGTTTGAAAGTCAGTAGTGTAAAAAAACTTTGACATTGAGATGCAATTTGTGGTAAGATCTAATTAATTTTTTTTGCTCCTAAGAATAATTTATTATTTACACTTCTTATTATATATGTATTTTAGCTTCATTAGTCTGCAATGCTGGAAAAAATTATACCTTCAAGTCCTATTTATCAAATTAATGGTGCAATTTCATAGTGACACATTCCACATTCATTAAACCAAGTACAGTAAAAATGCATTTAAATTAGATTAGTGTGATGTAATAACGATTCCAGTGTATGGAGTGATATTCCAGCAGTAAAGAAACACCCGGATCAAGTTGAAAGCAACTTTGAGATAATTTTTCAAGATTGATTTTGGCACTGGTTTAAGTGAAAGAATAAGGACTAATGTCTCTCCCCTCTAGCTCTGGGCCCTGGGTCTCATCACGGGAAATGAGTGGCAGAGTCCTTATGGGCACTGGGGTGGAGGAAGCCATGTGTGCTCTGCAGAAGGCAGTTTTGTCAGCCTAGCGAAACACTGGAGAGGGACACCTACTTCAAATCGCCTTTTACTGGCACTGGCTTTACACGATGCCACAGAAGTTGCTGCCACTCCCTTAAAATCCTGACTCTCCAGGCCGTTTTAGGCTGACAAAGGCTCACGTGTCTGTGTATGCACCCAGATGCGGTGCAAGTGTGGATGCCTGGATGTGCGACCTCGCAGAGGTACCACCTGTGCCCTTTTGCCTTCTGGATTACTGCTCTCTGGCACTCTCCCAGAACTGTGGGCCACAGGGGCTGGGCGAATGTCAGTCCATTTCCATTGACCTCCTCCATCCCAGCGATCCTGATCACAGAGTAAAACAGAAACTCTAGGTGGGTGCCAAATTCACTGCCCATGAGGGGCCTATAAAAATCTTAAGCCCTTCTGCCTCCTTATACCACATACACTGCCTGCTTCAACAATTCCACTGTGAAACAGCCAGAAACTCCCGTCACCTCGCCATCATGCCCTTTAACAACAAGTTTTAGTTGAGTGCATTCACTGTAGCTTAACCTTCCTGGCTTGGGCTGATGAATGAAAGTCCCCGGTAAGCAGCAGGTTGATGGAGGTTGCTGGTGAAGGAGCAAATCACCAGAAATTCACGTCCTGAAACTCTGATTGAGTCAGACAGGGGCTGCACATCCCCACTCTCCACATGCTGATACTCCTCTTGCAGTCTTTGCAGCCCAGCAGAGGAGCGTTTTCAGCTGGCTGACACTCAATGCCGCACTGCTCCAATATCACATTAAAGAAGCAAATTAAATCAGAATAGCTCCTTAATAAAAAAAAATCTTTCTTTCGAGTACCCATGGGGAGTTGTGTATTGTGAGTATCTGTCTTTCAGACTATAAGCCTTCAGGCCAGTGACTATCTTTATTTCTGAAACACAAACAGTATTAAAACACCATTGGCACTTAATAAATCAGCAAAACTACAATCGTTACATAGGCCTCTTGGTGAGCCATCAGTTACCTTAACACATGAAATAAAAGTACGTCCTTTGCATTTTGGCATGTGGCTTGTGAGGGTCACACGACATGTCGGCAGAGTGAGCACCCCGGATTTTGGAGAGTGCTGTTTGGCTCACAAAGGAAGCCCTGGACCTTTGCAGGCATCACCCCAGAGACCTCCTCAGACACTTCAACCACACAGAGGTATGGTTCCACTGGCGTTTACAAGTTCTCCATTTGTTATCTCTTGAGCTGAGGTGCAAAGAAAGATGGGAAAGATTGACGTAAGACTATTCAGGCTACTAGTTTAGAGAATTTTATGTTAGCAGAAGTTATTGAATACTTGCACTGTGGCATCACAGAGTTGTGCCAGCCAGGGCTGGTACAATCCTGACATAAAAGGCACTACCCCATGGTCAACTGCCACTTCTGAGAAGACTGAACTTGTGGGTGTTATAGAAAAGAGATGGAGCTGAGATACACTGGTTTTAAATTGATGAATGGGGGATGGCAATAGGGTAGGAAATTAAGTATCCTCTGGGCTGAGTTGGATGTACATTAATAACAAGGTAACTGCTGCATTTTCGAAAGACTACATCAGCCCTTTATAAACCCAAATGTCATTTATGGACTTAGGCCCAGAGATACCCTTGCCAAAAAAAAAAAAAAAGAAAAGGCTTTAAAAATTTTCCTTTAAAGATCTGCTAAAAAGGTGAGTTGAATCACTGTGAACAAATTCATGTATTAATATAAACAATTAAGCTTGATTAAAAAGAAATCAGTTTTGCCTCTGGCCTGACTGACCTCAAATTTCTAAGGGCTGCTTTTCCAGTCCTAAGGGCCTGAGCTATGTGTCCTTTTGACTTCAGCTTCTCAGCCTGTTGTCCCCAGGCATATCCTCTCTTCCATGTTTCCTCCTCCCCTTATTCCAGTGGAAATAGGTTTATTTAAACAATTAAAGCTGTATGCCCCTACAGCCTTCTCCAGAAAGCAAGGGGCAAGATAAAACCAAGTCAGCCTGAGCACTCAGAGACAAGAGAGCAAATCAAATAAAATCATTGTTAAAAAAATAATCTAAAAAAAATCAAACCTAAGCTGAAATTTGCATTTGCTCATCTATCTCAATTGAAGTTTTCTGCTACCGTGCACCATATGGTGCTGTGTGAGGCTATAAATATGCTGCTCTCCCAGACCCATTTCTAATGACATTTCCCATCAGTAAACAGGTGCTCCTGGCTTCTCCTGTGCCTCCGAGTTCAGAAAACTTGAGCAGATACCTCTGTGCACTTATAGGAAACAAATGCAACTTGTCAATGGGCTTATTTCTGTTGCACTGGCAAGAGGCTGTATTTCCATGCTGTGCATGGGACAGTGGAGCACATCCGCATTACAATGAGCATCATTGGCAGCTTTCTTCCTCTACACTTTTCCCTAACATCTTCGTGCCCATCAGCAGGGCTGATCCAGTGCTCACAGTCTCCTCCTATGTGATCCTTTGCTGTGGCCTTGCAGTGTCGAGTTTCACGGGACCTCTGTGGCAGAACTGAGCAAATGCTCGCTCCTGCCTGCTCCTCTGCTCTTCTCTGTGGGGCTAAGGGAAAGGGAGCAGGCAACGCTCCATTCTCCACAAGGGAAGGGTTTTCCTTGGGGACGAACTCAGAAATCAGTCAAGAAGCATGAATGCCACCTGGAAAACCTGGAAAGGTCTTGCAAAGGTCTTGCTTAACAAGGTCTCTGGGCTTTACGCGTTTCAGTGGCAAATTTCTTTGTCGTTCTCCTGTAGGAACCTAAGCGTGGTGATGGAGCGCTACGCCAGACTGCAGTCTGCTGCAGCCTAGGGCCTTCACACCCTCTCTGTGTTTATTTAATGGGCTGGAGTTTGGTTAGTGCTCCCTGCACACTGAGAAGGAGAAAAGGGAAGCGCTGTCAGTAGTACCAGGGTGTACGTTATGAGGCTAATCTGAATATTGCCCTACAAAGGCACTATCAGTTCATTGCCTTAGACTGGTGACAAAAGCTCAGGCTATTTGTGTCAGGTGACCACATTTTCAAATCCATTTCAATGGTTCAAAAATATCCAAAAGGTCAATATATTGTTTATACCACATCACTGATGCTAGGGGGAATAACAACCTTCAGTAAATCCTATTATTTTCACAACTATACTAATAACATGAGAAACTATAGATATAATAAAAGTTTATATCTATAGTTGCTCTGCAGACACCTCCTCTGGTATGGTATAAATATAATATATGAGACTTGGCGGTGTAATACAGTTTTTATTTCAATTTTTTAGGGATGGCCATGCACATCCATAACTCATGAAAATAAAAAGTGTATTACACTGCCAACTGTTACATATTCCCTAGTAAAGCAAAAATGGCAAGATAAATTTTATTTTTCTCTTCTCCCCACCAACAAAGTGTCTAGCTGATATGGTGATGATGAAGTGTTAGAATAAATATTATTTAGCCGAACACTTTCTATGCCATAACCACGTCTGTCCTGTCTATTTGTCAGTCCTGTCTATCTGTCAAATGGTAGATACTTTCTTTTTTCCCTGCATGTTGGCTTTGCTTTTAATTTTATGCGGCTATACTTGCTGCTATTCTCCTTAGGAATGAAGGGAAGAGAGATTGCCTTTTCCTGTGCCCTGCTCTTTAATTTTCTCAGACACATTCTCTTTGGGTCTTAAGAGCTCTAACATCTGTGTGGGACATGTGTGTTGGCTTGGTAGCATAGGCAGCACTTCTTAAAGATGGGCAAAATAGTGTAAATGAAGAAGTTTCCCAGCTGTGTGTTGTGCGTAAGTGGAACAAGAGGTGAAAAACCCTATGATTCATAGGTAGGGATGGAGAAAGAATTAGAAACTTGAGTGCAGCAGGCTAAGACTCCTTTACCTAAGAGAAATGGAACAAATATGTCACTCGCATACTATAAAAAGGGAAAAAGTGATAAAGTCCTGTTTTATAAAGATGGTATTGTATTACAGTCAGCTCTGGAGTATCCACATTGCAGTGAATCAGGTGGCAGATTAACTGTGTTGGGTTTGTAGGGACACCCAACATGGTGGTGCATGGAGTAAAAGCAGACCCAGAACCACTGGGAACTGGGCTTGGGAGACCTCCACATGTGGCAGCGAGACTGGGCAGGGTCCAGCTTAGCTGGGAGCTGTCTGTGTGCTGTGCTGCTGCTGTCAGAGCTGCCTCCCACAGAGCTTTCTTAGGTGGCTCATCCCTCTTACCTCCAAGAACATCAATTTCGGGTAAGGGTGGCTTATTTAATTTTTGACAAGCCAGCCCACGATTGGAGGGCACGTAATATCTGACCAGCTGCTCCTCCATCCATGGGGCAGTCATGAACCTCTCCTCAGAGTTAGAACAGGAGCAAGAGACCTTAATCCCTGGGAAAGTCCCCACAGTGACACTGGTGCTAACCACCATTTTCTCTCAGCATGTTTAATTGATGAACATAATTAAATTAAACTCAGACAAATGTTGCCAACATGTATTAAGTTCACTGCTTCTGTGTTGGATGTGGAGTAACCTGTCACTTGTAGGCTTTTCCTAAGTATGTTGGTTGGATCATATAATTATTACTTCCTCTTAAAAATTTCATATCTCTGATTCTCCTTCCTTCCTTCCTTCCTTCCTTCCTTCCTTCCTTCCTTCCTTCCTTCCTTCCTTCCTTCCTTCCTTCCTTCCTTCCTTCCTTCCTTCCTTCCTTCCTTCCTTCCTTCCTTCCTTCCTTCCTTCCTTCCTTCCTTCCTTCCCACCCTGTCTGTCTCTCCCTCCCTCCTTTCATATCTCTTTCTCTGTCCTCTCCTTTCTCTCTCCACACTCCCCCTCCACACCCCCTCCATCCTGTGTCTGTGTAAAGGGATATCAGGAGACCTTGGGTCAAAGACCAGGGAATGCTGTGTCAACTGCCACATGAAAGAAACAGAAATTTGAGCTTTGCTCTTCTGCAAACAGCCTGAGTTCTCAGCCTGTATGGAAATCTGCCTGGAATGTCAGTGCCTTGTGTCTCTCCCCTGCACAACATACATCCACTACTGTCTCATCTGGAATCCTACCCTAGAGTTGGGATGGAAAAAAGGAGTTCACACTGTACAAATGCACAATAAAAGAACTTCCTAGCTCTGTAGAGATAATCCACACAGACAATGATCAATAGCAACCATCTGATTCCCTTCAAAACACGTGTATAAGCCACAAATGCACATACCAATGCCCAGACAAGGGGAGAAGCATGCACAAGACGAAGAAAATGCAGGGTTTGACACAGCCCAGCTGATGATACGGTTTTCATTACAGGCCCAGCATACTAATACCAGACCACTGCACAGGTGGGAGGGAGGTGCTTGAGGGCCAGTGAACACGGAATTTTATCAGTGTGTCACAATTACAGAAACACCTGTGCTAAATAACTTTGAGCATTGATACACTGTGAAAAGTCAGTGCTCAGTAGCCCTCAAAATTTCTCATTTCTTACCTGCAGTGGGGTGGTCTTGTAGTGGAGCAGCGGTTGTACATAACTTCCTAAATGTTTTTCTTTTTTCTTCTTTAGGATGCCTGTCACACAGACACGCTGTCCCTAAATTGCCACCTTCCTGTCTCTGCATTTTTTTCCCATTTGTCTTCCTCTTGTGCAGTGGAAAACGTTAGGGATGGAGTGATAAAAACACATGATAAAACAGCATCACCGGGGAGATCTGCACCTTGGAAATACAGGGACAAAGTCTGCACACAAGCAAACTTTCCATTGATGACAGTGGGTTATGCCTCATAACAAAAGGCAAAGGAGTCCTTAAAACTGCACTTGCCTAATTAAGGTCCTGGTTCAGCTAGAGTGCTTAATTTAAAACAGATGACTCAGTGTTGATGGTGTTGCACTTTAAGTTGGGTACCTGCCTAAGTACTTGGCTGAACAGAGGCCCAACCAATGTATCTTTAAATGAAATAGCAGTGGAATACAACAGCCATTCTAACCACTATATATAATTGACTAAAAAATTAAATCACTGTAAGAGGTGCTGCACTTATAGTGAAAAATAATAAATAAATGACTTACAGATTGCCAACATGACAGTCTGCAGCAGAGCAGAACTCAGAGAATTCAGCTCCCATTTGAATTCATGGGAAAGCAGGGACTTTTGAAACTGCTAAGTTAACCAAAAATATATATTGTTAAAGCCAACAAATTTATTTTTCTGTTTGAAAGTCCCTGTTTTGCTATACAGAGGAATAGGATCTGAATTCTCTGACTCTTCAGCATCATAAAATCTGTAGTGCCTGTTTGGGGAGGTGTCAGGAAAATATTGGTTCCCATTCTAGGCTTATGTTATATTTACACTGTGGCTCACTGAAATACTAAAGCGGTAAGAGATATTATAATTAACCTCTTCCATTTTTCCCTTAAGAAGTATCTGGTTCAATGAACTGTCAATCAGCTCTCTCACTTCCTATTAGAACAGGGGCTAATATGCAGGACAGATAAATTAGTTCAGTGAAAGAGAAGAGGCAATACAAGGTTATGAGTAACATAAGATGATAAATATTAAGTATGTTTTATGTAATGACAAATTTTCAAATGTTCCATGGCTGCTTTACATCTACATCAGTGCTTTCTTTCTGTGCCCCTAGTTCTAAGGGCACACACAATTATTGGTGCAATTGTATGCCCACTCCTGCTTTGTGGGAGCAGTTTAAGTCACTGGAACTGATTTGCACACATGTAAACCTGGCACTCAAAGATATGCAGGCATGTAACTGTCATTGATGTCATTGGGTGTTAGGCACTTAAAAACAACGTGGGTGACCAAATGTCTCTACTAAATGCTAAAATGATCTGAACTTTGCAATAATACAAAGTGTCACACCTTAGTGCTTGAAACACTATCCTTTTATCTTAGAATTTCAACTTATATAAATGTAGGTCTATTCACAGTGCCCAGTGTTGCAACTGACTGCATTATTTATTATTTATCATTACTAATTATCACAATGTATTATTTATGCCGTGCAATAGGTATGCACAGTATTTTGCCAAGAAACATCCTGCATTCTTACATTTATTAATTTCTAAAATATTGCTGCATTGTTTGATTTGGAAGTGAATCAAAACATATGTAGATATTAAAAGGAGTGACAGTGAAAAGCTTCAGAAGGTGTTCTGTTTTCAGTTGTGAGAATCAGGTGACAGACTGAGGTATTCTTTGAGGTCTCTGCTCTCCTTTCCAGACCTTGACACAGAAAAATATGTCTGACTTTTGGCCTCAGTCTTGTGCCTTAAGAACACTTCCTTGATCCTTCTAAAGCCACAGCATAAAAACCAGTGTCTGGGCTGCATCTAAGGGTCATAAGTGGAACTGAATTATCTGATTATGGGCATCCACTTACTGGTATTGTGATTTCCCTTAGTTTTATTGTTTGCTAAGTTGTGCCCAGTATTTCTCAACAAGAAGAGGGCCCACTACTCTGTTGGTCTGTACACACATAGTAAGTATAATGTGCCCAGGAGGGTGAACAATGGTTGCAAAGATTAGTATTGAAAGAAGTAAAAACAAACAAAACAAACAAAATAAGGCAGGGTTTTCAAAGCTGCCCTAGTTCTGAGATATGCCTACATTTCTAAAGCAGTTTTGGTAGTCTCATATTACAACTTAAATAGCTGTTATCTATAAATTAATTTATGAGTAACAAGGCTTTGTCTTTGAGTTCTGGCAATGAGTGAGGTCTCAGAAAATTTAACATCAGGAGGTGAGCACAGGTTGAGAGGAAAGCCCTGGAGGTCCAAGGCCTCTGAAGACTGCCCTTACTATTTGCTATTATATCACAACTGTGCTACTTAATGACTCCTTTTTTAAATAAGTGAAGCACAGTTGTAAATAGAGAGAGAGTTCCTGTTCCAGGGAGCTTGCCAGACACAAAGATGTAGCAGGCTGGTGAAAGAAGTGAAAGAAGCAGATTAAACACACCTACAAAACTGCACTGCACTTTTTACGCATGCAGAAAAGCTGTAATCAGCTATGTTTTTATCACCATCAGAAATCAACATCACTGTCAGAAATAAATGTACTGAAAAAGGGGGAAGGTTTTTAAAATTTGCTTATACGTATATTCAATAAACACAATCCAAATAGGCAGGATTTTAATCTCCTGTTAATGTTTCATAAAATTTTATTGGCATCACCTTCCAGCTAAAACACCTTTTAGTTCATTATAATAGTTGGCTTATAATATATTGGCTTATAATAATGAGCCAATGGGAGAGCCTTCAGACATTTGTGAACTGGTTCACCCAAACTCTACTCCAAGACACAAGGATAAGGATGAATTCTGAAATGACCCACCTCAGGACTGCATCTTCTGCAACCCACCAGCAGAGCTGTACATCAAGCGAGAAGGCTGCACCTCTCATCAGGGCTGTGAAGGTCAGGAGACGGTAGTGTGAGCTGCTAACTTCATGCTGAGCAGCACATGTTGAGCTCTTTGCTAGGTGCCTGTACAGCCCAGCCCAACACCTAGTCAGGAGCAAGGTAATTCCTCCTGAAGCGAGTGGAGAGGTTCAAACTAGTAAGAACAGGCCGAACATCTGATGTTGATGGCTGATGCCACAGGAAGGTTGTTGCCTTCTGTGCTATGACAGGTTTGTGTCACTGTCTTCTGAAAAAAATAAAATCATCACTGAAAGGTATTACTGGGTTTCAATTTCCATAAAAGCAGGGAGACAAAGTCTCCCCTCCTTTATGCTGGTGGAAATAGGGGGCGGTTCTGCTGAAATCAGCAGTGTTACAAAGATGTAAAACTGGTCAAAGTAAGGGACTAGCTCAGCAACAACACAATCTCTCCGTGTGCTCAGCAGTTCATTCTCTAGCTTCAGTAATGAAAACACGGAGATGTGCTAAAGCAGCAGGGGTCCTTAAAATTCTTTATCATCTTGGATCACATCTTAATAGAAGGACTGACTGATGAACACTTCCCATTCTCTCATCTAAAAAGATCACCTCCTCTTCCACTTCCTATCATATATCCTCCCTGTGGCAAAGCAATAGCAATTATAGTAATATTAGGGAAGTAATTAATGTATTTTAGCCATCTTTTAATGAAATTCAGCAGCTGAAAAAAAAGGGAGAAGAGCCAATAAAGTGTAACCTGTTATCTCTACCGCATGCCACAGTTTGGAAACTTGTGTATTGGAAGTCAGAAAAATGTTTGCACTCATTTAACACTATTAGGTTAGCCTGTCCCACACGTTGCCAGCTGGGTAATACCACATAAAAGGTTCACACTTGTAATACAAAGCTGGTTTTTTATTAGGAGATCTGGTGAGAGAGATGGCACAATTTCTGTTAACATTACAGTCACATGGACATATACTAATTTCCTAGACCCTCCTTCAAACTCCTCTCTTGCAACTTCTGTGCAGGCCCCATTGGAAGGACTCTAGAATCCATTTACCATTTACCTAGGGGTCTTGCCTTATAACACCCTGGCAAAAAGTGAACAAATGATGGTCAGGTAGGTGAATGGCTAACATCACTCTCCTTCCCTCAGGAGTATACCAGAGCAGGCTTCTGACTGCACCAATGGTAACACTTTCACCTTTGATAACTCAAGACATCATGCTCAGCATATGGTAACGGAGAGGGACTCCTTTCCAATAATTTCTTTCAGTTTGTCTCTAAGTGTCTGCATTGTCCCCAGGCTGCCTATCTGTTCTCTGCTAATCTAGGTGGCTGTACAGAAACATCTGTGTGGTGTTGCTGCTTCCTTCTCCAGAAGCTCAACCAGAGTCAGTGGTTCCTGTGTTTTCACATTTTCCAAGGACTTCACTTGATGATCTAACTTCATGTTGCCCTCAAGCTGCCAGTGTCTGAGAAATACATTCTTATCAGCTGCTAGAATGTATTTTGGGCCATGCTTCCTCTCTCAAGTGCATTATGGTGTTGTGCTGTGATTAAACCTATGCCCTACTCTACCAGTGATCCAGCAGTAGGTGACCTCCTTCTTCTTTCCCCTGGCATATTGTCTAAAAAAGTCAAGTGATAATGGCTCGTGTTTATTGGTTTCTCTTCAGTAATGTGCATTTCCCACTCGTGTCATAATGGTTTAGAGTGTATGTTGTTAGCACTTGGTCATACTTCTTCTGCCTAATATCATGATTTATCAGTGTTGTTGGAAATATCTTGCAACTGTTACATAATCCAGGTGGGATCTATTTGGTCATCAGTTCGATTGCATAGCTGAAAATGGCTAGTTTCTTTCTTCTACCATGCGTGGTAATTGAGTCTCCAAATCTGTCAACAGCTTGCTAGTAGACAGCCCTCTCACCACTGGGCAGCTCTGTGCCCTTAGACTCTGCAAGCATTGATATGTTTTTCCCCTTCTGGGAGTTGACACATGCAGATATTACATGATTATTTATCCCTTTCCCACTGTTCATAGGCTGAGGTTTTCTCTTGGTGTGAGCACTGACTGTCATGTTTATGCTGGACCATAGGGGCATTATTTGGTTGGTATCTGTCCTCTCTTCCAGGAGCTAGGAACATCAGGAGCTCGGAACACCGAAGGAATCACCAGTATCATTCTGTCCTGCCTTTTCCAAGAGCAGGCACCCACGCCTGCAATTGACAGATCACCTGGAAGAATCAATAGAACATCTGCTTCACTCGGGCCAAAAGAGTTTTTCACCACCTTGAAGCATATTATAGATGTGATAGCAGAAGACCAACAGCTCTGACATACCATGGAGAGAGGGAGAGTACAAGAGATCACAGGTGTCATCAAGGTCTGTGAAATATTAGGGGGGAGAGTAGATTCTGCAACTCTTTCGCTCCTCTTCCAGTTTATTTTGTTTAGCAGTTAATCACATTTCCTTGTGTCCTGTGCATCTCATTGGCATCATATTCATGTACCATATGGATTCCATGTCAGTAGGAATAAACCTCCCCTTTATTAACAGAATCACTTATTGCACAGCTACATCTGTAGCATTCTCACAGCAGACATATAGATAGATATAATGGTTTCTCTTCCAAAGTCTTCCCTCCTGCAAGCCATACATGTTTTTCCAAATTATACAGGGGCTGGTATGTACATTGCTGAAGTTAGATTTCTCTGTTCAACTTTAGACATCCACAGTATCAACATCTGGATTTGAACTAGATGTCTAGACCCACTTTGTAAGAAGAAAAAAAATTCCAAATTGCAGTTTTTAAGGTAGATGTCAAAACCGGGGGCAATAAACCGTACTGTTGAAATGCTTATTTCCTTCCTTTAATTCCGAAGAGTGCGTACACATCCAGAGGTGTGTGTCTACAACACAAGTGCTGAGAGTCAGGTGGGATGAATTCCACTTTTCCTAGAATATCTGAGGGAATAAAGGCTTCGTCATACCTTCTCTGCCAAGATAGAGTTTATCTTTACAGCCTCTAATCTATAAATTTTCAGTCACACTGATGCCTGCTCACATTGCAGCATCGGTACTGAAACAGACTAAAAAATTGAAGAAAGAATATTGAATTTTCTTTGATCTAATAAATTCCTGTGTGATACTAACTAGACCAAAAGTTGTGTGAACATGGCTTTTTCCTTTTCATTCCTAGCTGTGCGTAGTAAAAAAAGTGTCTAAGTTCCAGTGGAAAAAATGCTTCTTTTTTACAGGGAAATGACAACACAGATTAGCAGATGGGACTTGCTCCAAACATACCTATAGTTAAAATAGACAAGACAAACACAGGTGGGAGAAAAAAAGAAAAACGTGGTTGAACAATGGTATTTTCCTCAGCAACTCAGTAAGTTTTAAGTATTTATTGCATTTTCTTCATCTTTCTCAATAGCCCTAAATAAAAATGGTGCAGAGCACAATCTAAGAAATGGATGTGTTTGAAAAGACAGTGTTTTTAAGTGTCACTGTTGGCATTAGTCCATTAGACTGTTGCTAGGTAAGAGTGATGCAGCTGCACCATGCACCAGTATTCTTGCTGCAGGACACAGAATTCTGTTGGCCTCTTGTCCTGTTCCAGGCTCTGTTTGGGTGCATTATTGTGCAGTTGTCGATGTCTTTGCCCCAAGAGATCAGGTCTTCTTTCCAAAGGAAAGGTTTCTCCTTTGGAGTCTGACCTTTACACCTATTCAACACTCTGAAAGTGTTAAACAGAAATTTCTAGGTGAGTGTTCTTCTCCTTATATTAGTTTTCTGAAGTTTTCCTGCCCAGCCCTCTCTGAAACATCCCTCCATGACCAGCACTGTGTGACTGCTTTTAATATAGGCTTTGTAATACAGAGCTCACATCCAGCTGCTACAGGCAAGAACAAATTTTCACCTGTGCTCCAGCGTGAGATCAAATTGCCTTATCTGCATGGGAGCTCAGAAAGAAGATCCAGAAAGAAACGATACATCCCAGTTCTCCTGTTCATGGAGTTGAATTAAGCTTTTTAATGAGTCAGTGATTATTTTTCCAGTCTTAAATCTGTGCATAGCTGCAGTCTATGCATAGGCCATGCATAGTGTAACCTTCTTAGTTTGATGTCCAAATACAAAGCAACAGTGAAATTGTAAGGTTTCTCCTAGGAGTCTCCACGAAGACAGACATTTTCATTAGCAGCTCCCAAAAAGCAGAACAGGTATTTTTCAGCAGTTGAAAGGCTGTTATCAGAGACTCTCATCACATTGTAGACAATTAGCATAGAGCTGATATGGGAATGCAAGTGCTATAATTTGTTGTAATGTGAAGCTCTCCTTTAAGTCTTCTAATACAGAAGACTACCAATGGCCTAAAACTCTGTATGCAAGGCCACACCTATAAACATCAATAACTCTTCTTGAAAGAGCACTTATGGTAGCAAAAAAATCTGAGGCATCTATGATAACAGGTGCCTTAATACCCAGCACACACAGCTATCACTGCAGCCATATCAATCCCAACGTGTCCTTCCTAAAACTTCAGGCAACTCTCAGGGACTGGGAGAGAGAATATGAAAGGCTTTGTGAATACTGGTCTAGTCCAAGGATAGACACAGCAGTCCTGTGCTTCTTCCCTCCTGCCTCTCGCGTTCGCTGTCCCCGCTGCACAGGTTGGGGCTGCAGCCTGCACACAGGTACCATAGAGAATATGGAGGCAGCACTCATATTTTACCATCACAAGTTGCTGACTTCAAGGACTGCCTGCTTTAAATGTATAACAATGCTGCTATTGTTGTAAATCATACTTTCTTGGTGAGCTACAAGGAAGACAAAATCCTCATGTCTCTGATGTACACTTTTTTCATACTGGATCACCGAGATATTTATAGGGACAAGCTGTGTACTGGGTTATAAAACAAGAGACCCAGTTCATGAAAGGGACATTGAATGTGAAGTCAATATAATTTCCCTATTACTTTTTATTTTGCAGTTTTAATGATGCCTTACCATGCTTGGGATGTAGTCATACCAGCTGGGGCTGCTGTACTCACCCCACTCTACCTGAAGAAACACATGTCCTCTGGGGAGCTGGTCAATGATTCAAAATATAAGAGCAGTAGGATGGCATAAAAATGGATAACTCTTTAAAAAAAAAGGTCCCAGGGAAGGCATGTCTTCTTGGGACCAAAGCCAAATATCTGTCAGGAGCAACTCTTCCTCCCACAAAAAAACTTGAGATCAGAGAAGTACCCTAGAAAATCCACCTCTGGGGGAGGAAAGAGCAGCAGGGGCTCTTCATGACCAGCTACCACCTGCAGAAAAAGATAAAGTACCGAGAAGAGTCTGTGAGCAGCAGCAGAGCACAGAGGTAGGAGCTGCCTGAGAGACAGCTGTGAGGCGAGGCAGAGGGGTGGGAAGGAGAGGGGGTGGAGTGGGGTGACTGATCACCTCTGAGGAAGCACCCAGCAAATACCCAGCCTTTAAAGCTCCAGGGCTCTAGCAAAGGTATGAAGAAGCCACCCTGGTGCCACAGGAAGAAGAGAAGGAATTAAAAATAGCAGCACCATCCTCTTCTCCAGGCAGTATCAGGCAGAGGCTGAGCAAGCAGGGAGAGACCCATGGGGCTGCTGATTTTAAGTGTGTGGGTAGTCAGGGCAATAAAGCCCTTCTCATACTACTCCTGCAGGAGAAGGAGCAGAAGCATATTCTGCCCCTCCAATTCAGCTCTTCATGCCACTCTCAAAAGATGCACTGTCAGATCATTCTTCTTCCCATCCTCTAGGGGACCCAGCACTTCCATTCAGGGGGGCTGTGAGGTCTAGAGCCTGGTCCCACCTTGAGACATCTCTGAAAGTCTGCTATGCGGTGCAAGTACTTTGCCTCTAATACAGTACTCACATTCAGCTGTTACAAAACAGGAGAAAACCCTTAGTCACTGAGCTAGATGCTAACATGTAGAAGGAAGACAATTTAGACAGATGAGTAATACATAGAAGTCTGGGAGTCGAGGATACAGCATATTATTTCTCAGGAGCATGTGAAAGGAGCTTTGTAATAGGCCCAGTTATATATATTGAATATTCCATTTTCCTACCTATTTCCCTGACTTATTATTACTTAACTTTTGTAAAAGCAAAGTGGAGGTCTGTCTTAAGGAAAGGCTTGAAAGAGAGAATAGCTTTGTCTATCAACCAGAAAGATGTCCGAAGTTTAAGAGATGGTGAGAATATAAATATTGGTGCTGTGCAGCACTGCAAATTCAACAGGAAACTCAGCAAAGTTTGTCTGTGTAAAAGTTCTTGATGTGTGCTCGTACAGACCTGGATCTGATTTGAATCAAAACATAAAAGCACAATTCCAAACAGCCCCGAAGTCTAATTCAGATAGGATTCTGGTCAAAACTCCTCTTAAATAGAAAGTGCCATGTCACTCCAGCTCCAAATGCCTCTTCAAATTCCTTTGGACAGTTTCCCATTACTTTATCTCATGCTCACGCTATTGTCAAACCAAGCCTTGCTACCCATCTGCTAGCAATAAGATAGAAATGTCAGTGATTGGCTCCCAGCGTCTTGACTTCCAAGTAGTTTCAGAAAGGACCCTTCACATCCCATGATTCTCTTTCTGAAGTTTCAGCTGCTCTGCTTATCTCTTTCCCAAGAAACAGCCTCACATAAGAACAGCAAATTCTTTCTTTAGAGATCTAACTGCTTTCCTAGATACACTCATTTCCTCTGCAGATACAGCATGAGAGCTACTATGGAGTTGTCCAAAACAATAAGCAGATGCCGCTCAGCCCTGCTGTCTGGTTCTGTGTCACTCTTGCAGGGGTGGAGAGGAAGGATTCCTTCCTTATCTGATGCTTTCTTCCAACAGCCTAAGTATAAAGCAGCAGCATCGTTCTTTTCCTGTGGGGAAGTGTTCCCATCCTCCAAAGACAGAAGATGGCTTTTTCTCCTTTGGTGGACAGTGTTTTGTACTAACCCAAGAGTCGAAGGACCAGGTCTGTAAGTCTTTTTCTCTTGCATAATTTCTGAGGAATGGATAAAAAGAGCTTGTAATAGAACAGACGCTAGAAATCGATTAGAAACCTTGTTTCTGTCTACATAAATATCTCTCTGATTGTCTGTGGTAAAGCTTGTGTCTAGTATTTCTCAGTTTTAATGGGCAAATTTCTTCTGCCCCATAGTACTTCAGTGGTGAGAGCCCTGGTTTCTCTGCATATAGTACAGAAACTAGAAATGGTATTAGGACCTTTCTGGGAAATACAAAGAGCATACTTACTGTTGCTATTCAGGGCTAGACTGCAATATGCTGGTTATAGCAGACACTTGCCCTAGGGACAGCATTCATGTGTGGGGTGGCTTTTGGGAGCATGTGTTCATCACTGGAAGCACAGTCAGTCAGTGCTAGCCTGAGCTTCCCTCTTTTTGGGCACACTTTCTCAAAGCATGCTTCCCCATAAAAGACTTGACCCTGAGAATTCTTCATCACCAGTATTTAACCTCCAGTTTCCCTAGCCAAAGGGTCAGTCTCATATATGCAAGTCTCTGCAACGCAGTGTACCAGTCAGGGAGGAGATGGGCCCCTCTCATGCGCTGGTCCCTCCTGGGCACAGCTATTCTCCTGAAGTGACACCACTTCAGAGTCTGAAGGGAAAAAAAGACAGCACAGCACTTTTAAGCTGTCATGAAGGAAGAAAGGCTCCTTTCATTTTATGTTTTGTTATATAGCAGAAAAAATCTGTCACTTTGCAGGATACTTGCAACAAACAGCTTTAAAAACTGATTAAGTGGTTCAGTTTTACTTAGCTTTTAATCACTCAACAGCTGTTTACTTCACTGTTCACACGTATATTTATGCTCCCCTTTAGCTGGGGTTGTCTGTATTCTTCCTTTCTAGCCCCTATTCCCCAGCTGAGTGAAAGGGTATGTCCCTCTGTGGATCGGACACAGGCACAGAAATTGGATGGGTTACAAATGCTGAACACATACTCCCAGCCCAGCAATCAGGGTAAGTACCCCAGAACTAGCAACAGATTACTGGGTCTTCGGTTCAATGGCTAACCCCTTCCAATGTGAAAAATGAACACGGTCAGGTAGAAATGTAGAGATACCTTTTTTAATCTGACAGCAGTGCTCATCCTGTAGTGCCTCAGTTTAGCTCAAGATTAAGTTGCTATTTCACTATCAGGCAAAAATATGGGACTTGTAAGGATTCAGCGTTTGTAGAAACTGCAAGGTGCAACAAATCTCTGCAGAGCCAGAAGGAGGTCTCTTCTTATACCAAGGCTGGCTTTCCTGCAGAAGCCTGAGGCTCCTGGGGTGCACACTTTCATCTGTAAATGGGTCTCTTAAAACAAGATTCACAAATGTGTTCCAGTAATGTAATGTGGCTTTATCAATGGGCTGTATCCTATTTTGCTATGTGAGAGAACAACCCAATGAACCGCCATATTTAACTGTGTTTCTACCTCTCTATCATGTTCTGAGGATCGACTTGGCATTAAAAATACACCACAACCCTCAAAGGGAAGGAAATCCCAAGAGCCGATCATTTTGGAAAATGAAAAGAGTCCAAATGGGTGCTAATATTTCACAAGGGAAGCTTTCAAATGAATGAAGTAAATTTTAGATATTAATAGTGAAGTCTGTGATTATAACTGTGAAGGTCTGCTTTGCCAATATTTTAAATGGAGAATGAAAGCATGTGCAGATTTTAGGGAATTTTTTCCCTTTTTGTTGAAAACACACACTGCACATGCAAATTAAAACTGCATTCACCATACAAGACTATAACATTTTTGGCACATGTACTCAGCATGCATAAATGTTGGCTGTATTTAAGTTCTCCTAGACATATATAATTAATGAAATACATTTGTGTATAGCCTCATTTTGTGAGCAGCCTAAATTTAGACTGCCTATCCGTTTGCAATGTAAATCTTCATTTTGGTTGGTATATTAAATGTTAATGCTTGTGCTAATTTTTAGTCTCTAACCTTAAGGCAGGTCACACATTGCTTTATTAAAATAAAAGAAAGAAAGAAGATTAATTTAGTCACTGGAGTCAACAATTAAAAGTACATGGGAGTTTGGACAAAAAAGTAAGGAAATGATAACTTAATGGCAAAAGGCATGTCCTCCAACAGCTAGGCACCATGGTGTGATCCTTATTTACTTTTATAGCGCACCCCATTGTGCCTATGTGTTGGAAGACATATGTCATGTTTCATCCTCAAGGGCCTAAGTGTGAATTTCCTGTTATTTTTTTCACAACTTTAAAAGTTGTTTCAATGAAGTTTTTGTTGGAAGAACTTTAGTAAAATGTGTTTTATATACTGTCTGTGGCTAACCGGGAAAAAATTGCAGCCCCAGAGGAAAATAACGAAGAAAGGCTACAGCCCGAAGGAAAGGAAGGAGAGAGCTGGGAGTGGAACGGAGCTCTTAGCTAGGCTGGGAGCAGGGACGGCAGTTCTCACCCCCCAACAGCTCCACGTGCAGGCTTGGTGGCTGGCAGGGACCTGCAGCACCCACCACCCCAAGGAATTATGCATCCTTTTCCACCATCCCCAAAGGAAGGATGCTTTGAATATCTATGGTCACGCTCACACGCAGCTGGTTTTGCTGTCCTTTTTGCTCACAAGCTCTCCAGCGTGGGTGTGCACAGAGTGGCAGCGGGCGCATGGGCTTCCACAGAAAAGGCTGTGGGAAGCCCCTCACAAGCAGATTTCTCTGATCCCCAGAGAGCACCAACCCACCTGGAAATGTCTAGGACTATTTCAAGCAGGAAACGGGGAGACTCTAAAATGCTGTGCTTTTTTTTTTTTTTTCCCCCTGCATGAGAGCTAATTATTGCCTTGATTTAGTGTAAAAGTAAATGTGAGTAGCAGTTTTAAGCTACCAGATAATTTTTTTTTTTTTTTTCCATAGGGTCTTAACTGGAAATTCCTTAATTTTCATCAAATACTTTCCACACCATTTCTAAGGTCTTTGAAACCCCTGTCTGGTGCCTTACTCTGTTTTAATCTCTGATACACAATTTTTCCTCCAGTTATGCCAAATATAGCAAGGAAATGCATGGAAGTGGAGCATACTCAAATTTAAGGCCTCTGCTTTGCAAAAATTACCTAGCTAACTTCAGTGAACAGAACTTCACCAACGAAGCTTTTCAGTACAAAAATTCTGTACAAATGCCTTTTAAATGTTTCAAATTTTCTAGAATTAGGCTGTCACTTTTACAAATGTTCTGTGAAATTTTAGCAGCAATTACTACTAAGCAAAATGTTTCAAGGAAAGGAATTCTAAAAAAGGAACAAAGATAAAAAGAAATAATCTTGCAACACTAGCTTGGGAGTCAAAACTCTCTTGAAGTGGAAATGAAGCCCAGTCCTATGTACAAGATGCTGTGTGGTACAGTGGAACAGATGTAGGAGCCCTGGGTCTCCCCGTGGGGTCTGACCTGTGCAACCTTGCAAAGCCGTTGACTTTGCTGCTTCCTGAGCCCCTTCCCATCCATTACATAGGGGACCAGACACGTGTGAATCCATTGCATACAGGGTCAAAATTCTCTCTCTCCATAATTTTATAGGGTTTTTTTCACAGTGTGGCATCTCTCATTTGGGTTTCTGGGAATTACTATACTTACAGGAATGAATAAATAAGAATGAATCACTCTGTGGTGAAAGTAATAATGGGATATCCAGTAAGTTTGATGTGAAGCCTGCATGTCCCCCATCTTACAACACAGAAACCACTGGTCAGCTCTGATCTTGTCTCGTTCGTTTTAGGGTTCGTTCTTCCAAGAGAGATCATGCTTCAGGAATACACACTAGTTCCTAAATAGCTTACACAAGCAAAACATTCAGTCTTAACACAAATATGAGTAAAGAATACCTGCCTCTGCATCAAACCTGCTCATCCTGTGGCTAACTGAAAGTTTTCTAAGCAAACATTTCATTCTTCTCGCTTCAAAATAATGGTGGCACTTATGGCTTTGACTTGGTGGCATAAACTATAGGCAGCAGCAGCAGACACTGGGAAAATAAAAAGAATTATATATGAAAAACACAGAAGAAAGAGTCCAGCACCTTCCTTGTGAAATTCCAGCTCCAATGTGCATAGAGCCAGTGGTAAATTACCCACCTGTTTTCACTTACTTAACATTAAAAAACACTTATACATCATTACACTTTTGTATCATATTAGTGAAAATGAATGCTAGAGCAATATGAGGTAAACATTGCTAATGTGGGAGAAGGTTGTTTATATCTTCTAATGATAGGATTAAGTATGGCAGTGATAGAAACACTGTGCTCCTTTGAACCCCAGCTCACTACCAAAAAAACCACGTGGCAGTACAAAGAGATCTGCTAGACCAAAAAAGGGCTTTTCTCCTGCTTTTTGAGACCATTGCAACAAAACAGGTTTGCTGACTTAAAATGTCCTGTCACTATCCTGAGTGGTGTCCTGGGGATCCGGAGAGTTGTGTTCATTTCATCGGCTTCAATATTGTTCCCTGTCACCTATAAATCTTTTTATCTTTAACACAATTTGAAAGTAAGATAAGGAAGTGGCTAATTTAATAAATATTTTGTTAGTGCATTTCTTACAGAAGTTCATAGGTACTGAGTTAAGTTTTCCAGCGCTTCCACCTCTGAAGTTTGAAAATGTCAGTGTTTGACTTAGAGCAGAACATGGGGGGCCTGATGCAAAGCCCACCGGTGTCAGCAGAAAGGCTCCTGCTGAATGCCTGAGGTGTTTTATTGGCCCCACCTGCCCATAAAACACAGAGTGGCAGAGAGAACAGTCACAAAATAGCTGGCATCTGGGACATGGCGCCTCTGGGGATTGCTGTGCCAAACCCCAATCTTCAGGATAATATTGCACAAGCCTTTCTGATGATGCAGCCCACGCAATCCTTAGCAGCTGTGCATGCTTGATTCCACCCATGCTTCTTTTTGGGTGGACCCTTTAGCACGCTGTGTGTTGCTTGGAAGGGCTGATATTCCTGTCCTGAGGGCAGGATTGCTTTCAATTTATTCCCACCCAAGGTATGTAAATAAAATGGCACCAGGACTATGCATTTAATATTCCACTGAACCATGTGTGCTCAGTGCTGGCTTTCCATAGGTGACTGTTGCAGAGCAACTCTTTTTAGGTTCCTGCCTCTTCATCCTGTCGAAAGGGGCAGGATGGTAGCAGAGTTTGAACAAAATTAAATTAAGTCATGCTGTCCATTTCTTCTTCTTCTTAAACCCCAGTAAGTTTCTCTTTTGCAGATCATTCACGAAGCTCCTCCACCTCCACGGCCTTGTAGGGATCCCCACCCCTGCCTGGCAAGCCTCTGGAGACATCCAGGGGGCCAGAAGTGACATGAAAGCCGACCGCAGGCTGATGCCTCTCCCCACTGCGACAGGCAGCCCACCTCCATGGGGTACCAAGGGGCACCTCGCTGCAAGGACTCTGGAAGGTTCAGGCTAATCTTCAAGGGGAAAAAAAACCTATCTGAAAAATGGAGAAGAGATAATAACACTTGTGGCTGTACAAGCGAAGATAACAGCAAAAATAATCAAATCTCATGCTCCTGGGAGGAAACTAATTGCACACAGGGGTCAGGAAGACATTTTCATCCACTGTAGAGCATTGCACAGTTGGCTGCTGCTTTGTTATTATGAAAGAGGCAAGTGGAAGGCAGAAGGGGGAGTTTGCTTGGGTTGTGTTTTTCTTTTCCTAAAGAGATGGAGGGAAAAGCAAGAGTGGCTCTTGTTTGCCCTTAAGCATCAAGAGCTGGCTGTTGTCAGAGGCATAATATGGGGCTGGGTGGATACAGTATGGCAACACTGATGTGTCCAATGGATTGGGAAAGTGGGATGCATCTCTCCATGCGCACACATCTGCTATCCCTTACTTGTGAATGTTACTCCAGATGGTAATCAAGAAGGTGGTTTTATAACCCACATTAAGAGGACTGTCTGCTGACAAGTTATGTGTTTTCTTCCCTTGAGTACATGCTGTTAAGATGGATAAGTGCAAATGGTTGAAATTTGGTTGTTAACTCTGAATAATAATAATACTTTGCATTTCTATTGCATCTTCCATCCTAGGATCTCAAAGCACTTTGAAAACACTAATTAGCTGAATCTTACCACACTGCTGTGAAGCAGGTAATTATTATTACCATTTTTTTTAAGGAAAAAGAAGCTTTGTCATAGTGAAAGAGAGTTTCCTTGGGTCACCAAAGAGCCAAAAATAGTCAAGAAATGATGATGACTTCTCAAAGTAAATTAGAAACATTACATTAATTTCCTGGAAATTAATTTGGTTTTGTTTTTTTCCCAATGAATAAATTAAGCCAAGCTTCACACATTTGCAACTTTTGAAAACCTCTTTTTTGGGACTGAAATGCTGAAAATAAACTACAGACCTTGCACTTTTCACTTTCTTGCTGAACAACCAGAAAAATATCAATCAAGAATTAAAATGGGCTAGCTCGGTTAGTCAAAGAAATAGATAGATGATCGCAGTTAATTAATAATAAGAATATGGTGCAAACCGCTGTCACCTTCAGTGCCAATTCCCATTCCTTTTGGCCTTATCAGATAGTTCATTACTCTCTTTCCTCCCCACCTGGAAAATAAGGCAAACTGTTTATGAGGACTACAAGTCTTGTTTTTATCCTGCTTCTCTGGATTTTTTCTTCCTGTCGTCTGTTTAAAAACACCCTCTAAGTGTGCTGCTGAAGGCTGAGACTTCGTAGACAATAGGCTCATAAGCTTGTGTAAACGAGAAAAAGAGAGCAAGACCAAGTTTCAGTGTTGATTTTTGCCCGTTGAATAATATTAGTTATTTGATTTTCAGACCCAGAATTCATTCTTAAATTAGAGGAAGATGTTGTGGTCCCGTCAAAGAATCGAAGACAAATTCTGCTAATCCTTCTGAGAGGTGAGACAATGGTAATGGGGGGTAAGGAATGACATCTGGGTGGGCAATATTGCCTGTTCATTTCCTCGGCTTAGCTGCTGATTGTCACTCTTGTGCCTTTGAGATGCCCATAAGCTTCCAGGGAGACTACATGAAGGTAGAGCAGCTTAATTATGTAGGCTGCTATTTACTAGGTTTCAGCTGAATCCATCAAACTAACTTTGCTTTAACCTGAGCTGGATTTGATTATGAAGCCAATTTATTGACTGGTTTCTCCTTTGGCAGTGCATCCTTTGATTTAGATACAGATACTTACCTACTTGAAAAGTAGCAGTGTTATGACACAATTTATATTTTAAAAAGCAATATTACATGGAACATAATTTAAAAAAACAAACAAACAAACAACAACAACAAAAAGCCCTTTGAGTCTAGAATAATGGCTACCTGTAAGGCAGTAGCTCACTTGAGAGATTTTGCTCAAGTAACTTATAACTATCAGCAGAACCCCCTAGGGAATTACCGCTGTTTTTGCAGAAGCTGTTTGCAGTGGAATAAACAGACAAGTGCTCTATATATCATTTTAAGTAAGACAAATAAAGTTCTGCTTCCTCCTTACAACGATGTCATTGTCACTTATATAAGAATAATTCTGTGTGACTTTTTATGAATCTTTCCCCTGTGCAGAAGTACAATGGCCTAATTTCCTACACCGCGTATTATAAATAAACGTCCTTCTTCAGCAATCTATAGCCAAGCAGAAATGATCTCACCACAAACGGAGCAGTCGAGAAATGCTAAGGTGCATCTGAGTATCAGCGATAGGTAGAGGGAAACCCCACCACCCCAGAAAAGGGTATGTCCATACCTGCTCCTTCCCTGGGAGGGTTTCTTTACAGCGCAGGAATAGCCGATGGGAAAGACCGGGGAAGCCACTCCTTTTGTCATAGATTCCCCTTACAACTCATGGCATAGCTGGGAGATGGTTTCATTTATTTTGAATTCTCAAAGAAGCAACATCAAATGCATGGTACTTGCGAACATGGAGGAGAAAAGAGCACAACCCCCTGTTTCCCATACAACCGCCCACTACTATTGCTACGAACAAACTCTCAGATGGTAAAAACATGTTAAAAAATTAATAAAAAAAGCTAGAAAGTGTTATTCAAAATGTAATTTTAACACATTGTGAAGGGCTTTTAAGGGGTAAATCTGTGTGGGGAGGGCTCTTATCTCTCTAAGGCTCCAGCTAATGTAGCTGGCTGCCCAGGGGAATGCCAGAGGGAGAGAAAATGGGAGAAATGCTATTAAAAGGGTGGGAACGTTATTTTATAACTAAAAAAAAAAAAAAATATTTGTTTTCCCCAGAGTCTTTCAGGTTGGTTTGCTCTTCTGGCTGCGTTTGATCTGCCAATAGCAAAGCCCATCTCTGCAGTGATTGTGGAGTTCTGTCTGATATTCCCTGCGTGCCATGAGCATGGGGATTTCATTTCATACATCATTTCCAGTGAATACCCTCAGTACAAAGCACAGAAGAAATTTCTCTCATACACACATGCATATGCTCACGTCTGTGTGTGCACGCATACATGTGTATGTGTCCATATGAATCAAATCACTCTCTAGCTCTGGTTAAATTCATGCGATAAATTGTATTATCCTGTATCTTTCAGTGCCCCACCTGCACTAACCTGCCTGCTAATCTCTCTGCCTGGATTTTTTCTAATGTTCTGAACTTCTGAGAGTAGCTTCAAAAAGGTTGCCATTAAACAATCAGAAAAAAGCAGCCATCAGAGTAACATTTCTTTTTCTTCTGCTTCAGTGGAAACTGCCTTGCTCCACCTCACCTCCTCCAAAATAATATTCAAGTCCCGGGACAAACAGCATACACAGAATGACCCATTTATGGTCCAGCATTTTGGAACCTAGCAGAATTGGAAAAGTGTACTGGAAATGGAAGATTTCTAATGAGGTGCAGTCAAACTTTTATGTCTGAGGTATCAGATCTTAATATGATACTGTTTTGTACTTTCTAGGGGGTTCTACAACAGCAGAAGTTCTGTTTCTTCAGTCTTTCAAGTTCTGTTTAATTAGACTTGTAAAAACTAAAGCAAAACTCTCTTGCTAAGTGAATAAACATTAATAGAAGGACATAAAAAACCTACAAAAGTCCTTCAGAATTTGTGTGTAGGGAGCTGAGAATGGTGCACGGCAGCAGGAAAAATCTGCATCTCCTCTTGAGATTATTTACATGTTTTTTCATTACTTGGAACTAATCTGGCCATTCCCAACTCACAGTGAAGATGCCCCACAACCTAGTCTATCAAGACTTTCCTGTGCTATTTTAAGGTACTTTGAAATCCCTAGATGAGAAATTTCAATAGGTGCCATATACAAGTCTTCATTATTCTGGGGTTTTTAAAATCTATCCCTCCTTGTCTTCCGTTGCTTTATCGCATCACAGAGTGAATTAATAGCAATATAACCTTAGTCTTTATATACTAAGTAAGATAGGTAATTTATAGACAATTGAGAACTAAGGACAAAGGACTGGAAGAAAACACCTGAGTCATCTAAATCCTCAGAAATGTGTGGCTTTGCCTCACCTAAACATTATGTAGGCTGTAGGAGCTGCTGGTGAATCAGTATTGCCCGTCTCCTGCCAGCAGCTGCCAGAGATGAGTGACCGAGGGGCACGGCACATGTGCCACCACTCCTCACTATGTTCAAAGGTGGCTTATTGGTTTAGGAGAGTTGGCACAGATTAAACTGGTATCTCCACCTTGCATGGCTGTGCCATCCCCTGCCATGTGAAGTTTTATCTACAGTTGCTCATATCTTGAGAAGATAGCCTCTCTATGAGCCGCCTATTTTAATACCCAGTGTGTCTGTTTTAAGGAAAAAAATCATGGTATCTAACCTAAACTTTTTCTTCCTTTGTTTGAGGCTGCTGCTTCTTGTTCTACCTTTTTGTACTAATGTGAAGAATTCCCTCACTTCATTAAACGCACTTCTACATAATGGTAATGTCCCCAGTGAGTGATCTCTGTATAAATTCTGTTCCTCTGATATTTTCCCATACGTTTTATACTCTGATCTCTGTATCACTTTGGTGGTTAATCTCTGTCTGTTCTCCAGTGAGGTGTCTACATGCTAGGAGGACCATAAAGTGTTTTAGGTGGCATTGTCCTAGATTTACATAGTTGCCACATCACTCTTCAACTTTTATATGAGACTCCTTTTTAATTGCATACAAGAACACCGCTGCTGTAATTTACTTGGATTACAGCACAAGTGTAAGTATCATAAAGTAGATAGAATAATTGTATCAAGCTCTGTCACTTACTGGTTTCCAGATAGCTCCTCTTTGGCTATATCTCTATCTTTTACTGACACTCCCAGAACATTACATTTGTTGAAATCCCCATTCAAAGTGCCTATGAACATAATCTTGCTGTATTTTCTGAGTTATCTCTTTTTTGGTCACTGGACTTGTACATGCAGCATTTCTGAGATGTTGTGAAATATAAACCTGCAAAACAAGAGCACAGTTATAAGAAAAGTGACCCTGATTGAAAGGGTGTCTGTGAAAACTGATTGCACAGCAAATTGCCCATCTGCACAGACTTGGAATAAGAACATTTCAAAGCTCATTTGTGGGCTGATGTTGCCATTTAATGCAGTTTCCAACAAATCATTCATAAAATTAACGTCCACAACTGATGCTTGTTTCTCTCAAGCTCTTCTGTGAAAAATAATTCTTCCATTGATTCAGGAAGATATGTAAAGGAATAGGTGTTATCTGAAGAAAATTGATGAAGTAATCTTCAGACAACTGCAGATACTTGGACTACTGGTAGCATTCCGGGTTACTGTATAATTTTGGTCTTCACAATCCACCCATCAGTTTTTCTGTTATTAATGCAGCTTGGTTCTGTAGCTTTCAAAAATGATCATAAAGGAACCTCTCACTCATCTCCCTGATAAATGTCCTTGATACTGACTTGTTGGCCCCAAGGATGGTGATTTGAGGAGGGATAGCCCTGGCTCTTTCTTCAACTTCTCTGCTGCACATCGTGGACTCAGAATAACTTTTTATATTCTTTCAAAAATTAGACTTCACAGTTCATGCGGTCTATGTCTCAGGAGTAGAAGGGCCACTTCTAATTTCCAATACCCCAAATACCTCATTTCCAGAACTGTGATTTTGTGGGGATGCTGGATTTGAAATTAACGTCTTCAGTTGATAGTAGTATTGCATGGACTTTGCAACAGGTTTCACAAACCAATTACTCTTTACTCTGACATCACATGAGAAATGTTCAGTTCTAGTGAAACAAATAACATCTACTGTTTGGTTCCTGATCCCTCTGGGTATCTTTCCAGCTTAGACTAGATGTCATTTAGGACCAAGTTCTTCCCTTTTCTTTTGTATGAAAATAAAAGCGAAGATAGGTACCCTTCTAAGTCATAGAAATCTATCTCCCACCTTAGCAGATATTTTGCTTCTCCATGAGATAGTTTTGGAGTTTAAAACTTCTCTTCTCTGAAAGCACATCCCTCTGGCCCTTTTTCTGCCCGAGTCCTGTGTCTCTGCAACCTCTCCCTGAGACTCTCAGGCTGTGGTATCACAGTGTCACATGTTGGTCACCAGTATTAGCTTAACCCACATCCTTTACCTCCAACCACCATTTCTTACTCCACCTGAAAATGGTGTCATTTTTCAGATGTCCTGTCCCAATTGCTTGTAGGGCAGAGCTGTGAACTGTATCAGAAAAATCACCCACCTTTTAAATCATGCAGCTGTACCCCCTTCCCCTCATAAATAATAGTACTAAAACATAGTCCCTGGTTCTACGCCTTTTAAAACCAAATATTAATAATGAATCAATCTTTATTTCATGAGGATTTTTCATCAGAACACAATTTTTCACCAGGAAGTTTCAAGAAAATTAATGTCTGTCAACGATTGGAGGAAACATCCTTTGTACACCAATAGCTTCTAGGTCACAACCTGCTCAGAGACAGGCAAGCAGGCCTAACCCCATCTCCTTAGCATGAGGAGGTGAGACTATATACTGTGTAAGACAGTTGCAGTAATGATTTACACAGTATATAAAACAAACTGAATTTCAGAAGAAATTTATAGAAAGTGGGATATGTGCTAACATGGAGAAACAGTTTTGCGGAAAACTACTTTCTTGTTACAGAGATTTCAGTACTGATTTGGAATGTAACTTAATTAAAGTCTTCCTGCCTGATTACAATCCCAGACTAATTTTACACTGGCATAGTTCCATGAACTTCTATGCAATTGATATAACTCAAAGAAGACTCAGATCCTGAGCACTCGGGATCACTGGATCATTGCACAGCTACCTATATGCATCATGTTGTGTATTATTATCCTTCTGTTAGACCATCAGTGATTTCTTGTACAAATGGAGTTACACAGGGATCCTCGTTCTAGACTAGTATATTCAGCTGCATAACAAACTCCTAAGAATCACACACAATTAATCTATCTCCTTGTTTTTCCTTACCTTTTTCATGATGCAGTCATTCACTCCAAAATCTTTCCCTAGGTAAAAGGGAAATGTTTTTTTTGGAACTCCAGATAACCCTGAAATGTGAACTGTCTTCCTGAGTTAGCAGGGAGCCTGAGACAGTTGTCCTGAGGACATGGGCTCCCTCAGACGGACTCAAGTCCATCACTGAAGCCTCATAAGTTTCCTGTCAGCATCGTGATCTATTGAACTAGTGTACACATGAAAAAGAAGAGCATGGACACAGTTAGGGGAGTCACAGCACATGCAGTCACAGCTGGGACTCCCTTTGTATTCATGAGTGGATGTGCTCAGCATACCAGCAGATCTGATGGGAATAACTTGATTTGCTTTCACTGTGGTTTCACCTATGGCATAAAGCAAGCAAAGGGAAGGCACAGTGTCCAGTTCAGCACACAGCAAAGGGAGCCAAAATCTCAGAGATACATGCAAGGGTAAACCCAAAAATTCAAGTCCAGTTAGCTTACACATTTTGGCAAAACCCTGTGTTGTCCAGTTAGCACAGGAAAATACTGAGATCATTCCATGTCCTCTCAGGAAAAATCCCAGGCAAGGAAGTCAGTGGCTCTGCTGGGGAGCAACTCCGAGCAGCTTTCCAAACCGAGTGCTCAAGCAGAGAAGAAAATCTGATCTGGTCATTTTTTAGGAGACTGTATATGCAAAACATGCATGTTTGCTACAAGGAGATTGTTGCCATGACGTTATGTTCCTGTGTCTCAGAGTGATTTGAAGACATCCTGGTTTTCCTCAGTTCTCCCCTTACTACTTCTGTTTCTCTCCAGCCAAGGCTGTGTTCAAAGATGACCCAATTAGGGGAAGGAAATAGAAGAAAAATATTTCCATCCTATTCCCCTACCTGATCAAGACAGTTTAACATAAGACAAACTTACAAAATTCTTTACTGTATGAGAAAAGTCTTTAGGCTCACTATCAGGAAGAACCATTCAAGGTGAATGCAAGTAGATAGTTTCAAACATAACCCTATGGGCCACAATTTAAAGCTGGGCCAAGCTGTCTGTGAAAAGACAAGACTCCCCAAACAATAATATCGTTGATCTTTTTCAGCATACTGCCTCAGTGGCTGAAAAAAGTATGATTCTGGGTTTCTTTATGGTGAATATTCTACTAAGATGCTTCTCCCTTCTTACTGACTCACCAGCACTTTTCTGCCAGCTCTGATAAATTAACATCCAGCTGGTCAGGTTGCTACTTTTGGGGTGGGAAGGCCAATATTACCTTGTCAGTGCTGCTCCCTCAGTGTCAGCAAATCTTTGGTTTATCACACCACCGTTCAAACAGTGAGACTCTATAACAACGCACAGCACATACTTTGCAATTTACTTCTTCAATAGTTCAATTTATTTCCTTTTTGTTTGTGTTTGGAAAAGGCATTCTTCACATAATCTCCACTCTGAACCTGACCAGGAGCTGTAACTGTCTTTGAAGTCCTCTGCACCTCTCTTTCAATGAAGTGAATAGAAGGTCCAGAATTATCATGGTACACCATTAGTATGTTTTATACTTACATATTTATGTTGCTTGATAATGTCATCCCTTATATCATGAAAAATTCTCATCTAATCCCAGGAGGCAAGCGGATTCCCATAATGTCTGTTCACACTGCGATTTATTCATCAGTGCAAAATCAGGTTTTTATACAGAGGCTTCTTGGTTCAGGAAAAAACAGCTCTGGGTAACAGAAAGGCCAAGCTTCCTTATTATTCATACACTTATTGACCATATAGCATGAAACAACATACTCTGAGCGGAAGTGCAGGTTGGATATTTTTCAGCACAGTGCAGCAGTTATTTTGTGCAAACACAGCAAGCTTCTGGTTTACCACTCTCTGATGGAAGTATTCAGAGTGGCGACACACTAGAGAGAGAGAAAATTAATTTAGATTTTGAATAGAAGTGGATATCAATTATATGTGCTTTTCAAAAAGATTGTTTGAACCTCGTGTTTGGAAGGGAAAGTGTAACAAGTCATGATCAGGTTTTTTTACACTTTTTTTTGCAAGCTAGCATCGTATGTGACACTTAAGGGTTTAAAGATTTAAATTCAGCTGACCTATCTCTGCATAAACAAAGGGGCTATAAACAGGGCTATAAAAATAACTTCTTAGATTTAGTTTTGTCAGATTTTCTTAGGTAGATTGGGGATGTTTGATTGTATTGGACTAGTTTCGGTTTTTAAGGGAGGCTGGCTGCAATCATGCATTCACAGAGCATGCATGGATACCACAGACAGCACAACTTATTTCCAAGGGCAAATTCCACCTTGCAGTTCACATAGGGTTGAGTATTGCTCATGGTATCTATGTGCCATGTCCCTGTTGTTAGTGTATACAGGAGAGCTCTCTAAATTGGTACTGTATGATGGGAAGAGAAATGGGCCAATTACACAATCTCCCCAGTCATCAAGGGCTCACAGTGATATAGGCTATACACTTTTGCATCAGGCATTGTGAACATAGACATGGCACAACATTTTAGGCATGATTTTTAGGACCATGTGTGGCATAAGAATATTACAAACTGCAATGAAAAAAAAAAGAATGATTGTTGGAGCAAGAGTTTCCTGTGCACCCTTGACCACACAAAAGTTTGCAAAGGCATCAGGTATAACACCAATCTGAACAGCACATTCTGGGGTGTTTTTTTAGTCATAGGTACAGTAAGATTCAATGCATTATGTAAAAATACCTATTTTTGACATCATTTATTATTTGCAAAGTGACCAAAATGTACTGTGGTAGACGTTGGCACAGTGACAGGCTCGTTACAAAAACATACAAAGGCACAGGGAGACACATTCAAATGCCACATCATGAAGCCTTAGACAGTCTCAGGTGCTTGCAACACTGCTTACGTTCAAAGGAATGTTGACCACTTCAGGCCTACCAAACCTTCTCTTTAGGGAGAGTAAATAGGTTGTCCCAGTTGCCTTTTGCATTTCTAAATTTAGAGGCCACAGCAGAGAGCCTGAATATGGCCCAATGCCTCTTCTCCAAGAAATGTGCAGACTGTCGTACAGTAGCAAACAGCAGTAACGAGTGACAAAACAGAGGAAACCTATTTCCTCCCAGAGCCAGCAACACTTTCCAGAAGAGCAAGGCTTGCCTGTACAGGATTCAAGGAGTCAGAGATCAGTCAGGGCTATGAGCTAGGAATCATCTCCCTTTTCAGGGATCCTAGAGTCAATGGGAAAAGCTATTCTGTAAGGGTGTCTGGGAAACCTGTTTCAATCAAAACACATCTTGAGATGATCAAATTTCACCAGCATTTGAATTTATCTTTTGGGGCAGGAGAGAACTGAGAGTCCTAACAACAAAATGAATGTTTGGTTCAATCTTTCTCAAAGAGACACTTTTCATGAAAAAATATATAGTTACACATCTGCAATTATTAAACTATAACTTTTTGTTTGATTTGTCTTTTTGAAAGCAAACCACCTTCATTTGAAAGCAATTTTGAAACTGGAAAGCTGTTCTGAGATGTAACAAAATCAAATATCAACAATTTACAGTCTTCAGGAAAAAGATATTTCTACTCTTTTCACAGTCTTTTCCCTTTTTCTTCCAATTTAACATGCATGCTTGCTCTTTATAACATAAAAACATTAAGCAATATGAATCTTTCTTAAAAAGATAACAAACAAAGTAACAATCTGTTAAATCAAAATTCCTCATTTATGGTTCTGTTCCTTGGGAAAAGTGGAGAGAGACTGAATCATGTTTTGACAGATATTGCTCACTTTGTTTACTGCACTACTGGGAGGTGCTATATTGACATACTTAGGTGATGAGGGCAGAATAAGAAAGTTAGTAAAGGAAGTAGTAGGGAAAGGAGAAAAACTCAAGAAAAGCAACAAGAGCTAGTCTTCAGACGAAAAGGAAGCTAATAGAAGGACAACATACCTTGAATTATGATCAAAGATATTTTAGTAGTAGTACCAGGGAAACATTAGACAAAAGCTTTGCAGATATCCAGATGGCCAAACCTAAGGAGGTGTGAATAGTCATAGTATGAGATGTTTAAACCATGTGCAAGCAATACAGCTTCCCCGAGGTTGTGCTGAGAACAGGGTTTGGCAGAATTTGTATGTCTAGGTATAAGAGCTCTGCAATCCACTTTGTTCTCTGGCTGCCAGGACCATGATGGCAGCAAAAGATGTTTGGGTTCTGGCAGCTCCTCTGCCAGTAAGGATTGAAACCAAGCCCCGGCCCCAGAATTGTTCTGAAATGGACAGGACAGCCTACACAGAGCCCAGCACCCTGCCTTTCACCAGGTCAGAGCCCATTTCTTGCACAGCTAATGCACCGACATTTTATTGCCTGTGTAACTGGAGTGTAGGTGTACCTGTGGCATACTTGGGGAAGCTTCAAAGGGCAATTTTTTTGGTATGTGTAAAGAAATGTTTAGGCGTACTCTCCCTTCACCTTGTTTTCATTTCACAGCCATCTAAAGAGTCAGCCCCATCTGCACAGCAACTTACCTGAAATTATCAGAGCAAAGACCTTCCCAAATAAAACAAATCCCCTGTCAGCTGTTCAGGTTCAGTTCAGAAAACCAAAAATACTCATACTCACAGTTCCAAATGTACAAAATCAGACAAATATTGGAACAAAGGTATACAGTGTAGACCATTTTCTCATGCCTGCTTTATGTTGTCCACAGGGCAAGACCATTTGTTCCACATTAAAGAAGTGGCAACTGTGCTTTTGGAAAAACATATCATCATGTGTCCCATATCCAATTAAAAATATGTGCTGTACATGCCTGTTTGCCATTGACAACATCTTCTAACAGCTGGCTGAGATAGGTTTAGTGTTTTGATTACGAAGACCTGAAAAGGAGGGTAGAAGTTAATATCTGATTTGAGAGCATCTGAAAGTGAAAAGATATAAGCCTATAACAGACTCACTGGCCAAGTTATGTAATCAGTGTCTGACCACCACAACCTTGTTTGGCCATTTTGTGCTGAGACTTGCTAGATAACTAGCTACAGTGTGCAAGAGAGAGTAAAAGAAATAGTGGTGGGGAGGAAAGGTTGAAGCTGGGAAAAGAAGGGGAAACAAAAAGAGAAGGATGTTCTTAACAAACTAGAAAGCTACAAGGATGAAGGACCGACCTGGCAATGACTGTAAAGTTGAGGAGCTCCCATTTCAGGGATGTGATGTTGTCATGCCCAGCCTTTTATTCCACATGTTCACTGTTGCTTAGGGGCATGTCACACACTTGTGAGAACTTTACCAGAGTGTTGAGGCAATGTTGTGTCAGTAACAGAGTGATTTGTTTTTCCTCTGGACATTGATTGAAGAAATTCTTATTACATTTTATAGCTTGCTTGGCCTTGGTATGAGAGTCAAGACATAAATTGGACCATAAATTGGCCTATGTCAGAATCTGCATTGAAATGACATCAAATATGTGTCATCATGCTGGTGTTTCAGCTAACAGTAGGAACCTGACACTCCCTGTCAACTTGATCAAATGCTAGACCCCCTCACATCTTTGCCATGTGGCACACTTTAACAGTTATAGTGAAGGCTGTGGAGGTATCTCCTGCGATGATACTGGAGAATGCTGCAGTAGGAAAATAAATTGTGTTTGTAGACCAAATTGATTTGCTTCGACTTATTGCAAAGTAACAATCTCCACTGTGAGCATTGCAGGTATATGCATATAAATAAAAATTGACACCAAAAAATATATAGATACACTGAGAGGAAAAGAGAGCATACATAACTGAGATATATTTATCCCACAAGCAAAGCGAGACTTGATAATTCATGAGTGGCGAAGATGCAGTTGAGTTATGGAGATCTTTCCTCTGGAGTGAAATAAATATAGTGTCTCGATTCAGCCCATTATATAGCGTGATTAATAGGAGTGAATGCTTTCAATAGGTTGGTTTTATTTTGAAACATTTAGAGGCTATATTCTGTTCTTAATTTGCAAACTACTAAAAATCCTCATGGCGATTTCCATTTAGAAAGCTACCTTTTGGTAACAGCGACTGGGGGAGGCAGGCAAATTTCTATTTATGACTCTGCAAAGAGAAATCAAACTTCTTTTAGTTAGAAACTGGAGTTTACCTAATTGTAAGCTAGTGGCTCAATCTTCATCAGAAAGCTATAGCATAGCTTAGTGAAAAATAAAATCTACAGCACTCTATGAAACACGTTTCTAGCTAGTTGATTTTCAGATGAGTAGAGCTATATCACAGTCAGGGTAAGTCAACATTTGTCCATCACCTTCACCACCACTGTAAGGACTGGCCCTTTCCCACTTATTTCACTCTGCATCTAGCAGTATCTCAAGACCTAAACTCATCACCCTTCTGTTTCTACGAACACTGCAGGCAAGAACATGCCATCACCACAGCTGGGGCATTTTGCAACATGGTGTTAACACAACAGGTTTCTACCCAATGGCTTACATGGACTTTGCTGTTGTCATCTATAGAAACAGACAGTGGCCAGATGTGGAGTACCAAGCTATGAAAGGTGGTCTGATGTTATTTTACAATTCTCTCTCTATGTCTGTATCTCTTTCTGACTTAGATTTCAGGTATTACATACCATGTAAATGTCAGCACTATTAGCTACTTGTTTATAACTGTAATAGAAAACTCCCAGTAATATGCCTATTCAACAGTCTTAAATCATAAGATCTTCCATGGGCCAAAACCCAGCTACCTCACAAAACTGCCAAAACCTCAGTTTTTCCATTGCCAACACCAACAATGCCCTGAGGTTCATTTAATGTAAAATTGGTAACATACAGAAAACTGAAAATGTTGAGACAGCACTGAGGAGTAACTCTATTAACTCAAGAGAGTTGTGTGACTGTCAAAAAGAGAAAAGAGACAGACCTACAGAAATCCATATGGAAATAAAAAACATGTACTGCAGAACTAGTTCCTATTCACTTAATTAGAAAAGCTCATTTTTAATTGAAGCCCATCAGAACATGAAAGAACATCCCAGAACTTTCCTCACCAGAGAACTGGACGGTATCTATAGGTCTGAGAAAGGTACAGTGAATGATATGCCACATACATGGCTGAAATATGCCACACAATAAACTGCTGAAGGGGGAAATGCAACTGGATATTTATGCACCTCGAAGATGTGCCTGACACCTCAGGAGTGAGGGACTTGTTTGTCATCTCTTTGACGAGTCAGAAGGAATTCCAGAGCAGAGAAGCACCTTGAATCCACTGTAAATTGTCGACCTTGTTATCATTCAGTGATCTGCAGAGTTGCAACAGAAGAGATGCTATCTTTGTTTTACTGTTTGCACAGCTGTAGGAATTATGTCCATGCCCACAAACCTAGCTCTATTTAAGGGTCTTCAGGGCTGCTATTCCGAAACCAAACTCAGTGTAGGAATGCTGAAACACAAAACACTTCCAGGAAAAAGGCTGAAGTGACTGCTGCAAACTGTTAACAAGAGCTTGTTGTAGAAACCTGCTCCTTGTGCCTCAGTGATAACTGATCTAAAATCTTTGCTCTAAGATGGACATTTTGAAAAACATCTCTACATTTTTGCACGTGGCTCCCCCACTGTGTTCCCCTCCTCTCACTTCCTAAGCACATTTTAAATTATTTTTGATATGGATGTTTCTCTACAGGACTGACCTTTTGCTGTTTGAACAGAAATAGGATCACATAGATAGAATTATCCAGCTGTTCCACATCATCTCCTATTATTCTTTTGCACCTGTAGCAGAGAAATAGATTGAAAACCTGTAATTCTGACAACTTTACACTGAAAAATGGAAAAAGAGACAGACAAAATGTTGGCAGATTTTTTTTTTCAGACTTATAAAGGCTACTATCCAAGCCACCAAACAAAAACTTGCCTCTACTTAATGTTTCCTTAAATTAACTGTGTTTTAGAAATGAGTAACCCAGGACAGAATTTAACCACAAGATTCACTGCAAGAGTTCCTCTGATTTTTATTCAAGACACTGAGACTTAAGTACTTAAAGAAAACTGAGTAAAGGCTTAAGTACATTCCTTTACTAAGGTTTTGGAACTTATTCAGTATCCTTGTCTCTAATGAAAATTTGTCCTAAAGCAGAAAGATTGGACAAAAAAATGAGTGAGCAGATTTTCTAGGTCCATGGTGTCCACAACACAGAAAAGTGTCATCAAGCTGTCCTTGGCTGCCTGGTCCTGATCCACGCTGCCTCAACCTACCTTAGAGCCTCCAGGAACATTGTGCTGAATGGCCATTGCCATCTGTCCAAGTTACATTTCCTCTGGAGCACTTTCTGATGTCCCATGTCTTTCATCACATCAGTCGATAGGCAATCCTGCAAGCAGAATGTTTGACTGACCTGGAGCAATTCTCCAAGGACCTTGGCTATCCTAGGTGATATCACTCAGTTAACATCTGAATATGCTTTGCAGCATGATATGACTGTCACCATCATAGCAAAAGACTTTCATATCAAAGGGTTAGTATAAGGCATTTCAATGATTCTGATTATTTCTGTGCAGGAAACAAATTTCTATTAAGAAGTATTAACATTATAAGGCTGGTAAATGGCCAGCACTTCACTTTGTAAAATTCCATATTGAGTTTGTAAATCTGTCGAGCTTTAACATTGTAGACCAAAATTTTCCATGGTAGCTGCCTGCTTCAAATGAACTATTGGGGCAACTATAATCTAGAAGAAATTAGCCATTTTCTGAAATATTCTTAAAAAAAATATGCATTTCAATGGACAGAAATTTCTTTTAGTTTGAATATAATGACCCCATACTGTGAGGAGAAGACCTAAAATTTGCCAGAAATGTCATGTTAAGGGAAGGAGAGAACGAGTGGGGAGGGAAAAAAATTGCCTGCCAGGTAATTGAGAACTGTACCATGTGCAAGCACCCGCCTGTGGCAGCAGAAATAAGGTTGGACAGGCTCCCATATGCTGATTTTTTACTGCACCTTTTTACAAGTTTAATAACACACTTTAAGTCCAATTTTTGGCATAACATGCATCTTTTCACTCATCTTGGTGGCTGTTCAAAGGGGGAGTCAGAACTCAGAGACCTTGCCATTTCCCTTCCTTTACCAAAATCCCATGGCATGGGTTGGAAAGCAGAGGTCATGCTGGGGTTATTCATATGCTTGAAGCCTGGAGTAAGGTGACATCATGGCGATGACATCAGTCAGCAAGCTCAGTGATGGCTTGCATTTGAGAACATTTTCCCGGTCTGGACCAAGTGGGATCCTTCAGAAACTGAAATGCACATAAAGTTATTCCCAAGACTCTGCAGAATACAATAAACTCAGTAGGATGCACATTCCAGCAAATCTTACCCCAGGGAGTATAGCAACTAATTCTACCGCTTGGGCTTAAAAGGCAGCAATGACATTAACATTTGCTGTTAAATCCCACCTGATTTTTTCAAGGACTTCTCCACCATCTCTGCTGTTCTGGTGGACTAGGGCCAGTGTCACTGCTGCTCCTTCTCCATGGGAGCTCCCAGTGGCACTCTGCTACCTGAGCCCTCTGCAGGCAGGAGGCCTCAAGCAAATGGCATTGTGGCACTGATTTCCACAACTCCTTTTCATTTGCCAATGTGACCATAATACAGCCTTCAGAGACTCAGGTGCATGGTTCTCAAGGTACACCACAATTCATTCATTCAGCACAACACAAATGAATTGATGGTTCGTATGAATGCCTATGTCCAAATGAGAGATGCTATTCTTTCCTTTTTTTCTTTAGTCTGCCTATTAAAAGCTCTCACACACAGCACTCAGGTCTTACAAATACAGTATCCTTGGCAATCCATGTTGCATGAACCAAAGAAGAGTTTGAAACTCACATAAGCAAACACATTTGGACCAAAGGATGAAACTAAATACATAACACCTAGATTCATCCACAGGGACCTCAGAGCAGCAGGCAGTCTTATTTACCATACACGCTGTAATTTTGGGACATAGAGCAGGGACTTAAGGATTGTACTTGGGCCTTTATTGTGAGTATCCTCACTTTTGTCAGTTTAAAGATGGAACCAGTGCATTAGCTGAAGGGATTGTATGTGTGTGTGGTTTAATACGCATTTAATACAGCTCCTGGGAAAGCTAATGGAGCTGCCTTGGGGAGTTTAGCTAACTCCCAGTGCGCTCTGCATAAATCTTCTTTAGCTGCAGGTGAACAAAAAGTTATGTTAAGAGCAAAAGTGAAGGTAACAGCTGCTGAATCCCTTTTGCTGGCCTACGGAGAATTGCTACTGTATGTTACCAGCTGATTGGTGATTTCTTAACCTCTACTACCATGTAAAAATAAGAGGAAAAATTGAAGGTTTAGGGGAAGAATTTCTGTCCTAGAATTTTCTCTTATTCACCAAGGACAGTAGGTTAAAAAAATAATTTGGAAAGAAATTCAGCTAGAAAATGGCCAGGACACTACAAATGCAGTTTTATAAGACTCTTTCTTCTTACTTTCCTTTTTTTTTCTTGAAGATAACTTGGTTTTATACTTTACTGTCTTATTAACAGAATGCATTTTGGAAGTCTGCCACTGTTAACAGTATCAGAAGGATTTAGGGCTGCTGAAATACACTTGAAGATTTAATTCTGCTGACTTCAGCTCTGATCCGAAGTAAAAACTGTAACCATAGATTAAATGTTTAGCGCCAGATATTGCAATTGCTGCTTCTTGTCATAAATCCTTGTGTCTATTGCTGTTTCAGACAGCTCTCTGTGGGCCCTTGGCAGTGCATGCAGCACAATGCTTGTGTTGTATAAGGTTCTTCACCAGGGGCCAATTCTTGAAGTCCTCTCTCCATCCTTCCTCATAAAACTCCCAGTTGCCTGAGTAAGAACCTTGAGACATAGCAGTGCAAGGCTGCCCTGCGGACATAATTCCCACGCGACGCTGAAAACCAAGATAACCTCCTGCTTTTTGTAATGCCTGATCTTTGGTTTTCAAAAAGAGTATTCCAAAGGTGGGAGGGAACGGGCCTTTTCAGACTTTATTAATCTCTTAGGAGAGCCAACTAATAAAAGCAAATAATCAACAGAAAATTAGATTGTCATGATGAAAATTAACTAATGTGGTCATTCATACACTAGAATATCTGGTTAAAAGTTTAAGGGCTACCTCCCTCTCTTAGTTCTAATTTTATAGCTCTCAGTAGACTCCTTTTTCGGACTTCAGCAGTCATTGACATTTTAATCTTTTTAATGCGGTCATCTGATTTACACGTGGGGTTCGCTTTTTCATAGTGAGTAGTTCTCCACTCATTGCTTATTGCACTCAAATAAAGTTATAATAAGAATACATTTCAATAGTCCCTGGTCCAAAACTGGTGCCTGTCTTCCCTGACCTTGGGTAGATTTATCGTATTGTAAATCTCAGCACACAAGCTTTACTTTTTTTACTACTAAAATTTTAATATCAAGGGTATAACCCAAAATAGTTTCAAGGCATCTCATAATAGCAATCATATTGACATGTGAGAAGATCTCGGCACCCTTATTCTTCTAATGAAAAAAAAAAAAAAGGAAAAAAATGAAACCAAGGCTAAGAAGATGGCACACACTAAAAGAAAAAAACAAACCTCTGGTGTTCCCACACCAGCATCATGGCCAGATGTAGAGATTGGGATGAAAGGCAGTCTGCACTCTTAGGTGGTGGCCTGATGTTGAAATTTTATGCCTTCAGGAAGGAGAAAAAACAAAAATAAGAAAAAAAAAATTAGATCAGAATGTCAAGTGGAAGGTCAATAACACTACCTCAGCCCAGGTAACCCATAAATTAAGTAAAAGTTATCCACTCAACTAGCTGGATATCTGTATTTCACTTACAATTTCTGGGACTGGAAAATCCATCTTGTGCTCTATCCTGGTAGTTGGGAAGGAGCAGCTCAGAATCTGGCAAATTTGGTTTAAATGTATTTTTATTTTAATTTGAGCTCTTGGAGCTTTGTCATGATAGTATAGTGATAACCTCCTGCTGGATCATCTGTCCTTCTTGCATATGTTCATGTTCACTTAGGTGCTTCAAGTGGTTGCATGTAGCCCTCTCACACTTCATCTGCTGTTTTTTTTAGCATCATATAAGACCTATATAGAAAAAAAAAATAATCACCAAACTTGTTTCGTATGGCCATACCAGTCCCAAAGCATGCAGATAAAAGAAACTGAACAGTGATGCACTCAGCACAGATCCAGTGCAGGAGGCAACAATTTCCTTTGTTCCTTTCCCATGTGAGCAAACTAGTCTTTTATTAATTCTCTACCCTATCTCCATTTAGTCTTACAGAGAGTGCCAGAGAGAAGCTGGGAATATAATGCTTTCCTCTCTTTTTTGCTACAGGTTATATAAAATGGATATTGCATTCAGTGCAGATGGGGTGACATTGTCATTCATCAGTTCCCCAAATTGGCTGCTTGGCAGACAGAATTATTTAACTAAAACTGAAGTAATTTTCAAAATTGAAACTTAAGCTGTTTAGTGACATAAGCCAAGAGCAGTTTTTCTTGGGCCCCCAACACTTCCTTGGCTCACATACACAGTTCAGCTATTTTCATTCCTATCAATTAGTTCAATCTCCATGGATGTGAGGAAAGGCTAGAGCAGCGCGGCTTCTTTTTGATGCAATTTCATGTATACATATGGAACATCTGTTACTCCAGGAGTCTTGCCGTCACTTCCATTATATGGAGAGTATTGATAGTGATAGGAACTCAGGACCTGATGGGCCATTTTCTTCTGAGCTTCACACAGAAATGCCTTGGCAGAAAGCTGTGTGCGAGGGAATACCCCTCCAAACAAAGGAAACACGCTGTGGCAAAGCCCTGCAAAGGGGCCCAGGGAAAATAAAATGGGTAGGAGTGTGTTCCCTTCTTCCCCTGCTCCACTCCTCCTGACCATTTGGGTGTTTGACACCTTCAATGAAAATGCAAATAGCACTGACACAGGGTTTCTTGACACCAGGCTTGGGGTACTCCAGCTGGTCCACTGAAAATAAAGGGCTCGAGGAAGGTGCTTTGTCTTTAACAGCCTCTTGCTATCAGGCCACTATTTTTTTTGGGGGGTAGGGGGAGCTATAAAAGGTTTTTCTTCTGTATTTCTTTCCAGACAGCATATATTCTACTTGTATTGATGCGCCAGAGGCTATCATTACCAACAACTCAGGTAAACATCTTCACCCAATTATTAACCTGTGATGGAAAGATAATATTTTCTCCCCTTCTTGGTACCTTTTATTTATCCTTAATACTTTCCAGGGAAATATCTGAGAGCTCTTGTTTTTCATCTTATAATTTGGTCAGGAGGATAGGTTAAGAGTCTAAGATTGCTGCCCCAAATCCCAGAACTTGGTTAAGTGTGATTTAAGTGGCAATTAAAATGTTATGCTAGACTTCAGTATACAACGAGCTTCTGTCTGTCATTTAGCACACCTACCCATTCCCTAATTTCAGAAAGGACCTGATGAATGGTTTCAAGGACCGCTCAAGAAATATTTGACAGGTACCTGCTCTCTATCATAGATTGGCACTACTTTAATAACCACTACATTTCCAGCTTGTTTGGGTACTTTAGTCTCTAAGCAACCTTCTTTGTAGAGAAACTCAGACTGCACTCATACATAGGCAATCTACCTGCAGTCTTCATGAACTATTGGGTGGTGAGAAAATGCCACTGGTGCAAGCAGAAACCCCACAGTCTCTGTCAGGGCACCTTGTGATCCTAGATCTTGTCAACTTTGGGGAGCAATCAGCATTTGTGCTCTGGTACATAAAGAAAATTAAAAGAGCTAACATTTCTTACAATGTTTCACAGATTGACTTAACTGAGACGTGCCACTCTGATTTGAGATATTTTGTTAGAGAAAATTTTCAAACGGAGGAAGAAGTGCCTTGGAAAAAAAAAAAAAAAAGAAAAAAGTTACATCCACTCAAGAAAACTTTAATGGAATATTTCAGTTATTCTTTTCAAACAGCATTTCACTGAAATCAACACACTGCTGCAGAAGTGTTTGCTTTTTATCTACTGACATTTTTCCTTCTAAAAGTTTCCAGCCAAAAATTTTCTACTCATGTATCACTATTGCAGCAGAAATATTTGTAACTGTGGTTTGAATTTATGTGAGATGCTTTTAGTCTGACTCTTCAACCCACTTAGATCGAGGCAGACTCTTGTATAATTTGAAACATTCCACAGTGTTTATCTCTGGGTTGGTGAAATGCATTAGAAGGATAGTTTTAAATTACTGCTTCTTGAGTTATGTTGCTCCTATACATTTCTGCATTTTCTCAAAATAGGTTAATTATTTCTTGTCACCTCCCACATAATATTAAATACTGTGAAGCCAGTTATGTACAAAAAATGTGGGGCTTGCTTTTTGATTGGGGTTTTAAAGAAGTTCATATAGTGAAGCACAAAAAATACAGAAGAGATGTAGCCTTCACCAATATCAGTTTTCTCAACAGACTCTCTAACCTTGGACTCTGCGTATGGCATCACTATAGTAAATCTAGCATGCTAGCTTCGCTATACTCTGTGTATATATATATATATACACATATATATGAATGAATATATGCTGAATGTTAACTGAATATGGAGAGAGAACCTAGATGGCAAACAGTGCCTGGCATTGATGGTGTATTACTGAGAGACCTGCTTCTTCATAAGTATATTTTCTATTCCTATGTGTCAGTTATAATTTAGTGGGTTAAGTGACTTGGAACCTGCTGTGCTCTTTGGAGGCTGCAGGTCCAAAGACGTGTCTAACCCATCATTACAGTATCTTTGAACTACCAGAGTAGGGCTAGTATATTTAGGCATGAGCTCGATGTAAAGCTGCCAGACATAATCATTCTTCCAGCTTCTTCTTTCCATGGAGCAACATGTGGAAACAGTCTTGTAGCGGCCTTTACTGCTCTTAAACTGTAAGCATCTATCCCTGATCAGTTTTGAGATGTACTTATAATTATCAATCATTACCTGAAACTGAAAATAACCGAAGATTTGTTAGTAATTGCATTCTGTTCTTTGGTTTTATTGTTATTTTTCATTGTTCCTTTTTTGTTGCTGTTTGTGTCTCCCTGGAATTGTCTATGAGCAAAATTATCTGGGAAAGAACCTTGTCATTTGGTTATGAAGCACCAATAAACCTGAACAGCATTTTTTTTTTGTCTACGCTGAATAGCCTTTGCTATGTATTAGCCCAGTGCCATTACAGATTCAAACTCCATATATATATTGTTCATGGCCCTTTGTGTCATCAGGAAATTAAAGTTTGCAGCTGGCCTCTTCATCTTAGTTAATCATGCGAACATGAAATCCTTAAAGGTCCACGCAATGGTCCCTGCGGGGGCCCCACTCAACACTTCTCTGCAGCGTGACATTGTTTTTCAGCTGTGGTTTTATCTTCTCCCCTCTTCTGTTCTGAGCTCCTGCTGCTTTTAGCTTCAGTAGCAGACTGTCATGTGGCACTTTATCATGGGCTGTCCAGAGCACCACAGTAGCCATGCCCCTTCGCCACGTACCACAACCTGCTTGAAAGTTTAGGAGGTTAGAGATGAAGTCTCTCCTGCTCTCACTACCCTGTTTTCCTGCCTTCAGTCCTGCCTTGGCAGAGAATGGCAAAAAAACATCTGAGTATAACTTGCACTGTGTCTTATACAAGGTTGCAGGGTAATGGTTTACGGGCTTAGTTTCTCCTGCTTGTAATTTATGCTGTGGTTGCTTGTTTTCTAAGAACTCACTTAAATTATGACAATAAATCAAAGATTTCCTTCCAGATGTCTTTTGACATCTAGCATCATTTCCTCCAGGTCCTGGACATGTCCTAGATTTTAGTTTCCTTAGGTAATTTCCTCCACTGGCCTTAGTGACCCTGACACAGGCTGACCTGTAGTTAACTTTGTCTCCCTTTTTAAAATTTGGTTTGAAGAAGTCAGTCAATACCTCATTTAAAGAGAGTGGGGGGAGGTGGGAATGAAGGAAAGCCTTCACTAGCTTCTTCTTTTTCATTTCCTGTGCCATTGTATTCTAACTTTCTCCCTGACTGATTTCCACCCTCTTGCAGGTGATGAGAAAAATCTCTTCGTATTTGTTTCTTTTTTTTTTCTTTGCTGTAGCTCCTTTAAAACTTTTTATTAGCTTTTCCTTACCTCTTGATACATAACATACATGTGAAAGACTTAAAGGGCTTTTTCTTTACCATCAGATTTCTCCAGAGTTGTTAATATTTTTCTCTTTACCACAGAGAAAGCCATTTTGTCATTTTAAAGATCACAGCTACTTTTATAGAGCTCTAATCTTTTGGGCTCTAATCCAACAAATCTTTTAAGCATGTGCTTAACTTCAGACACGTGAGCGGTTGTATTGAACTCAATGGAGCTAGTCAGGTGCTTAAAGTTAAGCAGATGATTAAGTGCTTTGTTTGGCTGGCCTTCCAGAGTGCTGTCCCTCAGGAGCCCCTTCGCCAACAGCCTGCACAGAGCTACCAGCGGGCGGGTGTTCTTGCTGCACACAAGAGGCAGGCATTGTAGCAGAGAGGGGAGGATCCTGTGGCTCATGATCCTCCCAGAAGTTTTAGGAGACTATCTTTATTTGCAGTTACCGATTTTAATATAATGCATGCCTTCTCGCGTGGTACCTTCTGACCTCAAGGCGTCTGCAATTTAAGTGATACGGACATGGGCCAAGGAGGAGAAGAACCAAAACAGATGAAGCAAGAAAGATGATACAAAGACAGCCATACGGGTCTGATTTCACAAGGACATGCAGCTTCTTGTGCTCCTTCCTCCACTGATTTCAGAGACCCTTGTGTGCTCAGTCCTTACCTGGAAGTATTCAGCATCTTGCAGGATCATAACCTGGTCTTATTTGTGTATTTATTTATTTAGTCTTTCTCTTTCAGCTGCCCATATTCTTTGCGTTGCTGCTGAGAGGTGGGAAGACGACCCACCCTCACCAGGCGCTAGGTTCATCATTGCCTGCCGCAGTTGCTCCCCACTACATCCAGAGTAAAAAGGTGCTCTTCCAACTGCTTGAGACCAGGGGGACAAGACAGGAGCTAAGTCCCCTTTGCCCTGAGGCAGAGGGAGGACACTGGCATGGCAGCACTACTCCACAGTTTTATCTTAGCAACTTCCACCTGCCTGAGAACCGAGCTGTTGCTGCAGCCGCTTTGTGGCACCAAAGGATGCGCATTTACCAGGGAAGTCAGGTTGTCAGTAGCAGTTTGGGTGCTCAGAAGAACAAGGAACTGCATTCAACAGCCTGGGAAAGGCTTCTCCGGATATATATAAACCTCTTAAAGTGATGCTTTGTAAAACTCCACATGGTAAACGACTCCTGTATCAGCTAAACTGTCTGTCTATAGTGGTGCTGGTTTGGAGGTTGCGAACAAGCTGGCTGGTGATTCTGTGTGCTCTGTCAAGCCAGTTAATCCTGAGGACACTCCTTTCTCTGAGGCCTGGCCAGATAAAGGAATCATCATCACTAAATAAATGGGATAAGCCTGAAACAAACTATCAGATGTTCCCCTGGACAAGTCATTTTGGTGTTCCTCACAGATATGGTCTTGAATGTTCTTTACATAAAGGCTGTTTCACATCAGTTTCATTCCTACCTCTCTAGGGGCTTCTCTATTTGTCAGAGACTGTGCACAGAAATGTGTCCTTTTAAGTTAGGGGAGGAATTCCTTCAGCTGGCAGCAGTCATAAGATCCCTTATTCATACTGAGGTAGCAGCCAGGAGGCTCCATCTGCGACCAAGACCCAGTTGTACTGGTGCCTACCAACGTTTCTCTTCAATCACTGAAGGAAAAAATGTTAACAGCTTCTGTCCTCTTCTGCAGGTTGGCTGCTAGGAATAGGGAAAGGCTTAAGTAATACCCCTTTAAAATAATTTCTACTGACTTCAGACTAGAGAAACTACCAAAGCAGGAATGGAAACAGAATGGGGCCCATGGTGACAGCAGCAACTTCAGCATTATTTCAGGAAAGATAATGTGTCACTCTTCTGTATTGGTAGGCTGGCATCTCTTCTTGTTGTATGACCCTAATTAATTTATGTAGTATGCATCATGGGGGAAGACAAGATCCATACTGAAGCCTTTGTAATGGGATTTTACCCTGTGCCAGACAGAAGTAATTAACTATATCTTTTTCAGTTTCAGTTGCTCTTCCTTAAAAGATTTATATTAGTAAGGTGAAATCATACACAGTCACACCTTGTCTGTACAAGATTTTCTTATCTCTTGTGACAGAATTAAATGCTAAACTTTGTCTCTAGCAAAAGGTAATATCCCTATGACTAGCACCAAACCAAAAGTGACTCTGAGCATACTTATTCTTCATGACATTATCAGTGCTGCGATTATTGGATAGCCTCTGCCATCCTGTATTCACTTGCATTTCCTCTATCCATGTTTACTTCAATTTCTACAGGTATATCCTATTGAGGGTATGGTGAGTGGGGAGGGTGTTTATGCAGTGTGTACAGACAGCACCAAGATCATCAGAAAAGAACAGGGGAGGAGATGGAGAACACCAGTACTCTTCTAAACTAATGAAAGGAGAATACATCTTCACATAAACCATAGCAGAACTGTAAAAGTCCTTGTGGTTAAAGGTCTACAAGAATTAAAACCAAAATAAAGAAAAAGGATTGGATTTTTAGCTCCTGAGTTTGTCCCTTGAGGGTTAGGAAATAGAAAGACTTCCTCTGCCTGTGGAGGACTCTGGGCTGTGGCTGGTGGTGTCAGGAGAGAGTTCAAGGGCAATTTCTTTCTTCTGCCCTGGTCTCAGCTGTGCTGGCCAAAGAGGATATCATCCAATACCTTGTCACCTTCTCTCTGGGGACAGCTTCTGTTCTGCTCCCCTCCAGACACTCCAGCTCAACATGATCCTTCTCTAGCTCATCTTCATGTAGTCATGAAGACCAGTAACAAGCTCAAGTGCTTCAAGACTGGATCAAGAGAAGCTTCATGAGGAGTTTAGCTGTCAGGGCTGGGGCAGGAGTCAGCAGGCAGCTGGGCATGGGCTGGGGACAGCAAGTGCTGCAGTCAGCATGGGTCTTTGCAAGACGTCTTTGTATGCTCCCAGAGGAGGTGGTGGTCCAGCAGCAGTGTTGCCTGGAGTAACTGGTACTGTGGTGGGCATGGTGGGAAAAAGCTGCATCACCAAACAAACTCCCCATCCCTGGGGGCTGCATCCAGCCCTGCTGTAGGCACTGCTCATGCTAACAGCACTGAGAGCTGTGCCTGCCATTCCCTAAGTGCAAAATGTGCAGGAAATTTATGCTATTATACCAAAATTGTGGTCATTCTCCACACCCCCGGCACCTGTATTTTGTTTCTTATGACTAGTTTGTCCTCCGTCTAGCTGGGATAAACTACACAAAAACTCTCTCACAGGCACCACTTCTCTCTATTGTGCCTGACTTCTGGCTGTCTCAAGTGATCCTGAACCAGAAATAAAGCCTACACTACTAATGTGAGACAACCTCACAGTCCCTAATATATCGTACCTCTTTAAAACCTATAGCCATTCATTTCTCTTACACATCCATGATAGGATCTCACTGTAGCATTCCAGGCTACCCCTATCTCACTTAAGCCTTATATGTCTTAACTTTTGTCCTTGGCATCCAGACAATTCTTCTATTCTCAGGATGCTTTCTGCTGCACTTCCTGTCTATAAAAATGCGCTCAGGGAGTCTATCACTCTTCCAGCCTACTCCTTCCCCTTTCCAGAGCTTCCCCTTCTCTTACCATACCAAGCAATTATTCTTATTAATTATTCCAGCTAACAGTAATTATCAGCAGCATGCACCCCCAGCCACATTAATAACAGCAGTCTCTAGGACACTGAGGAATTGGCTGAAAAGATTCACTTTGCTACTTGGATTGCATAGGAAGACAAATTCCTTTTCTTCCCTGTGTGTCTATTTTGGAGGGGGGGGAGGGGGCGGTGTCTTACCACTTTCTTGTTTTAAGATGGGCAAAAAGAGGGCAGATGAAGAAGCAAGGACTTACTGTATAGGTATTGCCTAAGAAGAGTCAAAAGAATAGAGATCCAAGGTGTAGTCTGTGGATTTTGTACATGGTTTGTAAGCAGTAGCATTAATTGATTTGTTTTGTTTTGTTTTGTTTTGTTTTAGCTTCTGATATTTATGGGCCAAATACTGAAATTTCTGCTTGGGCTCCAATAATCTGGGGTCTGCCTCAGGGTTAGAACTTCGAATTGTTTTCATCTGTTCCACAGGCACAACTACAATTCAGCAGCAAATGGAATAAAATTTGGCCATGTTTCATCATCTGTAATTTGTCAATATTTTTCATCTCACTGCTGAAAAGCACTGAAGTTTTTAAAAGTGATATTTCTTTAGTGCAAAAGAAGAACAATGAAAAAAAGTAAAAATATTTTTAAAAGAGATAAATGAAAAAAGAAACCCCTTCTGCAAAATGAGAGAGTTAAAAATTTTTTTCTCTCAAAATTGCTTACCATTTGCTTAAGCTGCAAAGTTTTTAATGACATTCTAGTGAAAATAGAGCGCTCTGGCTAAATTCCTTCAAACCCAATAAAGCAGATGACTGGGAACCATAATGGAATTGATGCTGTCAAGTGCATTTGCTTTTTTAATGCTAACATGTTTTTGGTTATTAAGAAACAAAAAAGCAAGTGGTATATGATCAACACAGCTTCTGACAGGGGCATTGGAACCCATCTGGCTTATGGATCCCCCACTTTTTTTTATTAGCCTGAGATTATAAAGTTGTAACACTGTAGTTTAGCTTCTGGCTTCTGCAATTGTAAATTGGCAAAGGGCTAACTATAAGGTGTGAGTTTCTGAAAACTAAAATACGATACTGACCCAGTGCATACCACACAGGCCTACAGCAGATGTACTGGATGAAGGATATACAGTAGCGCTGTCGAAATGTTACTGATTGGTTCCAACTGAGTAGCTCTAGACATAAACCAGCTTTCAAAAGCAACAGATGAGATAAAAATGTCAGAAATGACCATTAAAGGATGATGCCATATATTACTTAATGAAGTCACACAAGGCAAAAATAATACCAAGTATCTTCCAGTAGTAATGGATGTACTCCATGAACATCAGCTCCACAGTTGTCAATATCTGTGGTGAAAAAAAAAACCTCTCAATCTTTACAGATTTCTTTAATTTAAATAAGCCCTTTAACATAGAGAGGTTTTGTTCTCTCTTTTGCTTCATTAGTGTAGCTTACCACCACAAAACTGGTTGTATTGAGAAAGATTGCCCCATTATCAAATAATTAGGACTGCCTTAGCAGGTGCATACACTTACCTTTGTAATTAAATCCTTGTTAAAACACCAAAATCCAGAGAATTTAAATGGTTACCTGATCCCAGAGGAGGTAGCCCAAAAATTATTCTATAAGGTAGACATCATCTGGGAGCAAGGATACTGAGCAGAGAATCTTTTCCTCATGGGATGTTGATGAAGCACATCTGCACACATCATGTGGTGCAACAAAAATTGCAATGACAATACTAGACAAACACCTACTGTACAAGAAGCCAGAGAAACCAAGCATAAGCCTGCACAGAATCATATGCTCTATAATGGAGTTTTCACAGCTTTGCTAGTTTTAGAGTTACAATCAAAAGTAAAGATGGTGCTCCTCATTTTTAATAATTCTTTTAAATATTTGCCTGATTTGCTATATTGTACATGAGTCCAGGAGACTTATTCCTGAACTTCTGAAATCTTACCACAGTGGAACAACAATGGTTATACAGCTACATGTACAGCTATTTTAGAAGAGCTCAGAGTCCTAATGAAATCTGAAAGAAAATAATTAAAGTTGCAGTAATCTCACACGGTCATAAAAATCACGTTTCTAATATTTTATAGATACATTTATATATTCCTGTGTTGTATGTTCTACACATTTACAGATCTGTGAATGTCTATATTAATAAAATATGCCAGCAAGTGGATTAGCCAGTCTATTACAACAAATTATCTCTGTTCAGTTAGCACTCTCATTGTCCTCACCAGAACTGATCAACCATATGTGACGTAATTAGCTACTTGCCTAGAGGTGTAGCAATGCTTTTATCATAAAGAATACCGAGCAAGCTCTCGTTCTACTGGCTACTTGTATCCAGCCTTTGAGTTTGGATCAGAAACCCCAGTCAAACTCTAGTTTCCAAAAGCCAGAGAGAAAACCATAAGATTGGAATAGATTCGTTTTCCACCTCTCAGAACTCTGTTGACCAAAACAGTAGGGTCCAACATGAAAAATAATTTACAAGATCTGTGCATACTCATTGACTTCAGCCTGTATTAAAAGTTGTAGATTCAGTGCTGACAAAAGTGCCCTCATATTTTAGATATGAAATGTCTATAGAACAGTCAGCTGCTGGAATGATGTTCTTAGATAAATGGAGTTAGTCCTGGAAATCAATTTAGACAAATCTGCAGCAGTGCTGGTATTGGAATTCACCAACTCGCTACATAATTTGAATAAATGGGAAAAGAGATGACTCCTGAGAGTAGCACTGGCAGCCAAAAGAATTATACTGATGGACTGGAAAAGCAAAGCCATGCCATGTATTGATTTATGGACTATTGCCCTTCTGGATATAGCTAAATGTGAAAGAACTCCCTTTATTCATACTAATAAAATGGACATCAATGCTTTCAAACAAAAACTGCTGGTGAAGTTGTATTGTGAATAGCTGGCAAGTGGGATGGTCTTCTTTCATTTGCCCATCACACATGCTCCGTGAACTGGTGAAATTCGAGACACACAGAAAACAACAGGGACTTTTTCTAGAGTTGTTTCATTTGTTTGTTTGGGGTTTTTTTCCACTCAAAATTATTTCATTTGTCTTTTTGTGTTTCTTTTTCTTTCTTCTAGAATCTCTTGGTGTAAATCACAACGTAAGACAGTACATTATCACTTAGTAGATGTGGTCCTATGATAGTCAATTTTCAGCTTTTTGGAGACAAGAGCCTTTTTTTCTGACTTAAAAATTCTAGGCAATGCTAAAGTTGCACAAACATAGCCCAACACTAGTTGTACCCCTTCTGTGACACTATTATGGTTGTGATCTCCCTGTCCGACCCACCAAAGTTAGGTTAACGCCCAATATGAGAAGACCCCTACAAACCAGCTTTCACGCCCTCAGCCAAGCCAGTGTTGTCCCTTAGGCCTTGTTTATCTTCAGAGGACCCTCTGAAGATTTCCTGGTCTCCGCAAGTTCGTCTCCATCAATATAAGCAATATGGGAGACCTACTGTAGCCTGGCTGCTGCCAGAATTTTTAATGCTATATTGATTAAACTGCTATGAGTGGGATGAAATTATGTGGTATTAGTTGTGCTGGCAACTGGTTTACCTCCGGGATTCTCATGTTGCTAGCGCTGGTGGAGCTAAGCCAGAACTAGGAACACTGGGAAAATTTAAAAAAAAAAAAGAAAAAAGAAAAAAAAAGTAAAATTAAGCCCTTGCGTAGACATGACCTTGGTTGTTGAAACTTAATGTCACAAAATGAATAGACCTTTTGGAGTCTGTGACGCTGTTGTGTTCAGTGACAGGCCCTGTCCTTCTTCCCAGCAGAAAGGAGGGAGCCCTGCCTAGGAAGCCCTGAGTCAGAGCCAGCACCAAGCACAGATGTGAGTCAAGAAGAAAACTGAGCTGTTTGCTTCAGCTTTTGAGGAGCTAATGAGGTAGCAAGGTCAGTTCTGGGATATATGGGTAAGTATTGGTGTAGCCTTGCCCCGTTGTTATGCCCTTTCCTAAAACATTCCCCCTGACTGCTGTCAGAGACAACGGCCCTTGGTCCGCCCATGTTCCCTGTGCAGCAGGACTCCTCCTGCACCCAGGGGACTGCAGGGACGTGAGTCAACCTGCTCCTGCAGGCTGCCTCTAGACGTGGCAAAAGGACTGCTGAACAGCACTGTGATGAGAAATAAAACTCAGTCCCTAGAAAAAGAGAGACAAACACTCCGGTCTTGCTGTGACTACAGTGACTACACCACCTGTGAAGTGCTTAAACATTACTGAGGTGCTTGTAAAGCTCAGTGTAAAGTCCACAAACGATTACTCCTGAAATGTTTTTGTGTTCACTTTACATTCAGAGTTCATCACTGCTATCCAGATGAACCTGAGAAAGAATTGTTACTGCCATGGTGGACTTGGTAGTGATACAAAAACACATGATGATCAAGGATTGCTGGACAAGACAGCCTTCCACCCTTCTTGAGATATAACAGGTACACAGTCTGCTTCAGACACTTACCCCAGTGCTTACAAGAGAAGCACATTGTCTGAGTAAGGTTTCCCCAGGGCTTTCTGCAAAATGCAGGTCACAATTGTCATTGTATTCTAGGCTAGCTAATATCTCTAATGATATAACTTACAGGGTGACTACTTCTAAGGCTACACTACTTATCCTGTGTGAAGACAGAAAGGTAAAGGATATAATAAGTTTGTTAAAATTAAACCAAGCACAGATGAGCAATGCAATTTGTAAATAAAGAACAAAGTTTAAGATTCAGTCAAGCTGAAGAGAGAAAGGCTTTGCACTGAAGCTTTTATAAGTGGGAAAGAGAATTGAGAGAATCTAATGACACCAAATACTTGCTACATTATTGCTTATTCTAGTGCAACATAATTTCAAAATTTCAAGAAAAATGCACCAACTGTGCCTTATAGATCAAAAAGGAGAAGAAGTCCAACATTTTTAATTTCTTTGTTGGCAAAATACACCTCCAAAATACCTGGGGCTAGATGGTTCCAGAGCTTAGAGTGATATTACAAAACCTGTCACGTCCAAGTCATTGGCTGAAGTTGAGCCTGAATGGCTAATGAAATGACCGAAAATTATTGTCAGCTGAGAGGTCTTCAGTGGCCTGTGACAACTGCAGTCTGTGATGTAGAACGGTGGCTGCCATTTTAGGTGTAGAGACACACTGCACTCAGGGTAGGACACCAGAAGAAAGAATTAAAAATTCATTCAGGCTGTAGGATGGATGGACTGGAGCAGATGAAAGATGGAGATGGGTCAGGACATTGGAGTTAACATCTTCCTTTCATCAAATGAGCCACAGCATTGTAACAAACACCTCAGGAAATCAGAAGAAAAATCTGCTTTAGCAGAATTGTTCAGTAGTCATTGTGAGGAGTGTTTACCTTTTGAATTTTACAGTGGTTTGGGTCTTTCTTTAGTTGTTTCACAGGTAAAGACTGGCCCAGCCCAGTTCTGGTACTTTTCTTATAATCTGAACTGATGACACTACAGCTTCAGAGGGAATAGTTTCACGGAAGGTGATTGCAGAATATTTCCATCTATCAGTCCTGAAGCTCGAGTAAGCAAAAGATATACTGTCATTTAGCTTCCTGTTCACATATTGGAGGTAAATATAGGAACTTATCCTCAACATGTCTGAATATGTCTTATTTTCATGACACTGTGCCTATGTGGGACTTAACAATGATGGAGCAGAATCATTACGGTGTCATCGATTTCTTACAGCATAAGAGCTTTTAGAAGTCAGATTATCTTCAGAGTTATAAACTCAGGCTAATCATCTCTGCCACTTCCTGCATCAGAGCAGTGTTTGGGGATGTTGTTTTAAAAGTCTCTTCACCTTCAAACCTTGTGCAAACAAAACCATGTTTTCCTCTCCTGTTTGGGGATGGTGGACAGGCTGACCCCACTACTGCCTTGTGCCAGTCACGCAGTAAAATACCACTGAAGTGTGAAGCTGCAAAACCATAGGGAATCCTCTTCCCTGGACTACTCATCTCCTTTAGTACAAGCTTTGCCGAGCTCTTATTCAGCAGATGGTGTAGGAGAGATAGTCTCCAAAACCACAGAGACAAATATTTGATTTGGATGAGTACATTGAAGATTACTCACTTCTCCCCTCAAATTATCTGTGTTTTGCAGAGAGTACAAAGGGCATGGTTTGGATCGTCCCCTTTCTAATAAAAGTGATTTCTAGCCATTGGCGACGAGTACCTCCTGCAGGCCAAGCTCACTGATATCTGATACTCCATTCGTGGTTAGGTGAGGAAAGGACATTGGCCTTGACACCTTCCTGAGGAGTCTCTGAAGCAAAATGAACTTTCATGAAAATCACCCGCCTCCAACAGCTATCCCAAAGACAGGACCATCAGGTTGGCACACACTGAAACAGTAAGTTGTGCCCTGATTTGCAGATTTCTGACTCAGGCAAAGCAGCAAACTTATTCTTCCATTCTTAACACTGGTAAAGGTCATGAAAGCAGTGATGAAATGTGAACAGTAGCCTGTCTGAAAAGGCACAGGTCTACATTTGCCCCATGTCCTCTCTTCTCCCATTTTGACTGATTCTTTTACAATTCCTTGATTTCCTTCTGATCTTTACCTGTGCTGACTGCTGAGTTTTGAGGGGATAGTTTCAAGCTGTTAGAGCCAAAACCCAATGACTCACAGGATGGAAGGTGTTATCAATCAGTCAACTGGTGTTTGTCAGGACAGAGCAGAAATGAGAGCGGGTGCTGTGAGTGGAACAGTCTATAAGCTCTGCCTTTCCTCTCCGGGCAGCAGCGGTTCTTGCTCAGTTCTTCTGAAGAGTCATAGTGCATTCTAAGGAAGGGTGGGGCTGCAGGGCTGATCATTTGGGAAAAAGCCTCAGGGAGGTCCATCACCTACTCCAGGCACTCTGTGCATGTGCATATGTTTCTGTGTGACTTCAGACTGGCCTGTCTTGAACATTTATCTCAGTGCTGACAACTCACATATTTACTTATCCGTTTTTTCCATGGATCTTTGTAGATGTCTTTCTGGTAGATTATTGTCATTAGATTAAATACATTGCTAAAAGCAAGTGTTTCTAAGTTTCTTCCTGTCTTTGCCTTCCTCTCTTTCTTTTGACCCCTACCACTGTATATGCCATAACAAGACCATTTTCAAAACATTTCTTCTATTTCTCCCAGATTTCCAGTTTCTCAAAACCACTCTGACACTCTCCATAGAATTTAATTTACTTTTTGTTGTGATAACCACATCCCTACTATCTGCAACCCCTTCCTTTCTGCCTTCTCTGCAGCCTGTAACCAGTTCACCCCATTCAAAACCTAGTTGCCAATATTACTATGTTACCTTCTTCCATAGTATCTTTGAGCACAACAAATTCCAGTTTCTCATGCCTGCCTCCATGACCAATCACAGCTCCATGCAGGACTACGCTCCGTTTCCTTTCGTAATGCTTCCCTCAGTGTAGCTTGTAACCCTGCAATGTTGCTTCTGCATTCATATGCATCTTCTCCTGCTCTGGTCTATGTAGAGGATGCATGTTCCATGGCAAACTATGAACCTTTCTCCTTGTATCGGTTCTTCTTTTTTAAGGTCCACAAAAGCTCACTGATACCAATCCACACTCTATTTCAACATCATAAAGGAGGGAATGAAATAAAATGTTAGAATAGTCTTTCCTATGACTGCTCCAAACTCATGTGCTATTACTAGTCTTTCAAATTTCCCTGGGATAGAAGCTACCTTTATTTTTGCCATCCAGTGTTCCAAGAAAGCTGCCAGCACTTAAACTAGGAGGATAATTAATAGATGGGAAAAAGCATCATATTTACCTTTCCATTTTGCTAATGATGTTCACATCACTTCTACAAGCAACATTGAATGTAATAGGCGAGCGCTACAACTCTGACTGCATTTAACATCAGGAATGCTCTGCTCCCAAATATAGGACTCGTGAACATTAAGCTGCAAGTGCAACTGCTAATAAACTGACGGTGAATATTAATTCAGTATTCTCTTTGTAATCAGAAGATTTCATCACTGCCCCACTTGCTTTACAATCATGAGAAGTAGTGAATGTATTCAAGGCAAAAAACAATGAGACAGCTTTTTTTTTTTACAGTCTACACTTTATCACTACTTCATTGATTTTTCAGTATTTTAGCAGATACAGCACAACTGGATTAACTAGATAAGGAACCTTTCACTCTTAGGTCATCAGTTCACGCCTGAGACAGGTTGGTACTGACCAAAGGTCACTTTAGCATTATAATTTTAATAAAGACCAAGACAGAGACAGGCCTTCAACAGGCATAAAACAATGCTTTAACTTTCTTAAGCTGCCCATAGCATACACAACTAGACCAACTTTGTTGCCTGCCAAAGTCAAACTGATAGAGAGTTAGACGGTCATCTAGTTGCCAGATGTCTGGCTGTGTAACTTTCTGGCACTAAGCATTATATAGAGACAGATCTATGGACTGGATCAATTAGCATTACACTTACCATCTGACAACTGTTTGGTCGCCTTCGCCCAGTTCCTAGAGGACAGGTGTTCACATCACAGAAATCACCATCACAATTGGTACGACTAATTGATACGGTTGTTGGCAGTCACAGCAGAGAGGACAAGGACTGAATTAGCACCGAGACCAAAGCACTGTTTCACCCCTAGAGATGGTCTCTTCAGCTCAGGATGTCCAGGGCGTTTGGAGGATGCCTTTCTGCCATCGCATGTGTTGTGCTGAGCAGAATCTGCTCTGGTTTTGGATCCAGTAAATTCACCCAGCATTAAATTCAATCAGGTTTCCTGAGGAATAAGTGAAAAAAGAGAGATGGTTAGACTCTTTTTTAAAAAATTTTGGTTAGAAGTCTTAAGAAATACTTTCTCTATGTTTTTTTTTTTTTTTGCCATTTCCCCAGTATCTTCTGAAATTTATTTTGTATGGGGAAAAAAAAAAAAAAAAAGATAAAGGGAGTGCAGAGATCTTAACTGGATGTGTCATGCACCATTTCGAGGGGAAAAAAGAAAAAGTACACTTGCAGAAATACTCAAGCATTTACAGTAACTTTAGTGCTCCCTCATTTCTTCTGTTTTACACTCCAGACAGTCATGTAAAGAGCTTCACGGGTATATTCTCTTGTGGAGCTTGTGGGTATACTTGGTGATTAGACAAATGGGGTTCTGCTTTGGCAAATGTCCATTGCTTTCCCCAGCTGACTTACAGAATATGCTATAAAATGCAAAGGAAGGCAATAAACCTCCCATCTGCAGCTGAGATTTCCACTTTGCCAAAGACCCTATTGCTATCAGCACCTTTAACTATGACTTTCAAAGAAGAGAGAGGTGTAATTTTTTCTGTGGCAGATATTTTCACTACATTCATTAGCAGTATCAGCCCTACCCCATGTGAATTGATTTTGAATATTAATCTAAGAATGAAAAAGCCAATAATCATGTAAAGTATAAATAGATCTTCAGGCCATTATCCTATCCAAAAGAGAAGGCAAGAATTTGAGCTGCTTTCCTATTCTCTTTGCACTCCAGAACAATACTATTCTTTTATGGTCTATACGTCAACTGTGCTTTATTGATTTTTAATACTTTTAGCAGATACAGCATAATTACAGCCAATAATGCAAATACGCAAGTGAGAAATGCAATTAGAAGACACCAAACACTTTGCAAGCTGGGTCAGGAAAAAATAAAAGATGAAATATTTTGTTTCAGCACTGGGAATTCATGGTTTTGGCTTTGTATTCTTCAGAGGTTAGTGAAAACAAGAGGAATTCTGCCCTCTACTAAATTCCTATTTCCAATAATAAAGGATTAAAGAGGGACAGATATGAGTCAAAGACATTTGCCCGAAAAAGCCCTTACATAGCAAACAGTTGCTACAACAGAAGATGTTCATTGACTGTTGCCTTAATTTGAAAGGTATCATTATCATTAATTTTGACAAGTAGCCTCTCCTTGGGGAATCCAAGACTGAGTCAGTCAGGCTTTTCCTTCAGCTCAGGTAAATAATCCCTACCCATGTGAAGAGCTCAAATGTGTTTTCTTTCACCTAACAAGAAGATCAAAACAGCTGCTTTCAGGCTGATGACTGGCTACAGAAAACAACCAGGAAAGAACAAATAAAATATAAACCTTTGCAAAAACAAAGAGAAGCAAAGTGACCAGAGTGTCACTGGCAAAATGATTCACCCCACTGTTTCCCATCAGGCATGTCAGGGCACTCCCACCACGCAGCACCTACAGACCTGAGCTGAGGCATTTCCTCCCCTGCTCTGTGGCTACACACGTGTTACTCATAGGAAGGGTCCCAGGAGGCTTACACAGGTACAAAAGCTGGATTCTGATCTTTCTTTCTCCTCCTGCCTGCCAGGGCTTTTATGTTCTCATATCAAGGGACAAGTTAACTCAGACTCAACAGTGCAATGTCTCTACTTGAATAGTTCCATGTTGTAGACATTTTTAGTTCTGGCAGCAGAGTGTCCTCTTACTTAAACTTGAAAGTTTAATTCGCTGGACTAATTATTCCAAGAAAAAGACCTTGATATTCCAGTTTATCTTAATCCAGTGGGTGAAACTAAATGAGATGTTCTTGTTTTTTAGTAGGGAGAGAATCATTAAGTTGGTCTGGAAAACCTCCCAGGAATTTTCTTTTTGGACATTTTTTTCCTGAAGAAAAAAATCCAGCTAAACTGTGAGTGGTGAATATATCTGTTTCCAAAATAAAGTACTTGTATTATAATAGACACTGTAGTTTAGCTCTTCTTTTTTTCCCCCCAGATAAATTATTCAGATTAGGAGAGAGGAATTGTAGCAATCTGTGATTGCCATGTCCCCCCAGGTAAGAAAGTTTGCCCCCAAAGCTTTCCTTTCTATAAACGTAATACTAAGAATCTGTCCCAACTGTCAGGTACTGCTTGGATATGGATAAAAGGTAAAAAGAAATAGTCCAGCTTCTGACTACTGGTACTGGACCAGACGCAGAAAATGCCTGTCCTTAGGTCCCACTTTGAAATCTGAACTCCAGGGTACTGATGGCCAAACATGTCCCAGGCACTGGAGTATGCCCCTGGAGTGTTCTTGTGAAGGCTGTGATGCTGCCTGAGCTTTGCCCTTCCCTTAACTAATTTCCATCCCTCAGCCCACAGCCAGCAAGGTGCGGGGGAAGCATCCAGCTACGCATCTGTCTTCTGAACTGCCAGGGAGTGGGTGGTGAGAGGGTTTTTTCCAGCTCCTCCTTGCTCTGGAAGATTGAATGCTGCCCCCATGGTGATTTCCTGGCTGACAATCCCAGAACTGTTAGACAAGAATATAACCAGGGATCACAGAGCAAACAAAAATACTCTTTTTCCTAGAGACATCTATGGGGAGAAACTTCTTGCCCCTCAGGCAAAATACTGGTAAGTGCTCTCCCCCACCCTCTGCTGGGATGTCTCTCTTGTCCTTCCAGAGCCGTGCCTTCTTCCTTTCTAACGTATAATGTATTTGCAGAGAAAAATACTTGTTCCTTGTCAGTATCTCCTCAAGTAATCAATTATTTATCCCCCAAATTTTTTTTTCCTATTCTCTGTTGCATTTTATATGATGATAAGATACCTGCTGTCTGTGACAGTTTTTACTGTGAGAAAAGGAAATGAAGTTGAATGAGGGATAGACTGGCCTAAAGAAAACAGAACTCTGCTTTTGGAGACGAAGAAAATACCTCAGTCATTTGCCATATCCCTTTTCCTCTGGTGATACAAGCTTTCATCCACATGTTCTTGGGTCTTGAGGAATCTCTGGCTTTACCATGACCAAGGGACAAATCCTGTACTCCTTACTCAGGAGACCTCTGCCAATACATGTGAAAGAGGTCTATTCTCTATTTCTCTCAACATCTCAAATGACATGCTACCTTGCTGTTGTGTTATTTTGTTTTGACTAACTTCACTATGTGCCTTGGGTTTACAAAACATTGTGGAGCATTTGTTCTTCTCCTCCTTTGGACAAACCGCCTTGCCAGTGATGCAAGGCATAGAAAACCAAAGTTTAAGTGGGTCAACAACTTGCAAATGTATTCAGTGATGCTAACAAAGAGACAATGGCAAAAGCCATGAGTAAGTCAAATCAATGCTATTGCATGTATCAGAAGAACACAGTGTCATTTACATCACTTACTTTTCTTTAAAATTTTGGAAAGCTGGTAAAGTTATCAGGTGTTCAGTTCACGCACCCCTCACAAACTGTGAGTTATTTTCTGTGTGAATCAAACTGTGACAGGAGGCTGCAGGTTCCCCTCTCCCCCGCCTGGTCCTGAGTTTGAAGCTTCCACTTTGTGGAAAAAGGGTGGGGTGCATACTCAGGCCAGGAGATTTGGTATGCCTTGTGCAATTCTCATCCAGAAATAACCAAGAATCTACCCAAAAGTAAATACACATTGTGTGAAGTCCTCTCCATGCCTTGGCTGTATTCTGGAGCTGCACTGCCAGGACTAAGAAAGAACTGCAGGGAGTATGGGTAGCACAGAGGCTCTGGGTTTCTAGGCAGAAATGCCTGACCTCTGGCAGATCCCCTGAGATATCCTGGTTCCCAGATCTGAACTGCTTTGCCTGTTCCAAGAGGAACAGGGGGAGGCAAGAGATAAATATACACTTAATGCCTTCCTGATGGAACCATCTGTAGAAAATTCCTCGAGGGAGTTTCCTGTCCTTTTTTGCTAGTTGTTGTGAGTAGGGAATGAACTGATCCATTGGTAGAGTTATTAGAAACTTTCCTCATCCAAAAAGCTTAAATGAATACTGTCAAGCTATTTACCGCTGTCTCACTGTCTTAAAATAATATCGCAAATAAAAGAGTTATTAAAATAACAATGAACCAGAAGAAGAATGAAATTGAACAACATTGTTTATGAACAGCAGTGTGTCTCAGACAAGGCTGAAACCTGCCCCTCAAGGTGTAGCAGATACAGAGTATTAGTCTGACTCCATTTACTACTTTTTCTAGTACCAAGGGAAAAAAAATCCCAAACCTTCTCCTGACACATCTGAGTCCAGCACATGCCCCAAAGGCCTGCACAGTGTTAGCCTGTAGGAGACCTGTAACTATTGTATACTTGTAACAGGAATTCTGCCTTGCTCCCCCATCACAGATGCAAACACATCAGATACTAAACCTGAGAGGATAATGCTGATGCCCTGTATTGCAGGCTTCCTTTGATGGCTCCAGTGGATATAAAGGTATTTTGCCGTTTCCTCTCCTGAGGCATCTGGTTTAGTCAGGTGGTTCACAGTGCACATGGTCACATTTATTGTTTGGTTCATTCTCCATTGTGCTTCTTCCCCCTCCCCAATATTTTATCTGTCCTGGCCTTTCCCAAGGACTTTTATACAGAGATGAAATATTTGTTTGTTTCTGGCAGTTCCATCTGGTGTTAAGAGGATGAGAAACAGGCTCATGTCACTGACACTCCCCAACCATCACAAAGACTGTTACAACATCCCACAGTTCTGGGGTTTTATGTGTCTCCTCACCTCTAATGCATTATCAAGCATAAGTGCTACAAGATCCTGTGCAAGTCCTGGTAAATATTCTCTTGCAAAGGCACCACTATTTTTATGAAGGCCCAGCATTTCAGAAATCACATATATCCATTGTCACAATAGCCAGGTTCTGCAGACCTGAGAATGTAATAAACAAAAAAATAAAACAGGGCTAAAACCTAAAAGCTGGTTAATGTCCTCAGCAAAACCCTACCTCTCAACTGGCTGAGCAGAAGAGAGTCACAGATAGGTTATACTTTTAGGTTGTCTGAATGGTCTTTTTTTTAATTCTATCTAATGGTCTTTCTGTCACCTGTTTCAGACGAATCTCTATCTCATATCCTGTTCAAAATAATCTTAAGTATTTCTACCATTGTGTCTTTCACCTTCAGTAATGCTGGGTAAAAAGACCTTCTTAGTTCACAGTTTGAGATTACACTCAAAATTCTTTCAAGCCTCTGATTCCAATTAGATGTCATCTGTGCTGGCCCCAGAAAACTACATTCCCCAATGACTATACTTAGAGGACTTTCTAGCTGAGATGACAGTTGCAGAGGTGTTGGCCAACTCTTCTAATTCCAACACAAACTCTTTCTTGACCTACTTGTAAAACATAATTTTAGCAATGGATGATGGTTCAGGGATGCACTGGAGATATGCTAGAGATCACTTTTGTATCACTGAGCATTTGTTTCTTCAGCTTGCATGGAAAGCACCAACTTTTAATCCCCATGTGCGTCAGACATGGTTTACAAAAAGCACTTAGGAGTCAGCACATTCATAGGCTTCCTCTATAGGACCACACCACGATTTTCAGGTAAAAATTTTCTAGGACTCCTCCACATGTGAGTACTTCCAATCCATACTTTGTGACATTAAGAGTTTGTGAGCTTCATCTCACAAAAGTTTGTTTAATTTGTCAATCTATCTTTGGCAGTTGGTCAGGATTTATTAGAAAATCTCTGCTGTATGGACTCTGAAAAGACAGTCGAAGAACACTTTCCTAAGTTTTCTAGCTGACATACAGGGGACAACCCCTTTTTTTCATTAAGATTTGAACTGATTAGGATAACTTAGAATTTTCCATTGCATCTCAACATAAATAATAGATATTTGTACAAGATAAATATATTGCTTTTCATTTTCTATAAACCAAGAACTGAAGTCGAGGGGAAAGAAAACACAAAATAAAACCAAACACAGTTGGAAGAATCAAGGACACACAGATTGCTTTTGCTGTGTTACTTAAAAGACTATTTTGTTAAACACTTAGTGCCTAGAAAGATTATGTCTAGACAAACTGTCTCTAAATAGGTCTATGTACCGTCTGTGTTTCAACAGACATCTTCAGATCCTACAGAAGATGGCCTAGAAGGTCCAGCACACCCAGGAATACTGATTGTTTAGAGTTAATAGCGAAATATTAAATGATCCTTTGTCTGAAGCCAGGCTGAGGAAGAGAATGTGGCCTGTTGATAAGCATGCAAGGATATCAGTCCTCATGGCAAGTCATTTCTACGAGTGAGTCAACACGGCTGGGGCTTGTTCCTTCCTGGGGGCATGTCCTTTCTACCCTTTCTCAGCCAAACCTGAAGTGGACTTAAGCTTCATTATTTTCATACATTTGTTCAAAAGGTACTTTTTTCCTCAAACTTTCCTGGCAACAAAAGAATTCCTCAGAATAGCAGAGGGAAATGTAACAGAAAAATGGGCAGGCATACAGGCAAAGTTACATCAGCTCTTAAATTCTTCCAAAATTGAATTCACACAAACAATAGCGCATTAGTTGCCAAGCCCAGGTTTAGAATGACTGTAAATAAAAGAGATTCTATGCTGAAAAGAGATGTGTTGGGGATACATGACATTTTTGGGTTGAAATAGTAGACTATTGCACAGTAGTACTGTACAGTAATTATATTTACCCTTTATCTTTTTATTTCCTTCTAATAATGGAATATAGCATATACGAATTTTTGTTGGAGAAAGTGTAAAGTGACATATCCCTTTTGCTGAGAAAAGTCTTGGTTAAGTTCAAGACGTCACAGTTTGATCACCAATTTAACCATTTAATAGTAGAGCTTTGTATGTGAAGATGATTGTATAGAAAATAAAGGTAGGTGTCATTGGCTTGAGGCTACTGAATAAGTAGAACCACTAGTTGCATTATTAAAAGAAGTTGTGCCTCTAATTTTTTCTTGCAGCAGGTAAAACCAAAAGATAACTCTCAAATGTCAAAACGCCAGTGTTAGTGAATGTAGTGCAGGAGACAAAATTCCCAGTGCTGCTACAAGTAAAACAAATTTTAAGGAGGATTCTAGCACTTTTGTAATGATGGAATACAACCTTAGGCAATATAAATTCATAATCTCTCAGGACGAATGGCCTTTAAAAATGCAACAGATTACCCAATTCACCACTGAAACAGGATTTGCTCTGGCAGCCTTACAATGCCTATCATACATACAACAGAGCTTCCCATTAACATGATACTTGCATTATCGTTGAATTTCTCATCCAAACCTGATAGATTGTCAATAAAATCATGATAATAATAACACCTGCATTAGTCTGCCCGTCTGAGTCCCCATCATTCCTTCTGCCTCCACTTTCCCTCACTGCCTCTCCACATAGGAGGTTTATGCAAGCCAGGCAGAGCAGAGAAGCCAGGGGCTGCCCTGATCAGGTGCACAGGAATTTCTCTGTTGTTACTCAGCTGCACACAAAGCAGCGTTGCTGGCTCTGCACCCTCACCCCTCTGGTGACTGCCCCCCTTCCTGAGGGGGTTGGTGATAATGGTATGGAGGTGAAGAGGAGGACATAGCTGATGTATGGGTCAGAAGTCCCAGCAATTTGCACAGCAGTGGTGGGAGGATGCTTTGGAGGATGCAGCTGTGGGATGAGGAACGTGTGGAGAAGGGGAAGAGGCTGGGGGCAGAGGAGTGTTTTTGCAGTGGGTTTTCATGCTGCTCCCCAGCATGAAAAATAAGAGTTGGTCTTACTTCTCCACAAATTCTTCACTCTGTCTTCAGCTGTAACAGGCTGATGTATCACCCAAAAATGAAACTAAATACTTCTCCTACTTAAATTCATTTTAGCAAGCAAAGTTTGATTTTTAAATTTTTTTTTTAAGTAAAACAAATGACAAAGCTTAAAGTAGCCTGCTTAATTGTGACTAAAAGACATTGCCACTGGATGAATGGCTGAAAGCTTGTGTGAAATAGTTTTAATGGTTCTGCTTCGGTTATAAAAGACAAATGTTCACCTCACACCATCACTCGAGTGCACAGCACAAATTAGCATTATCTTTGTAAATATCATCATTAGTTTTCATTATTAAATTTACATTTTTTTCTGTCTCTTGTAAAAGTGAGAAAGATGGGATGAAACCCAAACCTGTTTTATTATTTTTAACTGTGTCTTTTACTAAAAGCATAATTTACCCAAATGAAACCTTATTGCATCTGGTCTAAGCATGCTTATGCCAAAACGCTGATGAGACTTATATAACAGCCATGATGTTAAGTTTTCAAAAAGCAATCATAAAGGAACAGATTCTTAATTGAAAGCAGGCTGCTAATAACAGTGCTCTTTCAAATAAATGTTTGCTATCAAACCGAGTGGTAAAATAATGATTTTTCTATGCATATAGATTATAAATTTGATAGTTTTACTCATTTAATGGTGATTCTGTAGATTCAGTAGTGATTAATTCGTATTTCACCCTGTATCATTCTGTAAGAGATGTGGTCACTGCACAGTGGTTTGAAAGAGTTAAGATTAAAACATGCAGAAGATAAAGCAGTTTAAGTTGTGTTCAGCCTACACAGAGCAATATGAAATAAAACCCTAATATGGTCCTCTATATTTTACCTTCACTCTTCTGCCTGGAACAATTTAACTAGATGCTCTGCTGATTACCTTTACCACTGTATAATGAATTTTACTCTGCTATACATTGTGGACATTCAAGACTTACTAAATCTTCAGACCAAAGTCTGGGTCAAAGTCTGTGCAGTGCAGATTTAAGGTCCTTTACTTGGAGTTCTGATTAGCTTTCCTCAGATGCTCATTCACTTCTGTGAGGTTTGGACTTTAATGCCATAACTGTAAAGCACAGCTTAGCTTGCTTGTGCAGAGCCAGCCATCTCCTGAGGTTTCTCTTGCAACTGCTGGAAACCAATTTGCCTCAGTCACTCCAGCTCCTCAGCTCAAACTGGCAAACTGACTGGTTCACATCACAGGACAGGGTTTTTTGGTCTTTTTTTATATAGCTTGTTCATGAGAATAAAATATTAAGTGCCCTAGGCCCACTTTGTGTATGTGTGGGTAGGATTTTTTTTTTTTTTTCTTTATGTGCTTCCATAATATACAGGAAACGAAACAAAGAATTCTGACTTTGACCAGCAAAGACATGCAAATTCAGAGAACTTCAAACCCTTCCCCTACAATGCACCTCAGGAATGAGCAAGCCAAAGTCATTTAGGAAAAATCACACATGGGAAGGGACCCTGAATTTTTTAAGGGCTTTCTCCAGTTATCTTTTATCAGTCATTCTTGCCTTATTCCCTAATCACTGATTAGCACGCACCACTGTGTAAAAGCCACAGTTGGTGACAGTGCACATAGTGAACAACTTCGGACTGAATTTACCATTCTTGTATCGAAATTTCCACAAATCAGCCTGTGCTAAAACCACATATTTGAACATTTTTTCCACTTATTTATAACTAGAGGTTGTACAAGCACAGAAAAGTTAAAATTTCAGCATGTCTCTACCCAGCCCATTTTCTTGTGCAAGTTCTGGCTTGACACTGGCTCATTTCAGCACTGTGTGGGTCCAGAATCTAAATCAGCCTGAACTGGGGTAGACAATCTGGGGAGGAAAAGATTAGTACAGCTATAGCGAAAGACAGAACATGATAATTCAAAATGACAAAAATGGGCATGAAGTTGTACTGCTCCAACTTTGAAACATTTGACACAAATGTTAAAAGGAGATATTTCCATGGCATCTGCATTTAGGAGAGTTATCTCCATGAATATTTCCATCCTTATTTAGTATATTTTTCATAGTAGAATGACATTATTCCCCTTGGGCCCTCAGTTTTTAATGCTGCATTGAAGGTAGAAGTAAAAGACTAAGAATCCCCTTAACACAAGTAACTTTGCATAGAGATGGCAAGAAAAAAATTGTCACCAAACAAGCATGTAGGTAAAACTGGATAAATTTTTAACACTTTTTTTTTTTTTTATTAATGCAATGTATTTTAAAAAGAACTATCAAACAGTCTTAGCTAGAAAAATAAAATCTTAAACCTGTGAAAATCAAACTTCATAGGAACAGAAAATCAGAAAAGACCACTTTGGTCACTAAGCCTTACCTCCTGCTATAACATATTGTCATGTAATCCCATTTCATAAATTGATCAGGTTCCCTGTTAGAAGTATTCAGATAAATATTCACTTCAGGCAAAGGCTGTTTTAGAAGGTCTTTAACTGTTAGAATCTGCTTATAATATTCGGTATGCTTTTAGAATGTCTTTTTAACTGTTAGAATCTGCTTCTAACATTCAGCCTAGATTTATTCCATTTGTATACATATATTTATACTTGTAACAACACTGTCCTTTAGGTGAAATAGCCATTTTTCTTGCCTGGCATTTACCCCCTTTATGTTTTTGCAGGAAACAATTAGCTTCCCTTTCAGCTCGTGTTTTACTAGACTGCAGGGATGATGTTTTTGTGTAGTCCCGAAGTCAGATGGGTTCTCATTCCCCTCATGGCCTTTCTGTGCTCCTCTCTCAGATGTCAGGCATCCCTCCTGGACACAAGGATCCGGAGCTGCTCATAGAACTTGGAGGAGGGCCCCTTGTAGGGCTGCTGACACTTCTGTGCCTCCATGGAAACTGTCACCCATGTGGGGATTACAGCTACCATTTCCATCAGTTCATCAGTTTAGAGCCAGGGCATGACCAAAAAGAACTTCTCAGTCCTCTCTCTTCCCAACACCACTTCTAGCTGATGAACACAATGACCTCCAAGAACACAGTTCTGCACTTTGGGTGTGGTTCTGTTCTTCTAGCTCTTTCTGCATTTATGATGTCTCCCAGATTTTTGTGACCAGTAATTTTGATTTTTTTAGCACAGTCCTACTTTTTACACCACAGTTTCAAAATGAAGTTCACAAATAAAGGCCAGGTCCTAGTAACCTTGTAAGCCCACATCCTTGCAACAGGTAACCTCATTCCAGGACTGAATCTCCCTCTTCAACACAAGCTGTTGGCATCTCCCTTTAGTTAGTTTCTCATCCACGTTATACTGTTTGAACTAATTCCCATCTTCTTCAGCTTAACTAATGATTTCCCATGTGGCACCTTATTACCTACTTTTCAGAAGTCCATAGAGATGAGACCTACTGTGTTTCTTTAGACAAGAAAATCTGTTATCTTAGGGAAGAAATCTATCCAGTTACTCTGCCATAATCAGCTTTTGGCCAACAAACACTGCAGTCTGTCCCATCTTTTGTTTACCTCAGTGTCTTTGTCCTAGAGGATTGCATACCATTGAGATTATATTAAAATAGGGCATGTAGTTGCTGCAAGCACTTTCTCCCCTTTCTTAAAGTGGGTATTATGGGTACTATATTTGCCTTTCTCCCATTATAAGGTAAGCTAATACTTTCTTTAACAGATGGTGTGGGCAAGGAGCACACTGACAGCTATCCCTTCTCAGCTGATGGTCGGTAACTTCTTATCAGGAACTAGTTTACCTATTGCAATTTTCTTAAAGTAGTCGTGGGAAGTCCCTTAAAACATAAGATCTGTGTAAATACCAGCTGGACAGAAAAGCTGAGAGCAAATCCAAGAAATTCCTTCTGGAAACTCTAGAAAGAGAGCTTTAGCTTGAAGTTTGTGGTTTGTTATTTATTATTTGGGCTACTAATAAAGTCAAGCCCTCAGAAGTGGTAAGTTTGACCTTATAGTGTCACGTTGAATATATTTGAGGCACTGTAGAAACACCACCTGCTCACACAAAGAAATTCAAAGCCAGTCTGTCCTAAATCATGCCACTGTGTTCAGTTATTGCATATATATCCCCCAGCACAGCATGATCTTATGTATTATATATATTGCAATTAGACAAAATGGTGTGACTTAGGAATGAAGTGGCAGCCTTAATTGCTGTTTTCATTTGTTACAGAGTTGTAACTTGAACACCGAGGGTAACTAACTCTGGCAAGCCAGTTTAGGCAGAAAGGAGAGAAAGTAAAAGGGAACAAGGTGCCCCCTTACTCAGGTACCATGGCAGCTTTCAGTCCTCTCCGTGGAAGTGGCAGTGGTGGGGAAGGGCCTCGGTGGGGAGAGCCCACTCTCCACACAGGTTGTCAGCAGGACCTGCATCCCCACACTCCTCCAGCAGCTAGATGGAGAGCTTACTGCAAGCGAAACCAAAGCAGGGCTTGGAAGACTCCTGTCCCAGACCCTCGTCTGCAGAAGGTGCCAAATGATGAACATGCCTGAAACCTAAAGTCTTTTGCAACAGTTGCTTCCATCCAGGAAAAAAATGGGTTCAAATTTGAGGCAATGGCAGGAAGGGGCCCAAGAAAAGGGATTCACCTGGAGGCAAGGGAGAGGTTTTGTTAGGTGTAGGGAGGGCACAGAGCATCTGCCCCGTGGATCAAAGACGGACTCATAAACAGATTTGTGGCTGCTGTGTTCGGCTTCTGGTCTCAGCTCTGGAGCAACACAGTTATGAAATATTTTCTTTCTTAAGGGTCTGCAGCTAAGTCACTGCCAAAACCTTTGGGCTTTTCTCAGTGCTTCACCTGAGTGAAGTTTGCTTGTCTAAAGACAGAGTTGAAGCCCCAGGATATGGCCCCCTGTTAATATGGTGACTGATACTGAAGCTATGTTTTCCCACGGAGTGCCTCACAGTGAGCATGTTTCTAAAAACTCTGCATAAAATGTAAACAAGGTAGAAAAGTCAAGTCTGTAATGAGCATTCTCACTGCAGAAATGATGCTCACGCCGTGATGAAACCCTTCATTCATTTGAGCTCATCTCACTTCATGACATGCATTTCTTCTTACGGTGCAGCTTCTATAAATCCATAGCAGTGTCACAGCACATGCACATAAGACATTAGCTGCAATTGAATCTGAATGTTGTCATTTAACAAAGAGGAGAATAAGCTTCAGATGAAAAAAATGATTTAATGGGATTAGAAAGAACTACAGATACTCTTTGTGATTTTTACGATTGCACACTGTGTCAAGAGTTTGGTAATTTATAAAACTTCTTGATAGAAATATATGAATATACCAGTCAAAGTAATAATTAATTCCCTTGAGAAAATGCTCATTAAAAAAAAGATCTGTTACAAAAAAGAAAATTCTAAGAAGCTAGGAGATCACAATGTAAGCTAGCTGCCAATTAAGCCTTCATGGAGTTGAGAAAGGAAAATGAAGGCAACAATATAGCTTTCTGACTGGGGATTTGATCTTCAAGATAACCTCCGAATTGCAATGTTTCACTTACTCAAAGCTCAGCTGAAATACATCCTAGCTGATTATGCCATAATACTGTACATTTATCCTCACATGTAAGGAAATATTCTATTACTCGTAAATGCAGTTAGTTATGAATGGTAGACAATAGCACCCTTTTCAGAAGAGAGTCTGTAAGGAAAGAGAGAAATTTTTTAAAATTTATTTTAATGCCATTTTGCTGTAAATACAGGCATACCTTTGCTGCGTTGAGCTATGATACTTTGACTATGTATCATTAAACTTTTGTAGGACAGGTGAGGAGGGTGTAATATCTGAATATGCTGTGCCGAGCAGAGCACAGGTCTGCAATCAAAGACTAAATATCTATATTATAAATATAGATATATATTATAAATAAAAAGTCTAATAAATATGCTTAGTTAGACAAGCTATTTAAAAGTATTCACTAATAGCCACTGCACATGGCCAAGCAACAGCCACTCTGCTTAGAGAGAGCAGAAGTCTCTGTGACATGGCCCAGAAGATGCCTATGTCCCCTAAGTATGTGGGCTACCACTGGCAGCCATGCCCATCACCACAATTTGTACTGCTGAAAAGTGCTGGGAAATTTCCGTGAAATAGAGAGCTTGTGTTAAAAATGGTGTGTTTGGAGAGCTCCTATAAAGTCCAGGTGGTTCAAATTTTCTGTGTATTTGTAAAAAAATCAAATAAAATAGTATTTTTTATAAAGAAAGTTAAGTTTTTCACAAATGCTTTGCAGACATAGGATAATATAACTTAAAAGCCTTCCTACAATAGAATCCAATTTTTCAACTTTCACTCACATGGAATAATACCTCTTCACAGATGTTCCCCTGATGTCTAATGGCTGTGACTCATGAGCCCTGGTGAATCACATTGGGGTGAGATAGGTTACTCCCGGGTCCCGTCCCCTGCCCTTCTCCCCACCTGGAGGGTATCTCAGAAGTGGCAAAATGGCTGCCTTCATGCTTCCTCAGCCATTGCAGTTAATCATCCAATTAACTCATTTAAACTGTTGTTGATTGAAATTTGCCTTAATCTGCTGGGAGGTGATTTATGATTTAGCAGAGAAAGGTAAGGGGTTGTCAAGGAGGTAGAGCTGTGCTTCTGCTGTTACTCCAGTACAAACTGAAGTCAAGAAAGGCAGAGCAATGTGGAAGTGGCCTGAGCACACTGAGAACCAGTCGCCCTTGGCTATTAAATATGTGTGTATGAAAATGCACAAAATAAAACACTGCAAATATCCTGCCAACAGTGCAGACACTTTCATATCACAGGGCAGAAACTCACAGGTTAGGTTGGCCAAGTGCAGCGGAAATCTATTTTCCATCCATGTGTTTTTAACTCTGCTACCTATCTTTGGAAGCAAAATACATATCACTGGTGGAACCATCTGGGTACTGTTGTAGATAAAACTTTACTTAGCTTATACAGAAAATTTTAAGGCCACTACACCACATTCCCCAGAGGCTCCTAAGCCTGCAGAAGCCCCTAAGCTACATGCCCTCTCCTATTATCTCATGCACACATGAGACACAGGGATGTTCCCGGGTGTGCTGACTTCGGGCATGTCGAAGTTGGCCAAAAGGTTCTAATTACTAAGTGTCAGGATCAGATATTTTACTTATGTATGGGATGACTTTGCCATTTTTTGGTAGCCACATAGGAATTGGCACCATTTTGTTCTTCATATTTATTTATCTTTTATATGGAATTATTTTCCCCCTTCAAAAGTAGAGCACAATTTATGACAATGAGAGCTGAGTATGTTACACAGTAATAAAGGTAAGCACTAACAGAATAAAGCTGTCTAAGGGGTGCTATAAATGTATCTCATTAATTTGTATGCAAAATATATTTTGGACTCTGCTCAGTGCATTGCAGGTGAAGGCTGTGTGAGAGCCAGAAATGATGCTGTGCTTCCTGGGTCCTTGAAGCAGCTTTGGCCTGATCCTGGATTCAGTCTGAGACTAAGCATCATTATAACCATTGGAGAGCCCAGTGGCTCCACTTTGTACCACAGATGGCAGCTGGTGCAGAAGAAACATTGCTGGCTTGAAGGAAAAGAGGAGAGAATGACAGATTCCAGCCACTTTGCCACATCTCAGCAGCTTAAATAGGCTGCCTCTTAGAGCAGATCATTGATCAAGCCCTTGATTTCTTGCTCGCTTGCTCATGGCTCAACACTTTGCTGTTCCAGGCACCCCTGCAAGGTGCAGCACACCTGGATATTGAGGGTGCAACACCATCAAGGGGAAGAAGGCTTTTTTTTAGTTACTAGGATTAAGGTCACTGATGCAATACAACTGTTAATAGCCAACGCTACTTTGATGTTATAACAGTATTTAAAATATCACATTATGTTAAACCCCCTCTGAGATGACCAAAATATTCAGGACTCCCATTTCTCCTCTGTGGACCATTGAGGCTGACTCAGAGCTCAGAATGTTAATGAATACTCTGGAATATCTCAGTTACATCACTTAGAGGTATACCCACAATAGCAATGCTTACACTGTGCTTCAGTTCACATGTGTGAGCACTGTGCAGAGGTGAAGATGGCAGAGATGGGATTCTTCTGCTGTTGTTCTCTTTTTTTCCCCGAAAAAGTCCAGCTGGCTTTTTCCCAAGGAAAAGAAAAAAAAAAAAAAAAAAAAAGGTGAAATGCTAATCCCTGCTTATCTTATGGAACTGATAATTTTTCTGTGAATATAAACTACACACCCACACCCACACACCCACATACACAGTTTGGTCTCAGTCCCACAGAGGAGCTACAGCTAAGCAGTTACACAGAGCCACTTGAAAGCCAGCTGAAAGTACCCATTGAGTTTGCTGAGGATTCCCCAGGGGACACCTTAGCAGTTCTGATCTTACAGCTCAAGGAGAATTGGTCGTTCCACAGCTATGGTGTCGTTCTCCCTTCTCCCCAGACGAGGATGCCTAAGGGTGACTTATGGTTGCTGCTTCCTAACTGAAGCAATAGCATTTTTTCACCTTTAGCTCATGCGTCAACTGGCTCACAAACCCAGGCATGATGTTCTGGCCCAGATTTTCTGACACATGCACATACACACATACATAAAGACCTACCTGCACGTTGTAGGAACTTCTGAATTCACATTGAGGGGTGAGGTCACTGTGCATGTGAATGTGTACAGCATACTGAAATACAGAACTTGCCATGTTAAAGGAATCCATGTCACTCCTTTGCTGAAGTCTCTAAATCAAATTTGCTAGCTCTAAAATGTTAGCTTAAGAACAACAGTAGCACACATTGCAGTGTTGAATGCTTTGTGGCATATCGAGGAACTCGAGTATGTCCCTAACCTGGAAATGATAAGTCACAGCCAAACATGTGTCTCGTGAAAAGCTTTCCACCCCACAGAGAGGTATGACTCTGTGCCAGAAAGTGCCATAGCCCAGTTGTCACTGTACATAAGTTATTTTCATTTGGTTCTTTTCTCCTCCAACAGAGACATCTGAAAAAATCCAAGAACTGCATTAAAATGTATGCTGTGTTTTTGTGAAAACATGTTAGTGTTGTAATTATACAGATTATTTAATATATATGTGAGAATTAAAGCCCTAGATCTTAAATATTGGCCATAAACCCCCCCATCATCCAGATTTGCCATCAAGACACTAGACTACAGAGCAAACTGCCCCAACAGAAAAGACACAGCTCCAACAGTTTTTTCCTGCTGAGTGCAGGACTTTGCATTTTCTCTCCAATGAAGGTATAACTTAATGTAAAATCACACAGAGGCAGAACAACTCCTGCCATTCTGCTGGAAGAGGTTCACATATTTTCATTGTTCATACAGAATACGTTGGACCCACACACTGTTACTGACAAACTCAGGGACAGGCAAGTAGGCTGATTTTAATTTGTGAATTATAGTCACATTAGGAGATTAGGGAGTATTATGGTAAATATGGCAATGTTTTTGTATGGTAAATACACTTTAATAGTTGGAATTATTTCATTTCAAAAGAAAATATATAGCTGAAGGGTTAAAAATAATAAGCAAGGGATGAACAGCAGCGTAATAAGCAATGGATGAGCAGCAGCCTGACAAATCCAAGCAAAAGGAGAGGAAAAGAGCAGAAATGGCATTCATCTGTAGGTGTTTCTTCTGGGGAATTATCTCTAGTCATCGCCTAGTCATGAGACAAGTTTTTGCCGTAATTACAAACCCAGGCCACTGTGGCTGGGCATAGTCCAGGGAGAAGGGCACTGGAAACAGTGGTTAAAAATTATGAAGAAAAAAAAAATGCTGAAAAACAAAAAGAAGGAGATCTGTTCATGAAAAATATTGGAGAAGCAGCTCCTTCAGGATGAGGGAAAACAGCTTTGGAAACAAATCATGTGCCAGTTCTCATGTTATCAGAATCAGAGTGCCGAAAATGCAGTTTTATTACAGGAAAATCTGACTAAATACACAGACACAGACAAAATTCCCCAATGTAAAATCCCTAACGCCTGGTTTCTGGCAGCAAACCTGCTCCAAGCCCTGACTGGGAACCCAGCCGGTTCTGCACCGTGGGTTTTCCTGTTCTTTGTCATCTGGGAAGAAAACTCCCTCCTGCACTGTCCCCACTCTCCTTCAAAGACAGCACCTTCCAGGTTATCCAGGCATCTCTCTTCAATAGGTGCCTATGAAGGAGGAGTGTCAAATTCTCTAGACACCAGTACTGGGGTGTTTCAGGTCACCAAGCCTTACTCATCTCACATGGTACTCAGACATCGAGCCCAGCCTCTGCCTGTGGCCTCCACCCACAGCTCAAAGGGACCCCAGGCATGCCTGGTGCAGCAAGGAGGCAATAAGGCATTCATTTCTCCCGCTGTTCTTACCAGCTGCTGAGGGAAGGTGCAGTGCTGCCCATCACTGGCTCACAGGCATCAGAGAGCTGCAGTAAAGCAAGAAAGACCACCTCTTCCACAGTGTTTGCCTGTTCTCTCCACCACTGCTCACCATTTCCAGTATTGACTTCACCCAACCAGCTCCTCACCTCCTCCTCTGGTGTTACCTCGCACATCCCAGGTTCCATTTCCATAATGTATACCCTTGCACTCCCTGCCTTCACCCTGCCCCACCTCCCTCTGTCCATTGAGGTCCTAGGACCCTGCTCAGCAGAGACCCCAGTTAATCTACAGCTCTCCTGCTCTGGTGCTCACCTGTGGCAGCTTAGAGTACTGCTTGACCCAGACCTCAGCTACCCATTCACCTGGCTGACGTATTTCCCCCTTACCCCTGGTGTCATCCCATCAAGCTCGGTTTGTTCCTACAAATGTCTGGAGAATGTAGGAAACCATCCATGGGAACACTAGAAACTTGGCAGTTTAGTGTAAAAGGAATGATGGTCCCCACTCCTTAAATCTCTGAACAATGAAGGGGAGAGAGAAGAAAAAAAATAACCAAAATCAAACCCCAGTAATACAGTTGTGCCCCATTCCTTAAAGGCTAACAGACAATTTATATTAGCTACCAGGGCACACTTTATGGCTGTTTTAGGATGTTTTCCACTTCCAAGAAGCCTAACCTGCGGCCCCAGCCATCAGTGCAGCATGGGAAGCAGAATGGGAGTTTAGCTGGGATGAAATAGGGACTGGCAGCAGTTGCATCAAGCAACACACTGCTGCACTGGAACAAGTAAATAATATGTATAGATTGATAGACTGTTGAATTTTCTGTCGATGATGCCAAGCTTATGCACTCTGGATGCAAAGGAGTCCTGGGTTTTCACCCTGTCAGTATTCCCTGGAGATGGACTATCTTCCTTTATGCCCTTGCCCACACATTTCAGGTGCTGAGTCAGTTAAATGATTGTCATGAAGTGGTCTTTGTTCCATATTGGATTATGATAGGATATGTCACATTAAAGGTCTGCAAGCATGGAGAAGAACATCCACAAGCTCTGTGTGGAGACTCTCCCAGTAATGATTCCTGGGCAGATCAGTCCAAGAGATGCTGCAACAATACATGATATTAATTTCTTAGAACAAATTTGCCCCATCTTTAGCAGTAAGCCAGCTAACTCTCCGATATATCTCTTCCCTTCTGCTGACTGTGTTTAGGACTGCCTGGACCTTCACCACAGTGACAAAGCCCTGACCAGCAGGGCAGCAAGTGTCAAAGACTCGAAGACAAACATAAGGCTCATCATACTGCCAGCTGAGACAGTGTTACAAGACTGAAATGTATGAAATGGAGATGGGTCTGGCAGATCATTAGTGTCATTTATTCATAAGGGTAAGGGATTAAACATACCTCTTGGGGCAGGCCATGCCACCTCACTTGTACTAGGTATTGGCTAGCACGTAAAAGTGGGGTAGTGCGTTATCTGTGGAAGAACTGATCAGCAGGCTTCATGGGTTTGCACTTCAGCTAATAATACTGACACACCAATTACACGTTGAAGGTATGAATACAGCTTGTGTGGCACTATTTACATGAAGCTCCACATGTGCCACATAACATTATTGGTTTTGCAGTGCACAACCAGAAAGCAGAATGCCACAATATTACAGAGCCTCTGACCTTTGCTCCTGACTGTATAGCTATTTCATCGCTCTATATGAGCTGCAACAGTTGCAGCTGGTTGGTATTTATTCTTCCTGGCTCCATCCTTGTCAAGGTGGAAGCGCCTCAACTTGGTTTGCCATTTTCCTTCCTTCTGTTTATTCTTTTGCCAAGGCAGAAATAACTATTCAGAGAGGTGAAGTGAGGTCTCTCTCCCTTTTCTTTTTCTGCTCCTTTGTTCATGTCATACCCTTCAGGTATTTTGCATAAAGAGTCAAAGTGGCATCGACTACATGTATTCCTCTGAAGAGTCAGGAGGAAGGGCAGCTGCTGGTCTGGTGGCTCTCCCACCAAGCCAACTTTAGCCAAAAGCTTGGGGTTTTGCCTTCTCTTTCACAGAAGAGCTTGCATAGCTTGAAGAGACATTCCTTCCTAAATGTTTATTTTTTCTTTTAAGTTTCTTTCTCTCACTGAGCACAATAGCGCCATTAATGTCAATTGTACAAAACAGTCGCTAATCCTTCGCAGCCAATTTCAAAGTTGACAACTTTTATAAAATCCTGAACTTGAGAAAGCATCTCAGTCAGAGATGAGCTACAAACTCAGCACCTAAAATGAGAAATCTTGGTTTATCCTTTGGCATAAATTCTCTTGAGAGACGTACAGCTTAAAAGGTAATGAAACAAATGGGGAACTGATCTGAAAACACATGTTTTCAAACCTGAAGTTGCTAGCTAAAAGGTGTTTATAGATTTTTTTTTTTTTCATTGATTTCTTTAAAATTTGGCATACTCGAAATTAGGATGAGCTACATCTGGATTTGGTTTTGATTGATACTTACTTCTGAAGTAATTTTATGAAGAAAAAATAGTGTACCATATATATATTTGTTCTCCAGCTGCGGAGCCCAGGAAGCTAGCATTTGAATTCTCCTTCTTATACACCTTGATATTAAAAATATTATGCAAGAAGAGTAGGGACTGCCAGCTACTGCCATTGTTGTTGCTGCCATATTTTAGGGGAAAATCCCATTTTCAGTTGTAATTTCCAACCTATATCACTCCAGATAAATACTGGGATGAAATGATATTAAATTAATTTTGGAAATTTTCTGATGACATTGTAAAGCTATAACTGCTGCTGAGGCTAGAAAATGTATATGTATTTGCATATTCGTGTATATTTTCTGATTATCCCTTGTCTGTTTTTAAAGCTCTGCTGTTCCTTGGCTTTTAAGCTGTGCTAGGATTTTTGGTAGAGGAAGGTGTCTCAGTGTTAGGAATGTGCTTTTTCCTGTTTTTATAGGAACTGGGGTTAATGGCTGTGGATGAAGGGAGGGAAGCTGAACGGGTTTTTGAGTCAGGGCCTGGCCAAGCAAGGAAACTAGAGCTATGAGTCAGATGGGAGGAGACTGGGGCTGGCTGGACTCAGAAACTGGGTTAGGAACCGTTAGAAAGAGAAGGCGAGATCACCGGGGATGTTAGGCTGTATCACACATCTCCATTGTCAGAGCTGGGAAGGGTTTGGGGTCCAGGGCTAGTATATGGCAGAGTTACCTTCTCCTACTATACACCTTGATACAGTCTTTCACCACATGATTTCCTACTGTTTTCTTCATCAAGTCCCTGCTTCATTCACTGCACAGAGTGGATGTTATTCATCTGCTTCATTCTCATTATTCAGTGTAATGGCCCTACATCCTATTTACTGCTCACTATTCAAACCCTGTTCCAAAGATAGAATAATTAATTTCCTCATGGGCTGTTCCTCATGGGCACTCATCATTACAGTACTTCATAAATAGTAATTCATTCATTTCCACAACACTCATGTGAGAGGTAGTTTGGTGTTATTTCCATTTTTCAAAAGGGGAACTGAGGCAACCAGACTTTAACTAAGGCCAGCATTCACACTAATTATAGATGGCCAAGCTAAGTCACTACACCCTGGTTTGTCAGAGCGCTCGGCATTGCACAGCCATGTATATCATCAGTGCACAGCTCAGATGTAGTCACAAGTGGCATTTGGGAAGGAAGACTGCTGAAGTGTCGAGTCAAATGCTCTCAAAACACAGTAAGTGACCACAAATTAAGAACCTGGTCTTGGTGTTCCCACAGCATTGTAGATAAGGAATAGGCAAGGACAGACTCCTCTGTATAGAACAACCTCCAAATACATCAACTAGGAATCCCTCCTTTCTCTCCAGCATGCTTCTTCCTAATCCTCCAGCCTTGCAACACATCATGTGCTGGTCTTTGCTGCTTTTCCTAACTGATCATGACAAAAGTCCATCTGCATCATACTGAAGATAAACGACAAGGGGAGGTCATATTAGGACTGTGTAAGTAATTTTAATCGTTCCTACACTTTGAAAGCCTTACCATGTTATACTTATCTTTTAAAACTTTCTCTGTGTGTACTATCCTATCTCTTTCTCTAAAAAGGCAATCTGAAAACCCCACAAAAGTCCCATCGTGGTGGCTCAGTAGCAGAATTGAAATCTTTAGACTCACAGCCTTGCCCTCAGCCACTCAAGCAAGGAGAAGGCTAATGCTATCGTTTGTGCACACCAGCGCTTAAGGGGAATGAGACACTCGCTTTGTGGGTGGTTTCATGGGTACATAAGGGATAACCCCAGATGCTTGGGGTCCATCCCAGGTCCTGGAGACAAACAGACAGCAGCCCCTTCTCCCACCTTCCAAAGTTCCAACCTTGACCCAGGGTTTCCCAGCCCTATGACTGAAAATCGCAGTCCCCACTCCCCGTGCCACCAGCCTGTTTAAGTTTTTCTCTCTGGGTTTCTCACTGGCAGCCTGCTTTTTGCCCACCTCAGTTCGAGTCTCAGTTTCTCACCCCCGACTCCTCATCCTGGCTTCAGTCCTTCTCCCATCCCAGGAGGCAGCAAGTCAGAAAGCTGCTCCCCGGGACCCCTTTCCCAAAGGTACTTGTCCTTCTACACACGTGCTTCTCACCAAGCCAAGGATGACAGTCTTCCACACTCTCAATTTGCTGACATCTAATCTCAGGTTTCTAATTCCACTGACCAGCAGTCCTGCATCCCATGCCTAAACATGTGCAACCACGGCATTTAAGAACAGGAATAGAGGGGCAAGTTTTGCTCAGAGCCTGCAACTTGGGGTCTGGTGCGTGCTTGGTGCAGACAGAGCCTTTGAAGGACATTACTGCCAAATTCCTGAGAAGTATCTACTGAACTTGAGCATTTGGCCAAAGTCAGTCTGTTTTCACATTCTTGACATCAGGGTAGATCCTCTTCTATGCCAGATGTAATGTCCATGCTCCAAGGGATGGATATATTGGAGTTAATCGATTAAACGGTTGCAAAGACTTTTTTTTTATATGGGCAAAATAATGTATTTTCTATAACCTTGTTCTTAGAAATTGCTGAACTATTTTCACTAAAACTTTAGAACAATAAATAAATCAAAGTGAGGCAGACATCCAGCATGGGAATTTTAGTTGAACATTTAAAGTCTGGCACAGTTATATGCAACTGAAAAAAGGGTTTTATAATGGGAAGTGTCAAGCATTAAGTATAGGTGGCACTTCCAGCTCCGCCTATAATATAGATTGGATTAGATGCTTGGTTCCATTCCCAGGGCATTCTGGATTAAACCAACTGGCTCACAGTGGACTAGGAAGAAGTTCTTATTTTTCTTGGTTAATACTTTGTATGGCATTTTTGTCCTTAAAAGAAAGAAAAAAAGAAGCCATGTCATTTATCTAGAAGATTTATTTATTTGCTGGTATTGGCAAAGAATGCATAATTTGCCAACAATATGGAATGAATGATTACGGCAACCAATTTTATGAGAGTCTTATAAAAAGAGAGGTTTAATAATAAAATGTTAACAATTATAATTTAAAAATGAGTCAGCTACAGAGAAAATAAGACAAAGGCAAAAAGAAAAAAGAAAAACCTTTCAGAGCAAAATGTTTTATTTCCATTTATTTCCAATGCTTTGCAGATGTGTGTGGGGCAAGTAGGAGGCTAATATATCTCACTTTAGCAGTACTAATTGTTTGCATTATCACAATAATCAAATGCAACCATATTAATCTCTGTGGTTATTAACTTGATTTTTACACATTAAGATTTAGATTTAATCCCCTGGGACCATCTATTAATGCTTTTAAAGTTGAAGGGTTTCAACAGTTTTAAGTTTTTTTTCCCCTCTTTTAGCTGCAGGCAGTAAAATTTGAACGTGTGTGGAGTTTTGTATTTTGCATTCCTGTGGGATTTTCAGAGACACTGCTGTCAAGGACCATGAATCATGTTAATACATAGCAACCTCTACAGCTATTAAAATGTCTGCAATAATGTGATTATTTTAAAACGGAAAAACTAATATCATATGTATTACTTAAAGATCAATCTTTTTTTTTTTAAAGCCATTGGAAAGGGCTGCTTTTAGGAGGGGGTAATGGAAACGTTAGTGGGAGTCACTAAAATGTGAAATATCTAATCCACTGAGAAGAGAAACTTCAGTTCCTTTTAGAAAACACATCCTTACTGAGCTTATAGTCAATGAAGCATAAAAATGGCCAAAAAAATCAAGATCAATAAGCATGAAAAGCTATTTTATTTTTGTTTAGCCAAGTCATAGTTACACTGACATGCTGGAACAGTATCTGGTTTCATGCTTTTATGGTCACTGAGTGATGACACCCAAGCAGAAAACTGGGCATGGAGGTGTTTTTATGAGATGTCAATGTGGAATGTAGTGCTAGGATTGAATAATGACATGAACTGGTTAAAAACTCAGTTTTCAAGGTGGATGTATCAGATACATCATTTGCAACTTATATAAACAAGAAAATATAGTAAAGTGACCCCATGAAAGGAAATAAGAAAGCGTCTTCGAGTGTATTACAGCTCTAGTCTTTAAATATTAACCCCAGAGACAGAAATGGTAAGATGCTGGTTTTGACGAGAAAGAATATAGTTCCTAAAATCATGTGTTTTGATTGTAGTTGATTGTGCATATCCATGTTGCCATTCCTCAGTAAAACCTTCCTTGTCTATCTGTTTTGTTGGGCAGCCTTCAAGGAGCATCCCTTGATTTCACATCTCCAAGAGGGTGCAAAAGTATGAAAACCTCTACAGCCTCTCTGTCTTCTCTGTATCTGCATTTCTGAATGTACCATGGCCTTCTCCTCCAGCAAATGCTCCTCAGGTTGTTCAAGAGTTTAGAGGTTTATGCTTGAATGAAGCACCACGGAGGGCAAAAAGGTCCCTGTCCCAAACAGCAACTGAAAGACACCATGGGTAGGATGTAATCATTTTAATAAGTGGGAATTTAGCTAGTGCTGAGTAGTTGAGTGGCATTTCATAAGGTGTTAAACACATCTGAAATATGGAACTCTGCTATTTTATTACACAAGTGGCCAAATGCCATGGGATACCCTTTATTGGGCACTCAGAAGGACACTGTCACAAATGAAAGGGCTCAAGTGCCCTTGTTCAAGGTCAGGTGGGTACCTCAGACAAGTATTTTAGCAAGTTAGCTATTGGCACCACACCAAATAATTTTAGATTATGGAATATAGGCTCTCCATTAGCATTGTTTTAAATTGCACTTTCTGTTTTGCAAAATCAAAAAGGAAATTTCATTGGGAAAAGAAGTCTCGCATTCATGCAACATTAATGTTTAGGGAATAATGTGGTGTTTTGCCATGTTAAAAGAATTATTACAAACCCTTCATTGAGAAGCTCTAGAGATCTCATACTTTGGAAAAGAGACGATAATTGGATGTGCGGGAGGGGGAGCGAGATGTATGGGGAGGGTGTCACTTTTGGTGACAGCAATGAGCCTTTTCTTTATTCTTTTTAAAAGACCCTGATATGGCCAAATTAGAAGCCTTTGAAAGATCTGAGAAGCAGGTAGCTGCAGGTTAGCATGGGACAAGTAACTGTAGCTCAAGGTAGAGTGGTTCGCTCCTGGGCTCTCTGCTTCCCTGAGCTGAAGAGACAATACCATGAGCTCATGTACATGCAGGCAAGAATACTTGGAGGAGGCAAATTAAATTTTCACATGCCACTTCCAGTGAATGCATCTTTTTACTATCACAGCTCTTTTTCATTTTACTTGAGCACCTTGGAAATCTCGAATAAGTATGGGCCAGCTTGCATCTTCCAAATCAACATGTAGAGGTGATCTCCTTTCCCAGCACGGCAAAAGTTGCCGCAATGTTCATCCCCCTTCTGGCTTTGCCAGCCCTCCTGCCCCCAGGAACAATGGAGCCGAGCTGCCTAGGCGCCAGGGTGAGAGGTCACAGCATCCCACCGAGCTGCCAGATTTGGGGGCAGATCCCACGGCCTCTACCGCACTGAGCCAAAAGCAGGTCTTCTCTTGCCCCCTGCAATCCTGGCAGGGAATCTCAGCAAGGGGAGCCTCAGAGGGATTTCCTCCTCAAAACTCACCTTTCACAGCCTTTTTTTTTTTCTTCTTTTTTTCTTTTTTTCTTTTTTCTTTTCCACATAGAGAGGGACAAGACCGTGTGGAAAATTAACTGCACTGGTTTACAGGTCACGTGTGTGAGAGGCTGTGAGCATTTGTGCACAGGGTCATTGTTGGATTTTACAGCGGTTGCTTTTATCCTTGGAACTGAAGCTGCCACGTATTTCAAGATACCTGCTTATTTTGTAAAGCTAGAGGTCTGGGCAGAGGAACTGAGCAAGTCTCTCAGCTCCACTGTAATACCTCAGACTTGGAGAGCTGAACTGAGCGACAGACTGAAAAAAAAGAAACAGAAAACATAAACATGTAAATGTGACATCTGTGATTCCACTTTACACAGCATTTTACATGTGTGAAAATAGCTCATTGTCTTGCGAAAGTGAGAATTTTGGGGTTGAAACCGATGACAGAAATTAATGGGACTTAAAAGGAAAAGCTCAGCTATAGAAATGAATTTAAAAGAAGGAAAAAAAACAAAAAAAGGCTATGCCAACATTTTCCTGAATGATAGCAGAGATGTGTGCTAAAGAATAGGTGTTGACAGAAAAGAAACACAACCCTTTAATAAAAGAGGTGGGCAGGCAGACATATGAACTGCTGAAATTTCAGCATTTCAGAGTCCTGTGGGTAGAGAACACTGGAACACAGGAAAAACAAGTAGAAAAGATCTTAGGAAACCCTCACCTCCTAAAATTTTTGATGATTTTAGATGCCATTTCACTTGAGAAAAGAAGCAATTATATATATATATATATATATGAATTACAAAGAAAAAAGAAGATGGGGGGGTGGGGGGCGGGGGAAAGGAGGAAAAGACACATTATGCTTTGACTTCCCTTTCAGATATCCCCTACACTGTGTCCTAATAAATCTTGCATCTTGCTGCTCAGCTGAGGGTTCTGCTGCAACATTCCTTGGTCGCCTTTTTTTTGGAGCGCTGTTTGCACTGAATTTGGGGAGTTCTCTAAGCAGCTGCAACACCACTGTAATATTTCCTCATTATTTCCTAGCAGAGCATGATCCAAAACCACACTTTTGGGGAGGAGGTATTGGGGAAGCACTGCTTTGGGTAGCTGTGGCTCCCTGAGTCTGACAGCCTCTTGACAGTTACTAATATCAGCAGAGTGAACGTGTGTAGTCTACTTGCAAGGTTTGTGATGTGTTTTTGATTTCCTGCCTCAGAAATGCATTTTGGCTAGAAAACAAGCGAGGCATACGATTCCCTTTCTTGCCATACACATATCAGGAAATTGTTACCCATGTACCCCGTTCACATCAGGTAATTGGGCTGCTAACATTCAGGAAGAGGTTATTGCTTATTGGCTATTTAGTCGTTGTGCGAACAGGAGTAAAAATTATTATTTTTCTGAAGAATGTGAACTCCATGTGATTCTGGCCTCATGGAGGCTTTGTAACGGGTGCTAATTTCCACAAACCATGCTTTATTTGTCTTTCTCTTAGCTCCTTCTTTCAATGCCTTTATTCTCTAGGGGTCATGTCATTGTCTTCCGAAATCGTGAAAGATCTTGCTTATATGTGAAAAGTGGCTTTTTACAAAATGCACAATTTCAGAAATTAAAGCTAATCAAGGAACCTTCTTCCGGGGCAGTAAATTGGTTAAGGTAATTTCTGTGTATTTTTCCTTTTTCAGTTTCATATATGTAAAAATAATGGAAAGAAACAACATCAAATTAAAAAAAAGTATTGTTCAATGTTCATTCAGAGGTCCTGAGATTTGAGACATCTTAATAGGTGACCCAAGATTCTCATGTTTTTTTATTGTGTAACATCCTTCTGTTGTTGAAGTCTCATTTCCATGTTAAAATTATCTTCTGAATATGCCTCTTTCTTTTTAAATTTTGCTGACCAGAGACAAAAGATTTTAAGAGAGTTGCCAGAATATTTTCCAGTAATACAAATTCTTAAAATTAAGTCCTTGATTCTGCAGTAGGATACAGGCTTTGCCTACAGTCTCCAGGTAGATGAGGGTCTTTGCAGAGCCCCTTGCTGGAATGGGAGTTCTATCAAAAGCAAATATGAATTCACATTTATGTTGATCAAGAGTTTTGTTTCTGTTGTGAGAGGAGGAGAAAATGAGGTCACATTTCAATGAAGATGTGAGGACTTCTGCATGGTATCATGTGGTACCAATTGACCAGAGGTAGTTCCCCTTGCTTATTTTGGGACTTGACCATGACAAAAGGCTCGTTCCCATTGATATTGGTAGAACTTTCACGTGATTATGGTCTGATAAATTCTACAGAACATCTTCCAAATGCTTTATGGACGATTGTATTTCTTATATGGGGGCCCAATAGTCTTCTTTGGTGTAATGTTTAGTCTCTGGCTTCTCTAGGAGGGAGCAGAATTAGCTTACAATAAAATCTGGAAAATACACTGACGCGGGTTCTTTGAGACAAAAAGATATTTTGAAACATACAGTTGATCCTGGCATCCTGACAATGTGTTTCAGGTTGTAAAAAGCCACTAAAATGCATTGAAATGATGATGATGATTAATCTCAGTCCTAAAGAGAAATGGTTAATGGATAATACATATCACCAAACAACTTTTAAATTCAGAAACTCTGCTTCTAGATTTCTCTCTGTTAAAATAAAAGACATTTAAGCAAGTGATTCTTCTTTTTAACATCCCAAGCCCCTGGAATATTGTCTTTATGGATACACTTCAGAGTTCAGCTAAAAGATCATATTGCTTTAAAATGGGCATAGTAAAACCAAGCATGCCTGGAGGAGAATTTGTAAGCACAATTATGTTTGCCATAGAGTTGCTAGGTCAGTGGGCGGTATACGATGCACCCATCTTTCTAGGAGCAGTAGGATTTCCTGCTGTTTTTTTCAGTAGTGACCTAGAAGGAGGTTAATGATTCCAAAGAATGACTTTTCCCTTAGGGAAAATTTAATCTTCTGACCTTTTTCTCTATCTGTCCATTCCTTTTAAGTCACAGACCCCCTTCATTTAGCTTACATCAAGCTGTTTTATTTTCTTCAAAAACATGGTTGAAGTGATTGCTTTTGCTTTCATTTAACCCTTGAACTGGATGCATTTCCAAACTAAATCATTGCCCAGAATACATAGTTGCTTGTAAGCATTTCTTTCAGATTTCTATATTTGTCTTAAATGTGATTGTCAACCCTCAGAATCACTTTGACAACTGACTAACTTCGAAAATGCATGCCTTTAATGTACTCTTGCAATCATCTCCGAGAGTTGCTTTAGAAAAAGAACATGACAGGAATAAAACAGCTATTGGATTTTTTTTCTTTCTTTTTTTTTTTTTTTTTTTTGAGTTCTATCAAAATTCTGATGGAACCAGAGTACTACAGAAGGAAATTTTATTTAAAATACGCTCACCAAGACCATCATGCCATTTGGGGGATTAAATTTGAGCTCATAAAAATATCAGCATTGCACAGTCAAACTGTTGGAGTGTTTTGCTTTGTCTGAACTGTGCAGACACTATTGAATCATATTTGTCATCAGAATACTGTAAAATAGAATTGTAATTACTTTATTATTCTCAAAGGTGTTGACTCTGGGGTGCAAGGAGTTCTGGAGGGTAACTGGAAACAGAAACTGCCTTGTGCTCGAAGCTGTCAACTTCCTTTTACTCTGAAGCAGACACTGTTTTTGTCTGTATTGTATTACACACGGTTATTGCCAACATAATAATTCATGAATATTCCTTCATTTTCGGAATTATAATTAATGCTGGATTTTGACATTATGACAAAGTAGGGCGGCTCGGCAGCAGAAACATTCAACCTTAAGAACAAAGGAATTGCCATATTGGAGCAGACCAGTGGTCCATCTAGTCTGGTATCTCTCTGCTTCTCATACTGGCCAATGCCTGAGGCTGCCGAGGAAGACATAACCCCCCCCCAATGCACCTAATTGCAATACTATACCACAGAGGGAAATTTCTTTTCGACCCCAGCTGGTGATCAGCTTATGCCCTGAAGTATGAGGATTGATAGCCCTTATAATTTTTATTCTAGCTAGTGTGGCTGCAGATGCTATACTTAATCAAATAAATGTCTAATACTTTGGTAAAGCTAAGTAAGGGCTAAATACTGTAATCTCTTGGGAAAAATCCCGAGGAAGGAAAAAGTGCTGAGAAATTCCACAAGGAGAATCACATCAAGTTCCCACTGCTTTCTGCCCTCTCAGGGGAGTACAGTTTGCATGCTTGTGGAAAGGCTGGCAGGGCTGGAAAGGATGTCAAGCAGCACGGTCCTAGGCTTTGTAGGGGAGTCAGGCTCCAAGTTCAGCTGTTCTTTCCTCCTCCTTCATTCTGTCCCTTAGCCTGGACTAGGAGGGTTCTTTAGACTGAGGAGTGGGAGCTAGGGTGACCTATGGCAGCGTTTATTTGGATTTCTGCCTGATAAAGCAATGGTTTTAGAGGGGAAACCATGTTGCATAGAACAGTTGTTCCTTAGGTCTTCCTTTGCAACCTGAGACGCCCTTTCACCAAACCTGCATATCACTGGCCACGTGCTCTTTGTGTGGAGCAGCAGCTGAAGACTCTCAGGGAACTGGAGGACATGACAAAGAATTAGTCCTCCTCCTTTTATTTGCTTTTAGTTCTGTTTTCTAATTTTTTATTGCCTTTTTTTTCTTTTTCTTTTTTTTTTTTCTTTTTTTTTCCCCCCCTTTTTTGGTAACAATTGCCCCAAAGCTGTTTTCCTCAGTCCTATGCAGCATCAATAAATCCCACAATCTAACTACATATTCTGATGAAAAAAGTATCTCCACATATTAATTTACATGTGCTTCCCACTTATTTTTGTGAAACGCAAGAGAACAGACAAGAACACCTAAGCTCTTCTGTATCAACTAAAATTTTACGTTGTCTTAAAATTCCTCATCCTCTTCATGTTTCTAAATTAAATGATCTCTTCTTTTAGATCTGCCTTCTAACTCGGTCCTGTCCCCCGTTTCATTAATCATGTTTACTGCGTTTCTCTGTATGTTGCCTTGGTTTGCTGTGTCTTGCCTATAATCCACAGACTAAGATATAACAGAATGTCCAGAAATGCAGATTTTACTCATGAAATCACATAGTAATATTTTATGTTTAACCATCTTTTTTTTGTTGTTCTTAGTGTATCTGAGTGTCTTCTCCGCTTTTGTATGTTTCCTAAGCTCCTGCAATATGCTGGACAGCATTTTTAGTGAACGATGCCTAGATTTTCCTGTGCTAATTAATAGCCATCAGTTCTTGAAAATATTTTCCAGCATGCACTCTTTGGCATTAGTCTGTTTAATTTTACATGCCATCATGTCACCATTTTACCTTAGTTCACTGGCTTGCTCTGGAATTTCTTCAAGTTTTACCTAAATTCATTCAACTTAATAAATGGCCAAATACTCCCATTAAAGTTCCTGTTTAGAGCAATGGGCATTGGGTCTAAATACCAGAAAGCAGGCTCTGATTGTTGTAGTGAAAACAAATTTCATCATCTTTATTTCAGAAGCTTTTTTTCAGGATTGCTAATGAATAAAATGAACAAAACCATCTTTATTGCTGCTATTGATCCCAGGGGTAATTCAGAGTTAACCTCTTTCTCCCCTTCAACTGACCACTGATTCTTCTGCAGTACCTAGAGAAAGGGATGCTGTCTAGTCATCTAAACGCAGCTCTGGAACTTGGGTGCTAATGAACTGAAGTCCTGGTTCTGACACAGCCTGTTTTTACAATTACAGGTAAGTTACTTCACCTCTAATATAACGAGCTCTTTAGGAAGTTGTGGTAATCTGCCAGTGCCTATAAAATGCTTTCAGGGGGCAAAATTCTAATTGTTCTGGCATTTCAGGTTTTGTTTTCCATCTTTTATCCAGTTTTTACACCATAGATGGAATTCAGTTCTGGAGCTGCTATGCTTTTCTTTTGAGAGATCTTACCACAAGCTTTTTGGAAACACTAAATACATTGTATCTTCTGGTTCTACTTTCTCAACTATGATACTTAATTAACTCTTTCCTGTAGTTCTAGGAGGATTGAGAGAATGTAGGTAGAAGCATTGCAGCTTTTCCTGGCTATCTGTGTGCCTAAGCATATTATTTTCACTGATTCTCTGAATAGTTTTCTAGTATTAAAGTAAGACTTACTGGTTTATAATTCCCAGGATCATCATTAGCACTTTTTTAAGAGATGGGTACAACCTTGGCTACTCTCCAGTCCTCTGGTACAGTAGCTGTTTTTAATGATAAATTACATATTTTTGTTAGCAGCTCTCTTGCATTGGTCTTCGGTTCCTTCAGAGCTCTCAGATGAATACCATCTGGTCCTACTGATTGATTGCAGTTTAATTTCTCGGGTTGATCCATCACCTTTTTTGATATTCCTATTTCTGATAGCGTCTCACTTTCAGCACCTATAAAGAATAAAAACCTGTGTAGTATGGCATTCTCTTTGTTAAAGAACAGTGGGAAGAAGCTGTTTGGCTCTTTTTTTTTTTTTTTTTTTTTTTTTTTTTGTGTGTGTGTGTGTGTTTTTTTGATTGTCTAATGCAGCTAAGCATAAGGAAAAAGAAATTAACAGCAAACGCCTTTTTTTTTTTTTCTTATAAACATTTTATTAACAAAAAAACCTCTAAAGGTGTGTCAGAGATTTGTTAGGGGATGATAATGTCAGAAGCCCAGAATTTCAAGTTTACTCGTATTTTCTATTAATAGTGAACCTTACTTTTCAGTGAACTGCTGTGGAAAAACTGCCAAGGGAAGTACATATAACATTTTGGGGTATTTCAGTGTTATTTGCTGTGGCTGAGCAGAAGAATAAAGATGGACTTACATTACCTATAATACTAGAATCTAGAACAGAAAAAGTAATCAGAAGGCAAGCTTCTGGAATTGAATAGCTCACTGACAAGCAAGTAAATAGAGAAAAACAAAACTATTACTACACTTACATGAAAATAGAGCAAGAAAGAAAAGTATCATAATTAGTGTCAATTGGTAGAATATTTCTCAACTCTACATATTTCTCTATGCACCTCTCCACTCTTCCCACATACTTATACAAATCACCCCTCTGTCTGCTTTTATTATTCACAGCGCTCTCTGTCTAATTTATACTGTAAGCTCCTCAGGTAGGGACCTTGTCTTTTCATATGTCCATAATGTTAAATACATGCCAGTCAAACTGTTGAAATTATAATAACCAAGGGGTTTTTTTTTATTATTCATTCATTCTTCCTTTCTTTTTTTTTTTTTTTTAAACAAATGATAATTTAAAATCAAAGTTAATAATTAGTTTAAAACAGTCCTCAGAGGCAGTCCCCAAAAAAGTGGCCTTTTGAGCTACAACCGAACTAACCAACTTTATTGTGTCTCGAGGTCAAGGCTCCTATTTCACATGACTTGAGGGTCTTGCTACGCGCATGCTACCCTGCAGTAAACCACACAGAAAGTTATGGTCAAGTAGAGTTTGCACTTCAGACATCTATTGAGGAATAGCAACAAGATACAATTCAATCTGAGCCAAAAGAAATCCAGAACCAGGCTGAGGAATGCAATGGAAAATTCCTAAAAGATCAGAGATGAGATTTAAATACAGAAAAAAAAAAAAAAAAAAAAAAATTACCAGAAGACTGGCTAATGCAAAGCAAGAGCATTGGACTGATTTTGAGTGGGCTGGACCCTACAGTTACAACTTTGTCACCACAGTTTGAAATCTATTAAAGGGATTTATGTTTTGCAGCTGACATTTAAAATTAAGGATTTATTGGACTGGGAATGAATATTTCTTCCGTAATTAGTTTTTTGGAGGTCATATTTCATAAATTGTTATTTTTCTGTTTAATCTACTGTAGCAAGATCTTGTATTGTTAGAACGTTTTAAAAATATAAATGCAGAAATAATTTTATTCATTGTAAAGAGACTCCCATCATGAAATTGCTGTTGAGTTGCATCACGTAACATTTTCACTAGGTATGTAATATTTCCCACTTGTATATGCTATTAGGCTGGAGCAAGTGAAAGTGAGTGACATCTGATACTATATAACTCATGCACGAGTAACAAATGGAGAGTGTCAATTCGAGATTTTTTTGCTTCTCTTATACGCGGGCTTTTTTCATTTGCTTTTTGGAAATTTATACACGCATTTCTGTGTATTGCTAGATGGCTATGAAAAGCTGCATGTTCTTCCATTCTTGTGCATTTATAGAGATGGATTAAACTTCACTGCAGCTGATTTTTTGAATTCTTGAACTGAAATTCATTACTGGGAAAAGGAAGGGTATTTTTCAAATTAGGACAGTAATTAATTTAAGACAGTTGTTTTCCTTTACCACTATTCTAACCCAGTCTTCTCAAAAACAAAGAAATAAAAAAGATCATATAATCATATTTACACAATCCCTATTTAGCTGTCTTCTGTATCGGAGCATTCATACACAGCAGCAGGAAAGAAAATCAGGATATATAAATTAGAAGCTGGAGTATGATTTTTTAAAGGATGGCTCTATCACTGAGGAATAGATCCACAGAAATCAGATGCCATCAGCGCCTAGAAACCTCAGGTTGTTATTTGTGCAGGTCTAACTGTGAAATGTAATGGACCTTGTGTTACGGGTCATCTTTGCAAAGGCATTACGCGTCCTGTTCAACTGTAACTTCGTTTTGCCCGGTTCCAACTTAAACTGTTGCACGCTTCTTCCACAGAGGGAGTTAGAAAGGGTAGCTGAAGTAATCTAAAAATATTTTAAGAAGTCAGTGTATACTTTCTGCTCCGGCTTGATTTTCCTCTGTGACACAGCAATGGAAATAAAGGGGAGTAATCGACGAGACTGGTCTGAGACGGCTTGATACAGCCTTGTTTTTGTTGCATCTGTGTGCTTCCTGAAACAAGGTAACTTCAGGGAAAGAGTGTTTCTCACTTTGGCAAAAAGAGTCAACACTGAAGCCGAACTAGTAAAAAAAAAAAAATAAAGGGGTGGAGGGGGGTGGGGGATGCAAGCGCTTGGTTGTTTTGTGCTTCTCTGCGATGGGGAGGGCTGCAGGGGGGGAGAGACAGAGAGTCAGAAAGGGGGAAAGAAGACAATATAAATGTGTTTCTATTGGCCAAAGCGGGGGGGGGGGGGGGGGGGGGGAGGCAGTATTTGAGCAAAAAGTGTAATAGGAACAAGTACGGTGGAGTTGTAGAGATGAAGGCAGAATACAGATTGGTATGTAGAAAACTAGGGAGAAGACTGACGGTGACCACCGAGTGCTAAAAACTTTAGAAACGCAGGCTGCTTTTCTGGTCTGCTCAAGAAGTCTGTTTTCATTCATGCAGAAGCATAGGTGTAGATTTTATCAGGACTTTGGGCTGGAGCACCCGCAGCTGTGGATTACAGATGCTTCCTGTCATGTATAAACACAATCATTATGTGAAAGCATGGCACCCACACGGCTACCTAAACAGCCATTCCTCCGGACTGAAGCGCTTTGTTCTCTTTGGAGTTATTTTTATGACTATGAGCAGGGCTCTACCCAAAAGTTACTAGCAGCAGCCG